>NC_137040.1:9397996-9655496 GCF_032717465.1 Coenobita brevimanus | reverse complement strand
AGGGGAAGGAGTGGAGGGGAATAAGAAGATGAGAGAGTGGAAAGGAGTAAGGGGAGGGGGAAGGAGTGGAAAGGGATAATGGGAGGGGGAGGGAGAAAATAAAGGGATGAGTACAATTGAAGGCGACTGAAGGGAGGGGAAGGAGTGCAGAGGAATAAAGAGAGAGAAAAGGGTGAGAGAATAAAGGAAAGGAAAAGGAGTGGAGGGAAATAAAGTGAGGGGAACAATTCAAGGGGAATAAAGGGAGGAAGGAATGAAGGGAGAGGCGGGAGTGAAGAGGAATAGAGGGAGAGGAAGGAGTTGAGAGGGATAAAGTGTTAAGGGGAAGGGGACGAAAAGGTGATTAGGGAGGGAGAATAACCTAGGGAGGGGAGGGAGGGAGTGAGAAGAGGAGGAAATAAAGGGAGGAATAAGGAGAACGGGTGTTGATGTTAACCCCTTCACACCGATGACGTATTTCTCATCCTTTAGCACCAGGCGATTTTACCCAGCGTCTTCGGGGTCTCGTAATGAAGGGGTTAATGAAGGCTTTATCTAAACCCTCTGATTCGAAGCGTGTATCATAGGCCAATAAAATCGACAGAAGACAGCAGTAGTAAAGTGTGGACAGATATCACTCTTTCCCCCCCAGCCCTTTGCACCCTTCCCTTCCCTTCCCCCCTCTTTGCTTCCCTTTATCTCACCTTTCTTTCCTTTTCTCTCCCATTCTTCCCCCCCCCCATTCCCCCCTCCCTCTTCCGTAATCTCACACACCTCACCACTCTCAGCATACCTGTCCTTTCCCCACCTGTAATCTTTCGCTCATCTCATTCTTCCTTTCTCATCCTCTTCCCTTACTTACATTTTCCCTTCCCTTTCCCATCTCTTTATTTGCCCTCCCCTTTCCTGTCCTCTTCCCCTCCAGTTGCCCATCCGTTTTCTCCCTCCCATCCCCTTACTTCCCCTCCCCTTTCCCTCTACACTTCCCCTCCCCCTTCTCATCCTTGTATTCCCCACCCGCTTTCTTATTCTTTTATTTTCCATCCCCTTTCCCATTCCTTTATTTACCCTCCTCTAGTTTCTCTATCCCCATTATTTCTTATCCTTTTATTATCCCTCCTCCTTCCTCTTCCTTTATTTCCCCTCCCCTCATCTCCCTTTACCTTCCCTTTTCTCTTTATCTCCCCTTGCTTTCCCTACCCCTCCCTTTACCTCCCCTTCTCTCTTTACCCCCCCCCATTCCCTCCCTTTAAAGGCGAGGGAAAGAGGAAAAAGAAACTAAGGATAGCAGACGTCGGAAAAGTTTGTGCTTAATGACGAGTTTAAAGGGGTGCAAGTGTGAATATATGGGCATGAGAGAGAGAGAGAGAGAGAGTGAGAGAGAGAGAGAGAGAGAGAGAGAGAGAGAGAGAGAGAATATATGGACATGGGAGACTGAGAAAAGAGAAGAGAAATTTAAAGAAATGGGAAGAGAATCGGATGAGGATAGAAAGTGGGAGGCAGAAAAGGGGGTGAAATTAAAGAGAAAAGAGAGAACGAAGAGGGAGAGAAATTAAGAAGAAAGGAGTGGAATTGAATAGGGAGAGAAGGTGAAAAGGGGAGAGAAAGAGTAAAGGGAGGGAAGAGGGAAATATAAAGACAAATGGAAATTTCGAATTGTAACTTTGGGAAAGGCTTAAGTTTAATGATGAATTTATAGGAGAGGGAGTGAATGTGGGAGGAGAGAAGAGACATTGTGTAAAGTTAGAGATAGGAGAAAGATTAAAGATAGGAGGATGAGAGGCAAGTGAGGAGAAGTATTGTTGAAGTAAGAGGAAAGAGAAGGATTAAAGATAGGAGGAAGTGAGATAAGTGAGGCTATATCGTGTTGAAGTAGAGAGAGAGAAACACTGAGGATAGTAAAGGATATTGTGGTAAATTTAGAGAAAAGAGAGATTAAAGATAGAAGGAACAAAGTGAGGATAGGAAGAGACACAGTTAAAGAGAAAGAGTAAAGGTAGAAAAGAAACAAAGTGGAAAGGGAGAGCAAAGATAGAAATAAAGTGAGGATAGGAAGAAATTGTGTCAGAGGAAGAGAAAAGAGAGATATTAAAGAGAGATAGAGAAAGTAAGGAGAGCAAGTTTGGGAGAAGTGTGTTTAGTGTTGATTTTAAAGGGGAGAGAGTGAATGTGGGAGGAGAGAGAGAAGAGGAATTGAGAGAGAGAGAGAGATAGAGAGAGAGAGTGAAATTATGGTAGGAGATGGTAGAGACAAGGAAAGAGAAAGGGAGACAAAATAATGATATGAGTCGTGGGTTAAAAGTGTGTGTGCAATGATGAATGTAATGGGGAGGGAGTGTGAATGTATGGAAAGGAGAAATAGAGAAATAATGTTAAAATGAGAGGAAATGAGAAGAGAAATAGTGTTAGTGAGAGGAAATGAGAAGAGAAATAGTGTTAAAGTAAGTGGAAATTAGAGAGAGATTAAAGATAAGGCAAGAGAAGTTGATAGTTTAATAAGTAGGTTTATGAAATGCCTTTGATTAAATACGAGTGTGAGTTTTGAGGGGAAGAAGTGAATGTGGTGAGAAAGGAGTTGGAGAAAAATTTAATTATGAAATAGAAACTTAGGAGAAACGAAAGATTAAGAATAAGAGAAACTGAAGAGAAAGGGAAGACGAAGAAGAGAAACAGAAACTGAAGAGGAAGAAGGGAAACAATTTGAAGAGAAAGGGAAGAGGAAGAGGAGAAAAAGAAACTGAGGAGAAAGGGAAGAGGAAGAAGAGAGGCCGGAAGATATGATAGTAAGTTTTGGAGAAATTTGTGGTTACTGGTGAGCCTGGAGAGGGAGAGGGAGCGTCAGGAAATGAGAGAGAAAGCAAAATTATGTAAAAGTAGAGGAAAAGGGAAAGAGATTAAAGGAAAAGGGGAAAGAGAGGTCAGAATGAGGATAGTAAGTTTGAAAAAAAGTTTGTTTGGAGAAGTGAACAGATGGAAGGAGGAGGATTAAAAGAAAAATATGTTAAAGCAGAAGAAAGGTAGAGAAATTAAAGACAGCGAAAAGAAAGGATAAGTGAAAATTGAGAAGAGTAAATTCAGGGAAGCTTCTGTTTAATCTCTTCAGTTCAGTGACTTAAGTTTTATCTTCTTGCTACCCACAGACGATTTGATTGAGCTTGGGAACGATCTCTCTCACTGTGTGGCTTAATGAAGGCTGCATCGAACCCCTCCAGGTAGAAACTCTCTCCTAAAATGAATAAAATTGTCTGGAGATATCATGATTAAAAAAATACATAGTGAAGAGGTAAATGAATAGCGTGTGGGAGGGAGTGTATATGTGCCAGAGAATACATGAAGATAAATTATTAAATCTTGAGGAAAAGAGAAGATAAAAGGAAAGGAAGACGGGAATATAAACTTCAGATAGTAAATATGGAAAGAAAATAGACGATGAAAAATTGTGCTAAAGTGCGGAAGAAGAGAGAAATATTTAAGCAAAGGAAGAGAAACAGTTACTTGGGATAGTAAGTGTGGGAGAGGCTTGTATTTAAAGATTAGAGAGAGAGAGAGATTGAAGAAAAGGAAAAAAAGAATAATAAGTTTGGGAAAAGTTTTAACACCTTCAGTCCCGTTACTTACCTTTATATTTTGTTCTTGCCACCACCAGACGATTTTATTCAACTTAGGACATGGCTGTAGTAGTGAAGGGGTTTATTTAAGAAATGATAATGAGAACTTCGTAATGGGAATGAAAGGGGTAATGAGCTTTGAAGGGAGGAGGTGAATGTAGACCAAGGTGAGGAGGAGAAGAATTGTGGCGAAATTTGAGAGAAAGGAGGAGACGTAAAGGAATGGGGGGGAGGGGGACGGAAATTAAAAATGCAAAGTTTGGGAGGAGTTTGTGTTTTGTGATGAGTTTAGAGAGGGAGTGTGAGGATAAGAGAGGGAGTGGGAGGATAAGAGAGGGAGTGGGAGGATAAGAGAGGGAGTGGGAGGATAAAAGAGGGAGTGTGAGGATAAGAGAGGGAGTGTGAGGATAAGAGAGGGAGTGGGAGGATAAGAGAGGGAGTGAGAGGATAAGAGAGGGAGTGGGAGGATAAGAGAGGGAGTGTGAGGATAAGAGAGGGAGTGGGAGGATAAGAGAGGGAGTGGGAGGATAAGAGAGGGAGTGGGAGGATAAGAGAGGGAGTGGGAGGATAAGAGAGGGAGTGAGAGGATACGAGAGGAGTGAGGGGATGAAAGAGGGAGTAAGAGGATGAGAGAGGGAGTGAGGGAATAAGAGAGGGTGGGAGAATAAAAGAGGGAGTGAGAGAATAAGAGGAGTGAGGGATACTAGAGGGAGTGTGGGAATAAGAGAGGGAGTGAGGGAATAAAAGAAGGAGTGAGGGAGTAAAAGAAGGAGTGAGGGAATGAGAGAGGGAATAAGAGGGAGTGAGGGAATAAGAGAGGGAGTGAGAGAACAAGAGAGGGAGTGAGAGAATAAGAGAGGGAGGCAGGGAATAAGAGAGGGGGTGAGAAAATGATAGGTAAGAAAAAAAAATGTACAGAAGGAGGTCGATAGGGAAAGAAATTAAAGGAAAATGGGAAATGAACAGTGAAAAATATTATTATTTTGGGAGAAGTTTGTGATAAATCATTTAAGCCCCATTGCTATTTTTATTGTATTTTTTTTACATGCTACCTTCGGACGATTTTTTGAAACTTGGGGAGACTTTTCGAACTGGATGGATGTCAAGTACATTCAGGTATATTCTTTGTCAGTTCCTCCGTTCATAAGTGGAATAAAAAACTCTTAATAAATTGTCGTGAAGTATTGAGAAGGAAATATACGAAATCGGATTGAAAAGGTGAATGAAGGATTTGGAGGGAAGCGAGTGTGAATACATGGAAAGTGGCGATGGAGGAATTGGGTAAAAGGAGGAGATAAGGGAGAGGAGAGAAATGGAGATATAATGGTAAATACGAGAAGAGTTTGTGTTTAATGAGGGGTTTAGAGGGGAGGGAGTATGAATGTGGGAAGAAGGGGGAAGAAGTGGAGGGCAGGGGGAGAAAAAAGATGATGATGGGGAGAGGGAAGATGGAGGAGAAGAGAAGGAGAGGGAAGAAGGAGGAGAAAAGAGGGAGAGGGAAGAACGAGGAGAGGATGAAGAACGAGGAGGAGGAGAGGGGGAGAGGGAGGAACGAGGAGGGGGAGAGGGAGGAACGAGGAGACGGAGAGTGGGAGAGGGAAGAGCGAGGAGGAGGAGGGAGGGAAGAACAAAGAGGAGAATAAGGAGGTGGATGAAACGATGGCTGAGTGTGGAGGTTGAACAGGGTTAATAAGAAATGGTAGAGAGAAATAACAGTGAACGATGAAGGAGGAAGGAGGGAGAGGAAGGTGAAGGAAGGTGGAGTGAGAATAGTGGAGAATAATGAAGAGAAGAGAGGAGTGACAAGGAAGGACGAAAGAAAGGAAGAGAAGAATGTTAACAAAAGAGGTATCGGTGTATGCTCGAAAGTTAAGACAGTAGTAAATAGAGACGATAATAATGGGGAATAAAAGAAAGATTACGAAATATGAAGATAATGGAGTAGGGAGGAGGAGAGAATGGTGTAAAGAAAAAGAAGGGAAAGGAAAAGAGGGAAGGATAAGGACTGGATGGAGACGAAAAGTACTGGGAAGATTGTACGTTTCAGAAGATAAGTGGGAAAATGGGATAAATTTGGAGAGAGAGAGAGAGAGAGCAGGAGGGAAGGAGAGACTGAGGAAGAGAGAGAGAGAGTAGGAGTAATAAAAGTTGGGGTGAAGAACCGCAAGGAAACGGTAATAGAGGGAGGAGGGGAGAGAAGAATATATGATGGAGGGCGGGAGGGAGGGACTGGGAGAGAGGAGGAGAAAGAGGAGGAACTGAGAAAGGGAGTGGGGGAGGAGGGAGGGTAGAGGAAAGTGGGAAAGAAGAATAGAGAATGAGAGTCAGGGGAGAGGGAGGAAAGAGGAGAGTAAGAAAAGGGAAGAGGATCATTAGAGAGAGAGAGAGAGAGAGAGAAGGAAAGTAAGAAAAGAGAAGAGGATTATTAGAGAGAGAGAGAGAGAGAGAGAGAGAAGAAGAAGAGGAATGAGGACCATGTGAGTAGGAGAAAGGATGAAGATTGTGCATGGTTGAGAGAGAGAGAGAGAGAAATGCACGGAGGGGATTGAGGGAGGCAGAGGAAGCATGCGTAAGAAAATCTCCAGAAGGTGCATTGCAAACTTCACTTGTCTTCCACGTCACCGTCTCCGCTTTGTGTCTGTCCTACCCTCCTCCTAATCCCCCTGTGTCTTACCCTTTTGTGTGTAGTCGGGATGAGGAAAGGGAGTGTTTGAGGATTGAGAGGAAGTGAGGATGAGGAAGAGAGAGTGTGGGAGGAGGTGGAATGGGAGGGAGCGGTGGATAGAGAGGAAGGGGAGCGTGTGAGAAGAAGGAAGGGAGGTTGTGGTGATATGAAGAAGAAGGGTGGAGGTTGTGTGTGTGTGTGTGTGTGTGTGTGTGTGTGTGTGTGTGTGTAAGGGAGAGAGAGAGGGAAGATGTGTGAAAAGAAAGAGTAGGTTAAAGCGGGAGGGAGTATGTGTAAGAGAGAGGGGAGCTGTGGAGAGAATGTGAGAAAGAGGAGGGTTGAAGGGAATGCGAGAGAGGGGGGGGGGGCAGAGAAATGTGTGAGAGAGGGGGGGGGTGAAAGGAATGTGTGAGAGAGAGGGAGGGCACGGTAGTGGAGGGAATGTGAGAGAGAGGAGGAGGGCAGTGGAGCAAAATAAAGAGAGAGAGAGAGAAGTATGTGAGAATAGAGGGATGGAGAGAAGGGTGAGGGAATGTGAGAGAAAAAGGGGGTAGGGAGGAGAGAGGCAGGTCACCGACATACCAGCACTATTTATTGATTTCAGCCTGGAATGTGCTGGTGGAGGCCTGTCAGTGGTGGAGCAATGTGAGAGAGAGAGAGAGAGAGAAGGGATGTAGGAAGTCTGTGCGTGTTGGAGGAATGTGAGGTGGAGAGGTGAAGGGCTGGAAAGTGGAGAAGAGGGAAAGAAAAAGGAGGGTTGGGAAAAATACAATGAGAGAGAGAGAGAGTGAGTGAGTAAGTGAGTGAGAGAGAGTATAGAAAGAAGATTGGAGGGAAAGGAAAAGTTAGAGCGAGAGGTTGCAAGTCTGAGAGAGAGAGAGAGAGAGAGGTGGAGAGGAGTGTGTGTGTGAGAAGGAGAGAGGTTGGAGCCCCGTCTGAGCTGTGTCTGCGAGGAGTGTGTGTGTGTGCGTGTGTGCGAGGCTACATATGACGTCAGCAGGGGGCGCTTCCCGTGAGTCACTGCTGTTGTCTGCTGCTGTCTGCTGAATGCTGCTGCCTCTCCTCTCTCTCTTGGTGCTGATTCTCTCTGCTGTTTCATATGATTTCTGCTGCTGATTTAGTTTGCTGTTTCTGCCTACTGTGTCTTGTGTAATATCAGTTGCATTTGTATTTATCATCTCTTTCGTGTGGCATTTTCTTGTCTGCTGCTGACGTCTGCTCATGTCTGCTGGGTCCTACTGTTTCTCCTCTCTTCTGCTACTTCTTTCCGCCGCTTCATCTTCTTTCTGCTGCTGTTGTAGTTGTTTTTCTGCCTGTTATGCCTTTACATCTGGTGTTTGTTGTTGTATTTGTTTTCTGCTTGTGATTTTGTCTGCTGTCTCCTGCTGCTTCAGTCCCCTGTTTCATCTGTTGTATGTTTCTGCAGTACCTGGTTTTCTGCTTTCGTTTTTCTTTTCTTTGTGATGTTCAGTGCATTCTCTCCTGTTTTTTGCTGTCTGTGTCCGCTGCTTCATCTGATTTCAGCCACTGTGATAGGTGTTTTCTGCTTCTCACTACCTGTGCTGGTGTGTGTGTGTGTGTGTGTGTGTGTGTGTGTTGACCTTTTCTGACGTATGTTGTCGTCAGCTTCCCTCCCTCCTGTCTCGCTGTTGCTGTTGTATAGAGACGTGCATCCCGTATTCTTCTCCTCTGTCACCATTACCATCTGTCGCCGCCTACTAATTACCATATTACGTACAGCTACCGGAGTTGCGGCTGTTGTTCTCGGCCTTGGCTATTGTTGTCTGTTTCGGTTGCTGTCTGCCTTTGTTTTTGTATTTTCTGTGCTGTTCTTGTCATTTGCGTCTCTTTCACTCGCTATCGTCCGCCGTTTTTTTTTTTTTTTTTTTTTTTTGCTGCTGCTTTTTTTTCGTTGTTGTCTGCCTCTGTTAATATCTTTCGTTGTGTGCTATTGCGTTTTTTTTTGTTTTAATCTGTTGCTGTTTGTTTTTGTCTTCTGTTGCTGTGTGCTGCTTCTGTTATTTGCGTCCTGCGTCTGTTGGTGTGATTACGGGATCCTGACACCAACTTTTCCGGATGTAATGTGTGCCACTGGTGTTTCTCGACTGTTGTTGTGGCAAATGTGGTCAGCTGGCGAGAGAGAGAGAGATTGTGTGGTGGTAGTGGTGTTGTGGTGGTAGTGCGTGGTCTGTAGTATTAATAGTAGTGGTAGTGGTGTATGGTCATTTGTGGTAGTGTTGTGTGGTGGTGGTGGTAATGTGGTTATTGGTATTAGTCATGTGATAGTGGTGGTGTGTGGTGGTGGTGGTGGTGGTGGTGGTGGTAGTTGTTGTGTGGTGGTGATGATGTGATGGTAATGATGTTCTTTGTTATTGGTGATGATATTGGTAAGGTGTTATGATGATAGTGGTGTTCTTGATTGGTTGTGGTGTAGTGTGGTGACTGGTGATGATAGTAGTAATGGTGGTTGTGATGTGCAGTAGTGGTGGTGATAGTAATAGTGATAGTTGTGGTGAATTGTGATGATGATGATGATACTGTTGTTGGCTGTCGTGCATAATGGTGGTGTTGACGATGGTGGTATTGTTGGTTGCTGTGTTATGGTGGTGGTAGTGGTACGGTAGTTAGTTCAAGGTGAAGTATAATGGTGGTAGTGGTAATGTTCTTTATTGCGGTGATGGTGATAATTGTGGTGATAATGATGGTGTTAGTTGCGATGGTGGTGTGATAGTGGTATTTAATTGTTGTGGTGAACTATGATGGTAGCAGTATTGTTAGTTGTAGTGGTGGTGGCAATGATGTTAGCTGTGGTGGTGGTGGTGGTGGTGGTGGTGGTGGTGGTGGTGTTAGTTAGCTGTGGTGTGTGGTGTTGTGGTGTGCTGTATTGAGCCAGCTAAATCAACACTAACCCCAGGATTCATTGCTCTCTCCACAGTAATGAGGGGAGGGAGAAGAGGGGTGATGGAGGGAGGGAGAGGGGGATTGGTAAATAAGGGAGGGGTGAGTGAGGGAGGGAGGGGAACCAGTTGATAAGGGTGGAAGGGAAGGAAGGAGGAGTAGTGGTGGTTGTGAATGAGGGAGGGAGGGGCAGGATGGTGGTAAATGAGGGAGTGTGTGAGGGTGGTAGTGAATGAGGGTGGTGGTGAGTGAGTGAGGGTGGTGGTGAATGAGGGAGGGAGGGTGAGGGTGGTGGTGAGTGAGTGAGGGAAGGTGAGGGTGGTGGTGAGTGAGTGAGGGAAGGTGAGGGTGGTGGTGAGTGAGTGAGGGAGGTTGAGGGTGGTGGTGAATGAGGGAGGGAGGGTGAGGGTGGTGGTGAGTGAGTGAGGGAGGGTGAGGGTGGTGGTGAGTGAGTGAAGGAGGGTGAGGATGGTAGTGAATGAGGGAGGGAGGGCGAGGGTGATGGTGAGCGAGTGAGGGAAGGTGAGGATGGTGGTGAATGAGGGAGGGAGGAGGATGGTGGTGAATGAGGGAGGGAGGGCGAGGGGTTAAATGAGAGAAGGGGGAGGAGGGGAGAGGAAGGTGTCAGGGGTTAAAAGGGACAGGGAGAGGGGAGGGAAAGAAGTGAAAATGGTGTGGGAGGGGGAGGGATGAAAAGGTGGATTTGGAGGGGAAAGGGAAACGAAATGGGAGAGGGAGAGAAAGTTTGACTGCCAGGAGGAAGGGAGAGAAGCAGGGGAAGAGGAGGGAGAGGGGTGGAGGTGAACAGCAACACTTTTATTTTCAGGTCGACAAAAAGGAAAAAAACTGACGAGCCCTTTTATTTTCGAGTGATTAGGTGTGACGAGAGTTATTCACTAATGAAGTGCAAAGAATGGCATAATGAACTTCAGGAAATTTAATTATCATCCCATGGAGAGCAATGTTTTAGTCTGACTCCTGTATTACCACCTAAAGCGGAGTAAGATGTGTGTGTGTCGTCAGTAAGAATAAAATATTGAATTGTTGCTGTACTGAGGGATTAATAGACTGTTTCTAACCCTATCATTACGAGAAGTGTTCCCCCTTAGCTAAGTAAAATCGTATGGGTTAACAAGAAGGAAGCTTTAATCAGTGTCGTAGATTTTTTTTTTTTTTTTTTTTCTCCAGAAACCTCCCTCAAGCTGTCATCGTGTGCTGAAGGGATTAAAGGATGGTGGTTTAACTGGCATGTTCCATCTTTGATCAGATTTACTTTTTATTAATTTAGACAAGAAATGTTGTATCGGTGTCTGTAAAAACCGAAAGTACGAGAAAATATGGAAGAGCATTATGTTCTCCAGTAGTAATAAAGAGAAAGGGGGTTGTGATGATGGCGATGATGATGATGATGATGTTGATGATGATGATGATGATGATGATGATGATGGTGATGGTGGTGGACCCATAGACTTGAATTCTGAATAGCGTTGAAGATATCGTAACACATCTCTCTTGGCGATTTGTTTTGCACATCACTCCTCAGTATCCCCATATATGCACTTGATGCAGACTGCTTCTTTATTAGAGCGATATACGGTACATTCCATACAAGAGAATGTTAATGGGTGATATGGAAAATATATATATAGCAAAAGAGTAAATGCAGCTATGAGTCCCCTCACACTGAGAATACGAACGTTAACGGAGGTGGTGGCTGAATAGGTAGAGAGGTGTCCTGCAATCCTAATGGACTCAGGTTCGAATCCCGGCCGGGGCAGGGAACAGTTTAAGGATTTGAATTTCACAAAGCAGGCTTTACTAAATTACCAGAAGACCCCCTAACATGTAAAAATACCCCCGCTAATACCAATACACCAGTCCTGTGTGAGACAGCCCTAGCATGTATTCAATACGGACGGTGGATGTTGGTGCCGAAGTGGAGACAAGTGGAATTTGTATAGTATGTAGGAGAATTACTGGGCTTTGGTAACAGGCTGTGAAACTTATGCCGAGAGTCACACACACACACACACACACACACACACACACACACACACACACACACACACACACACACAGATTCCTGCCATATTTTCCTCTGTTCCTAAACCCGTATTATCTTTAGTTCACACACACACACACACACACACACACACACACACACACACACACACACACACACACACACACACACACACACACACACACACACACACACACACACCTGTCTGGCATATCCCTCCACCCACCCCCTCTTATCTCATGCCTCCCTCCCACACACCTGTCCTATCCCACAGACCTCTTCTTACCTTCGTACCTCCTTCCCTTCATCCCTTCTTCCCTCCTTCCTTCCCTTCGTCCATCTTTTCTTCCTTCCACCTCTCCTTCCCACAATTTCTTCTTCCCTCCATCTCCTCTTCCCCCCCTCCTCTCCACCTCTCCTTTCTTTCTTCCCACACACCAGACCCTTCTCCCTCCATTTCTCCTTTACTGCCTCTTTCACTTCCTTCCGTCCATAATTTCCTTTTACCTGCTCTTACTTCCCTCTTTTATCCACCTTCTGCCTCATCCACAAACTCCTCTCCACCTTCCTTCTGCTATCCACCCTCTTATCCACCTTCTCTCTCATCCACACACTCCTGTCCACACACATTGCCATATCCCCTTCCTCGGCTATTCATCCTTTCTACTCTCTTATCCACCTATCCACCTCCTTCAACTGTCCAACCTTTTACCCACTTCTCCAGCCTCCTTCAGCTATCCAATATTTTATCCATCCTTTCTTCCATCGACACACCCTAATATCAAACTTCCCTCTCCTCTCCACCCACTCTCTTATCCATCCTGCTCCCCCTTCCTCTCCCTCCTTTATCCGTCCATACCCCTCCCCATCCTCCTGTCCAGACTTTCCCCTCCTCTCTTTCCCTCTCCTGTCCGTCTCTCCTGTACTGTACCCCCCCCCCTCTCCTGTTCTTCCCAGTCTGCCTTATCGTTTTCCTTTGTACTCCTTTGTATTCCATCCACTTCCTCCCTCTCTGCCCTCCCCCCCCCATCCACCTAACCCTCCCGTCTCTTCTTTTCCTCTCTCCTTACCCTAACCTTTTTTCTCTACCCCATTCCTCCTTTCCGTCCTTAACATCTCCCACCCACCCGTTCTCCTATCCCTCCCTCCCTTCCATTATTTCCTACCCACTGTCTCCTATCCCTCTACCTTCCCGTCCCCCTACCTTTGATTCATCTCTGCCCCTCTCCTCTGCCCATCCCTTCTCCTGTTCTGTCTCTCTGCTTCTATCCTACTCTCTCTTTCTCCCTCAACCTCTCTCCTATCCAGATGTCAATTTTCTCTCCCTTCCCCTCTCCCCACCTCTTTTTGTCTCTCCTTTCCTATCCAGACACCCATATCCATTCCTCCCTCGTCCCCTATCCAAACACCTCTTTCCTATCCTTTCCCGCCTCCTGTCCAAACCAAACACCTCTTTCCTATCCTTTCCCACCTCCTGTCCTATCCAAACACCTCTTTCCTATCCTTTCCTCCCTCCTCTCCTATCCAAACACCTCTTTCCTATCCTTTCCTCCCTCCTCTCCTATCCAAACACCTCTTTCCTATCCTTTCCTCCCTCCTCAACTATCCAAACACCACTTTCCTGTCCTTTCCTCCCTCCTCTCCTATGCAAACACCTCTTTCCTATCCTTTCCTCCCTCCTATCCTATGCAAACACCTCATTCCTATCCTTTCCCCCCTCCTCTCCAATGCAAACACCACTTTCCTATCCTTTTCTCCCTCCTCTCCTATGCAAACACCTCTTTCCTATCCTTTCCTCCCTCCTCTCCTATCCCAACACCACTTTCCTATCCTTTCCTCCCTCCTCTCCTATGCAAACACCTCTTTCCTATCCTTTCCTCCCTCCTCTCCTATCCCAACACCACTTTCTTATCCTTTCCTCCCTCCGCTCCTATGCAAACACCTCATTCCTATCCTTTCCTCCCTCCTCTCCTATCCCAACACCACTTTCTTATCCTTTCCTCCCTCCGCTCCTATGCAAACACCTCTTTCCTATCCTTTCCTCCCTCCTCTCCTATCCCAACACCACTTTCCTATCCTTTCCTCCCTCCTCTCCTATGCAAACACCTCTTTCCTATCCTTTCCTCCCTCCTCTCCTATCCCAACACCACTTTCTTATCCTTTCCTCCCTCCGCTCCTATGCAAACACCTCGTTCCTATCCTTTCCTCCCTCCTCTCCTATCCCAACACCACTTTCTTATCCTTTCCTCCCTCCGCTCCTATGCAAACACCTCATTCCTATCCTTTCCCCACTCCCCTACCCCCGTTGCGTAAGGTGTGAGTCGCTTTTCCTTGTTTCCCGAGCCTGCAGGACCCGTCTAGGATGTATGCCCCCCCCCCTCCTCTCTTTCTCTCTCTCTCTCACCTGCTGCCAACATCACCACTTATTTTTCTCTCCATTCTCTTATCTCAGTTTTCCTCCCTCCCTTTCCTCCATCTTTATCTCCTCGTCTTTATTCTTTTATTTCGTCTCCTACCTTCTTTATCTCTCAACTGCTGCCAACACTTCCTCCTCCTCGTCCTCCTCCTCGTCCTCCTCCTCCTTGTCCTCCTCCTCCTCCTTGTCCTCCTCCTCCTCCTTGTCCTCCTCCTCCTCCTCCTTTCCTTCATTTATTCTCTCCTCCTTTTCCTGTGTTATTTCTTTTCATTTATTCATTATCCTTTCCTCTTCTTTTATTCCCTTCCTCCCTTTCCTCATTTTTCCTTTCATTTTTTTTTTTTTTTTTTTTTTTTTGCGTCCCCCCTCTTTCTCTTCCATCCTTCCTTCTTTCCTCCTTCCTCCTTCCGTTCGTTTCTGTAACCTACCTCCTCCTCCTTTCTCCCTTCATCTTCCTCACCCCTTTTTCGTGTTCCTTTCATCATCATCTCCTCCACTCTCTCCTTCTCTTCTCTTCATTCTTTCCTCCTTCCCTCTCTTCCCATCATATCGCCCTCCTTTCCTCTCCTTCCCTCTTCCTGTCCTTCCCATCTCCTCTCCTCTCACTTCATCCTGTCTCTTCATTTCATCTTTTACTCCTCTCCTCATCATCTCCTTCCGTCTCCTTATTTCATCTTCTCTTTCTTCCCTCTCTTCTCATCATCGTCTCCTTCCAGCTCTTCATTTCATCCTTTCCTCTCCCCCGCCCTCCCTCTTCTCTTCACCTCCTCCGTACCTCTCCATCTACTTCACCTTTTACTCGTTTCCAGACACCGCAAGAAGCAGTCTAGGATCCCCCCCCCCTACTTACCTCTCTCCCCCCTCCTGTCTCCTTCCTACCTCCCCTTTCTTTTTTCCTCCATATTCTCTCTGCTCCTGTCTCTCTCTCTCTCTCTGTTTCCCTCTCCTTCTCCCTTCATCCTCCTGTCTCCTTCTTACCTCCCTTTTCTTCTTTCCTCCATTTTTCTCTGCTGTCCCTCACCGGTTCCCTCTCCTTCTGTCTTCCTTTGCTTGCTTGCTTTCCTATCTCCTCTTTCTCTACTCTCCCTGTCACCTCGTCCCTCCCACTCTCCTTCCCCTCATCTTCTCTCACTCCCTTCCTCCTCATTGTCTCCTTGCATCACCATCATTCCATGTTTCTTTATACGTAACTTTTCTTCGCGTCTACATTTTTTCTTCATTCTTTTCCCTATTCTTCCCTTCCCACATTTCCATCCTCTCTTTGCCTCCCGTCCCCCTCTCTGTCTTAACCCTTTTATTTTTCCCTTTACCATTTCCTCTTTCCTTCTCCCTCGCATCCCCCTTTCTCGTCCTTCCTTTCCCTCTCCCTTTCTTTGCTCCCTGCCCTTTCACTCTTTCGCTCTTGCCTCCTTTCTTCCCGGTTCTTCTTTTCCATATCTTCTTTCCTGCCCGCATTCTTCCTCCCCCCTTCTCTCTACCCATTCCTCTCCCTCACCCCATCTCTCTACGCTTTCCTCTCCCTCACCCCTTCTTTCCTCCCTTTCCTTCCTCTCTCTTTCTTTCCTCGTTACCTCCCTTTCCTTCCTCGTTACCTCCCTTTCCTTCCTCTCTCTCTCTTTCCTCGTTATCTCCCTTTTCTTCACGTGCTCTTCACTCCTCTCCTATCTTGCCATCTCCCCCCCCCCCCACTCTCTCTACCTGTTGTCTTTTCCCCTCTCCCCTCCCCTCCCTCTCCCTCTGTTTTTGCTTCCTCTTCTCTTCTTGCCCCCCTTCCGTATCCTCTCTCTCTCTCTCTCTCTCTCTCTCTCTCTTTCTCTCTCTCCTCCTTTTCGTCCTGGTCTTTCTCCCTTAATCTTTTTTCCTCCCCCTGCCCCCACTCTCCCTATCCTTCCTGTCCCCTCCATTCCTCCCCCCTCCTACCCTTCTTCCTTCCTTCCTCCCAACTCTCCCTTTCTCACTTTTTTTTTTTTTTTATCTTCATCTATACTTCTCTATCTCCCTCTTTTTCTTTCCCTCCCACCTCCCTTCCCCTCCCTCCCCTCTCTGTCCTACCTTCCATCCTCCCCATAATACCCTCCCTTCTCCCTCCAACCTCCTCTCTCTTTCCCTCTCACCCTTTCCCCTGCGTTTCTGTCATCCTCTCTCCCTCTTCCCCCTTCCTTCCTCTTCTGTACTACCCTCCCCCCTCCCTCGCCTTCCTGCCCCCTCCCTCCCTCCCTCATCATCCCACCTTCCTCCCCTAGTTTCCTGAGACTGCAAGGAACCTGTCTGGGATACCCCCCCCCCCTTCTCTCTCTCTCTCTCTCTCTCTCTCTCTCTCTCTCTCTCTCTCTCTCTCTCTCACTCACACACACACACACACACACACACACACACACACACACACACACACACACACACACACACACACACACACACACACACACACTACTTATCTATGAACTAATTGCTCGCCCTTTTTATGCTTATCCTTCTTCTCTCTTCTTCCTTCCTCTTCCTTCCGTTCCTCTCCTTTCTCTCCTCTCCCCTCTTCCTTCCATTTTATTCTTTTAGTTCCTCAGTCGTTTCCTCCCTATCCTTTCTTTCTTCTCTTCTTCCTCTCTCCTCTTTTCATCCTCTTCTCTTCTTTCTCTTCTCCTCTCTCCTCATTCCTTTCCTCCCGTGCCTCCCTTCCACACATGATACCGTCAGTAGGGATCTCTTGCTTGCTCTTCCTCACCCTTATCGTTTGTGCTCTTTAATCTCCCTCCCTCCCTCCCTCCCCTTTCTCTCTTTCCTCCATAATCTTTCCTTACCTCCAGTTCTTTCCTTTCCTCTCTCTTTTATCCTTTCATCCCAACTACCCACCCTCCCTCCCCGCCCGCCTTCCTCCTTAGACATCTTTTATTCTTGACTTCCCCCTCTTTCCTCCCCATAATACCATCCATTATTTTCCCTGACTTCCTTACCTCTATCGCCTCTCCTCCATTCTGTTCCTCCCTCCCTCCCTGCTTCACCTCCACGCTAGACAACGCCACTGTAAACTAATGAGTCCTCTTCTCTTCGTATCCTTCTTCATCCTCACTTATCTTCCTTCCTCTCTTCCCTCCTCAACTCCTCCCTCGCATCCCTGCCCCACTTTCTGCCCAGACAACACAACACCATTATAAACTAGTGTCTAATTTTTTTTTTACATATCCCTCGTCATCCGCTTATCTTCACTTTTCTCTTTTCCTCCGTCTTCTCATCTTTCCCCCGTCTTCTCGCCTTTCCTCCGTCTTCTCTCCTTTCTTCCCACTTTCCTCCTTTTCTCCTTTCCTCACTTCCTCAGTAGATAACTCCACTATAAACTAATGAGTCTCCTTTCAGTCTGCTTTTCTCTGCAAATCCCTTCATCCTCTTTCATCTGCCTGCTTTCCTTCAGCTGCTTGTCTGTTTGCCCTGCCTGCCTGCCTCTCCACCTGCCTGTCGTGCCTGCCTGCATGTTTATCTGCATGCCTTCGCCTCACTCTCTTCTTTCCACTCTTTGCATGTCCTCCTGTCTCCCAAAACGCCCTGGCTTTTATATTCCCATTCTCTCTCACCTTTCTTCCGTATTTCCCTTCTGCGCCTTTCTACCTGCATCCAAAGACAGTACATCCATGAGAGCGACGCTGGACTGTCAAGCTTAGGTTCCCCTCTGCCTTTGTCCCATTTCACTTTCCTTCAAAAACGTATATGGAAGGCAGACAGCAACCGAGGCTTTTTAATATAGAGCTATGAATGTGGTGTCTGCCGTATGACACAGATAAGGATAGCAAAGTAAGAAGGCCACCTCACCCACCAATCCTACTAGCTACCCAAAGCCGGCAGGAAAACGTGAGCAGGACCACCATGCAGTATAGAGAAACTGTCTTGAAAATTCCGCAGGAACCTGTGAGTGGAAACAAACATTGTACATTATCTCACACTGCAAGAGAAAATCAGCGTTTGGTTGAGCACCCAGCTAACAATACTGCGCTGCTACTGCTTTTCACGTGGCAAGAATGAAAGGAAGACAGATTTTTTTGTACTATTCATCACTTAATACTTTTGCGTGATGGTTAGGAATTTGTCCAAGCGATTTTTGAACATCAGTGCTGAATCATTATCCACCACATTACAATGCTGGTCTTATATATGCAACCGTATTTAATTTTTTTGTTGTCAGGAAACATTTGTGAGTTGTTGAACAATATGACATGTAATGAAATTAGGTCATTTTATTTTGCATTAATTAACAGCTACCATATCACCATATTGTTTGAAAAATGAAACATGTTATGCTTAGAACCGACCACTGTCTGCGTTTTGATATAAATGTTTCAGTTGCAAGCGTTCTCCTTAACGTTTATTTTTGTCAAGGTATCAGTTACCTTTGTCTGCCCTGTCCCTAGATTCTTTTTTCTTAACTTGTTTCACAGTAACTGGCACTGAACACCACATTTAAAGTGCATGTGTACGAAGGAATTGCGCAGGGTGAGGATGGTATTTGCTGATTTGAATGAAGATGCCATACCTGAGAATCCAAATATATTAGCTTTGTTTACTGCCTGCACGGTTGACGTGGGTTTTAGATCATTTGTTATTCTTCTTACATCTTCTTTGTTTATATTCTCTAGTTGTATATTATTCATGCTGTTGCTAAGGTTTTACTTATGCTAAATTGAGATCTGTACATATTCCAGTATTATACGAGTAATACTGTAGATTCCATTCGCCATTTTTGAGCCCAGTTAAATTCTCCCAGGATCTTCCGAATGAACGCGGTGTAAGGGTTTACCTGCTCTGTTATCAGTTTTATATCGTCAGCAAATGTTTTTATAAAAAACCTTCATACCTGTGTATATATATATATATATATATATATATATATATATATATATATATATATATATATATATATATATATATATATATATATATATATATATATATATATATATATATATATATATATATATGAATGAGCAGCAATACAGGACCCAAAGACATATTATGATAGTCCACATTGTAACATTCATCCAGTCAGATTCTTCTCCAGTAATTACAACTCTGTCCCGTTATCCAATTATCGATCCACCAAGGCATACTGACAGTTCAACAGTGGTTCCGAGTTTCGCAAAATATCTTACAAGGAAAATTTGTTGAACACTTTCTGAAATTAAAGATATAAAATTAACGGATTTTGTCAGATCGTACGTAAGAAAAACGTGTCATAGAAAAAAAAATAATGAGATTAGGGAGACTTGGGTATTTGTTTCGAGGTCCCTGCTGTGAATCGTTAATAAGGTTTATATTTTTGAGATACTGGCATATACCTAACTCATCTCTAATTACGCTAGGAGCCGGGTTATTATTATTATTATTATTATTATTATTATTATTATTATTATTATTATTACATCCCAATACCTAAAACTTAAAGTGAAGAGTAAGGCAATCCCCCTTTGGCTGTGGAGGGGGAGGGGAGTTCTCACATATATAAAATAATTTGGGGTTTACTGGCATAAAATATCAAGCCCTTAATTCTGGCCCAGGACAGTAATGGAGAGTGTATTTAACATTTTTTGCTGCGGTAGGTTTTTAGAGCTGAATTAAATCGTATGGCGCTTCGTATTTCCTAGCCAAAGGGTTAAATGACCATCCCCCCGCCTCTCTCTCTCTCTCTCTCTCTCTCTCACACACACACACACACACACACACACACACACACACACACACACACACACACACACACACACACACACACACACACACACACACACACACACACACACACACACACACACGTCTACAGTATATATGTCTCTCCAACCTACCTACTCCACTGTTATGTCTCAGTTTCTCTGCATCTCATTCTGTCGGTCGAGGTATCTATGTATTTTTCTGTATCTGTGTATTCTATCTACCTGAGGTCTATAGTTAATGTTTGTGTCAGTCGATATTCTTCCATCTATATCAGTTTGGTTTAAGTCCACCTGTTATCTATAATCATTTACCTTTTTATATACCTCTATCCATCGTCAGTCGTTCTAGCTATCTGTCTGTCTGTCTGTCTGTCTGTCTATCTATCTATATCTATCTATCTGTCTGTCTATCTATCCATGTCAGTCTGTATCTGTCTATCTCTGTCTGTCTGTCTATATATTTATCTATGTATATTTGTATGTCAGTTGTGCCTGTCAGTTTATAAATCTGTGTATTCATCTATCTGTCCATACTGTACATCACTAAGCCAATTTCTTTCTATCTATCCATCTATCAGCCTGTCTGTCTGCATGTCTATCAGTAAATGGACTCATGTAGGGATGCAGGGCGAGGTGTAGGCGAAATAATTGAGTGTGAGGAGACTGTGCTTGGAATGAAGTAGAGGTGAACGTGAGAGGCGTGTACAAGTAATGGCCACTTTTACCTTGCAGCTGCGGGGAGTGGCGATGTGGTGGTGATGGGTGGTGATGAGGGGGGATGGTGCGCCGGTATGGTGGTGATGATGTGGTGGTGGAGGGGTGGTGAAGTGGTGGTGGGGTGGTGGTGAGTGGTGATGGTGTGGGGAAGGGGGTCGTGGTGCTTGGTGATAGGTGGTGGTGAAGTGATGGTGATGAGTGATGATAGGTGGTGGTGAAGTGATGGTGTGGTGGGGGATGGTGGTCAATGATGAGGGTATGGTGGAGGGGTGGTGGTGGTGGTGGTGATGGTGTGGTGAAGGGATGGTGGTGAATGGTGATGGTTTGATGGAGGGGCTGTGGTGAATTTGTGGTGGTGTGTTGGAGGATGGTGGTGAGTGGTGATGAGGGGGTGATGATATGTTGGTAAGTGGTGAAGGGGTGGTCGTGAATGGTGATGGTGGTGGTGAGTGTTGATGAAGAATGATGGTGTAGTGGAGGAAGAGTGATGAACGAGAGTTAGTGGGTGGTGATAAAGGGTGATGTTGTATTGGAGGGGATGGTAGTGAGTGGTGATGAAGGCTCATGGCGGGGATGGTAGTGAGTGGTGATGAAGGCTCATGGAGGGGATGGTAGTGAGTGGTGATGAAGGCTCATGGAGGGGATGGTAGTGAGTGGTGATACAGGTTCATGATGTGGTGAATGGATGGTGGTGAGTGGTGATGAAATAGTGATATTGTGGGGGTGAGTTGTGATGAATGGTTGATGGTATGGTGGAAGGATAGTGGTGAGTGGTGATGAATTGGTGGTAATGAAGGGGTTGTGATGGTGTGTGAATGGTAAAGATGGTGTGGTGTAGTGAGTGGTGTTAAGTGGTGTTATGGATGGTCATTTAGAGATAGTGATGAGTGTTGATGGTAGTGGTGACGTGTACAATGATGGAGGGATGATGGTGAGTGAAGTGGATGATGATGGAAGGAATGGTGATGATGGCAAAGATGTATGGTGCTACGGGGGTGATGATAGGTGCGTTTTGGGTTAACAGTAATGGTAGTAGGGTGGAAAGGAGGGAGGAGGGAGGAAAGGAGAAGGGAGGAAAAAAGAGAGAGGGAAGAAATTTAAGTGAAGGAGGTAAGTGGAAGGAAATGGGATAGGAGTCAGGAATGGTTATAGGAAGGAGAAGAGAGGGAGGAAGGGGGAAACAAAGGATAAGGGAAGGAAGGATGGAGGGAAATCAGGGAAGAGAGAAGGGAGGAAAGGAGAGAAAGGATTGAGGAACGGAGAGAAGTGGGGCAAAAGAACACAGGCGGGAGGAAAGGAGAAAAGTAATCGAAAAGAAGAGAGGACGGAGGATGGGAAAGAAGTTAAACAAAAGAGAGTTGGGAGGAAAGGTGGAAGAGGTGGAGAGGGAATGGAGAGAAGAGACGAGAGTGGAAGAAAGGAGAGAGGAGGGGAAAAAAAGTGAAAGAAAATGATAGGAGGGAAAAGGAAGTGGAAGACAAAGGAAAAATGATGGAAGATAAGGAGGAATTCGCGGTAGAGGGGTGTAGTTGAGATGTGCTTGGTGGTGGGTTGAGGAGAGGTGAGGTGGTGCTGTGTTGTAGTTGCTAGGGGGTGTTGGGTTGAGGAAGATGTGGTTGCAGTTTGTTAGAGAAGTTGATCCTGAGGTATGTTGGGTTGGTGAAGGTATGGTTGTGATTTGTTATATACGGTAGTTAGTAAGTCGAGAAGAACTGTGATGGAGCTTGTTATGATTGTTAAGGTGTTTTGTATTGGTGAGGGTGTGGCAGGGGTGTGTATTGATGACATAGAACACTGTAAATAGTCGACAAATAGATGAAAGGAATATTTACTGATGACAAAGTTGATATATAGAGTCAAAAATGATGTCGAATTGCTTATGTATTGTGCTGATGATGGTACCGCATATACCGTTGTTCTGTGCTGTTGATGGAAAGATGTTGTCCAGGTGATGTGAAAAGTAGGCTGTGTAAGGGAGATTGATGGTGATAGGTATATATGGGAATAGTGATGACAAAGATGAACATGATGGGGTATTTATGGCGATGAGAGAGAGAGAGAGAGAGTAATGTAAGTTTTGTGTGTGTGTGTGTGTGTGTGTGTGTGTGTGTGTGTGTGTGTGTGTCCTTGCGTGCATGTATATCTGTGTGTGAATGTTTGCGATGGTGTGATAAAGATTTGGTGTGGAACTGGCGAAGAGCGGGGATGATATGGGTAGGGGGGTGGGGGTGGGATTGGGGTGACTGGGGGGAAGGGGAAGATAGTTGTGGTGGTAGAGGGGATGGTGACGAGGGTGGGGGCAAGGGTAGGGTAGTATAGGAGGGTTTATAGGAGTGGTGGTGGTAAGGGTGATGGGGGTAGGGGGTGAGGAGGGGGGTGGTTGGCGCCAATGAGGGTGTGACGGAAGTGTGAGTGGCGCCGGGGTGTTTATATAAATGTGGTAACTGTGGTGCGAATGTGGCACTGTGGTGTGTTGGTAGGGGGGGGGGGAGTAAGGGGAGGAAGGTAGGTGCCCGTAGTAGCCTAGAAGGTACAGAAGAAATGAGAGAGATGTTGTGACTCCTTCACTACGAGAGGCGTTCTTAAGATGGAATAAAGACTCTAATAATCTACGTAAAATCACCGACAATAGTAGCCTCAAGATAAATAACACCACTACGAGATTGTCTTTCCTACGTTTAATAAAATCGTCTTGCGGTAGCGATAGTAAAAGATTAAACTCCTTCAGAAGTCTCCCCAGATTTAAGTAATCATCTGGCGGTACAAGGAAGAAAATGATGAACCCATTTACTGCGAGAGGTGTCTGATAAGCTGAGTTAAAAATACAGTGTTAATTAAAAAATAGGATAAAATGAACCGTGATTATAGTAGTGGAGATGAAAGGTATAAAACAATTATTCCGTACGTGGTGGTCTGATCTGAGTGTTGGCAGTTTTTGTGTATCCTGTTATACCCGTTGTTACTGTATTCTATAATATATAAAAAAGTAAATATTTGGTTGAACGCAACATTGGATTGTATGTTCGTGCTTGATTGTCGAGCCTTATATCTTACAGTCGTATGTTGTTGTTGAATATATTGAAAAACAGGTAAATAAAATAAACTTCAGGAATGAGTGGCAATTGTTGTGAGTAGCTACAGTGGAAATTTGTGGTTACATTCTAAGAAAGGCTGTCTGAATAATAATGTCTAGGTGGGTTTGAATGTTGCTTTATTAGGTCGTAGCCTCGGACGTTGAAAAGAAATATTGGCTGCTACTTTATTTTTAATCAGAAGGCTTCGAGTTTGTGTTGTCGACTACACGACAGTTGATAAAGCAGACCGTCTTTGCTGAGTTTCAGTCTCTCCCCTAGCAAGCGATCTGCTGTAGTCAGTGTTACATTCAGGTTCCAAATTATAGTGTACTGCCGGGTGAACAGAGACTAGGGAGAAATAAACTTAGTCCACCAGTTTGGCCGGCTAGAGAAACGAACTCAGGTTTATCTAGTTGCGAGGTGGATATGCTAACCAATGCACCACCAGCCCTTCGAATTAGGGCTAGTGTGGTGCTTGAATAGGAAGCGGCTGAGAGGGGCGGGTGTAGACTAATGGTAGGTCTGGGGTGGTGGGAAAGGCAGGGATCTGGTTGTCACCTTTTGGAGGTAATTGAAACCAGACATAATATTTTTAGTGCGGGTCGTCTGAGAGCACCGGGTAATATTTATAGTGGAAGCCGCGGCCTCGTCCCTCACTCAGTCTCACTCACACGCTCACATATGCTTACACAGGCACAGCCACATGCTTTGACGCACACACTACCACGCTCATACTCGTATACACACACTCAAGTCCGTTACTCCAAAACATACATGATCACTTTTTAATATAGATTTTTCACATATACAGTAGGCCTATGATGCGCTTGTTACGGTAATTGATTTTTTTTTTTTCACTTTCTTGAAATAATAAAATACATACGTTAAATTATATACGTATGTGGGTATGCATTAAAAAGACGTAAAATATCCCGATCACTTTCGCGTATTCACATCTTGAGAGCAGAAAATTCGTAAATGCACGGAAGCGCTAAGGAAAATTTTTGTTTCCCTTTTTTTTGTGTGCGTGCATTCTGCATATTTATGGATCATCTGCTTCTCTTTGACATACGAGTATGTGCCTGTATAGTTACACAGCCCTCCTTGTATGGTTGCCAGAACATAATAATACTTCACATATTCGTCATCCAGTGTCCGAGTATGCCTGTGCATGCCGAAGACCATGATGCCCTCAGTTCAGGCGTGCTGGCCCTCTCTGTGTTCAGTCAAATCATTTGATGGTAACAAGAAAAAAAAAATTATCGTAGTGACCGGGTGACCACTAGAATACTTCAGACATAATACGACCAGTGCCTCGGTCGTATTCCAAGTAACACGGAGTCGTAGTACATCCTCCATTGCGATTTATTTTTCTGGCACTCTCTTGTAAGATGCTATGACATTTTAATATTGACATAGCATACGTAACAGACAAGAGGATATTGAGGTGTAATGTGCAAAATAAGTCGCCAAAGAAGAGGCATTACGAAATCTCCCAAACCACTCATTCCCGTAGACGTGGTGCCCTCAAGTCAAGCATGCAATTTCGCAGTAGCACTCAAACGTATCATCAAAGTATTTTAATTTATGGGTCGTATGCCACAGGAACGTATTGTAAGTTGCTGTACAGATTTTGTCGTACTTCTGTAGCGATAACTACTGCTAATTACATCTCAGTATCTTCGTACGTGTTTTTTATGTCGATATTAAAACGATGTAAATAACACGCAAGAGAATGTTAAACGTGTAATATGCAAAATACATCGCCAAGGAATAGGTGCCACGAAAACGTCTGTCACTTAGAAGCCGGGTTACAGTGCCAGCCACACGTAGACAAGGCAGTCCCTCTATTGCTTTACCCTTGTTACTTAGCTGGTAAATTGTCATGTCTTACGCGAACAGTTTCGTGTGTTACAGTGTGTGTGTGTATGTGTGTGTGTGTGTGTGTGTGTGTGTGTGTGTGTGTGTGTGTGTGTGTGTGTGTTTATTGATTGTCGGGTTGAAGTTACAGTTTTTAGAGACGGAAAAAATCATTCTTCCTTACCAGCAAATTCAGCCGTCCCTGCAGCACACAAGATCCTTGGGTGCAGTAAACGGACCATCCTTTATTATGTCGTCTTAGCCATTGGTCTTGCTGTCACCACGTCCTTATTCTGATTGGTGCTTGGCAGGAGGGGTTGAGTGCTGGTAGAGGCAAGCTGGTGATTGGTGGTAATGATTTTGCTTGTTGTGATTGTAGTTATTAAATGACCCTGTGATTGATATTTTGTATTGTATTTGTGATTGTTGTTGTTAGGTCGTATGTGATGATTGTTGTTAGATTCCCTTTTAATTATGCTGTGTTTGGTGATTGGTGTTGTTAGTTACTCTTGTGATTGTAGCCTACTGGCATTTTTTGGTGGTAATTGTTGGCTTTAAATTCCCTTGTATGAAATGTGGTGGATGATTGGTGGTAATTGATAACCTTGATTCTGGTGAATGGTGTTTTGTCAGGTGTTGTCACAGTGCCAATACCTGTCTCGTGTGTGTGTGTGTGTGTGTGTGTGTGTGTGTGTGTGTGTGTATATATACACACACACACACACACACACACACACACACACACTTAAATACTTGGCCACTGATCCCCCTGTCATCACATCCCTTACTCAGATTGGAAGTGGCTAGGAAGCCTGAGAGGCAGACAGGCGATTGTTAATTCATGTTCATGTGGTGATTGGTGGTGTTAGATGTAATAGTTCGTGGTGATTGATGGTGTTAGATGTAGCAGTTTGGTGATTGGTGATGTTAGGTACTCCAGTGTGTGGCGACCGATAAGAGATTAGGATTATGGTTTATCGTGTTGGAGAGGGTGGAGGGTGAGAGACTAACGAGGTGAGTGTATGTGAGTGAGGTGGAGGGAAGGGAGAGGGAGGAGGGAGGCCGAGGATGAGATGGAGGGATAAAGTGGAGAGGTCTGTGAGAGAGGGGGATGTGGTCTGGGGGGAGGGCAATGAAATGGCGGGGGACAGGGCTACATAGAGGCGATTTGTTTGTCCCCCCCCCCTCTTACGGGATTAAGGCGTCTGGCAATCAGTAGATAGTGTTGGAGATATAGTTTTTCTGGTGACGGGTGGTGTGGAGGTGATGAAGAAAGTGCTGGAAGTGATGTTTGAGATTGTTCCTAGACTCCTTTGAGCTTGGTGTTAATAGTTTTTTTTTTCTTTCTTTTTTTAATGTCATTGCTTTTGAAGGTAGAATGAAGACTTTTTGGTGCCTCCAGTACGTAGGCACCCATAAGCCGAATGAAATCTTACCGGTAGCAAAATATAATAAACAGAGTAATCTTTTTGGAGGTGATGAGAGAGAGAAAAAAATTACCTCTTCACTATGGTAAGTCGCTTTTATGATGAATAGAATCTTCTGGTTGTAGAGTGAATAAATAAATAAATGAATAAATAAATAAATAAATAAATAAATAACAGTTGTTTAGAAGATAAAAGGTTAGCGGGAGATGGTGGGTGGTGGGAGTTGACCCCTTTACTACGATGACTTCATTAGTTTAGTCACACACACACACACACACACACACACACACACACACACACACACCTCAAGTACCGTCCAGCTCCCCCCCTCCCACCCCCCCCACCTGCTCTCCTCTAACCGATACTTGGTGCCAGTTAAGGATAATGGGCGTAAATGGCTCTAGTTATCATGGCACTCAGCTACTACCCCACCCCAGCACACACACACACACACACACACACACACACACACACACACACACACACACACACAGAGTCATGCACTGTTTCATTTGGGTCACATGTGAATTTTTCTTTAAACACGAATCATGCACTTATTCATTTGTTCATTCAGGTTCAGATTAATTAATATCATGCTTCTGATCATGTATGTACATTGTACATGCTCTTACATATTGCTAAAGTGTGCATGCATACATACACACATATAGTACATGCATCCATGAATACAAAAGTACCGGCACATACATTACATGCAAAGGTAGACACTAATACCTGATGGACGTAAACAGTGCATGTGATAGGAGATTCATCATACTGGCTATCTCATTTATGATCATGATCATTATCATGGTTCTAAACTTGTTTCCTGCTAGTAAATTAAGTGGATAGAAACAAAAAAATTGGAAATTACAAAAGTAGTTAGCAACATGTACCATACCTAGTGAAATGGATCATAAGTCCATTCACTCATCATTCAATCCTTCAAATTTTGATCTCCATTCATCAAACATACTTTTCCACACAGCATGCCCAATACTGCATAGTTAACCCTTTCAGTCCTGTGATGTATTGTTTTAATTGTGTGGTGGAGACCACACAGTATTTGCTTAGATTTTTCTTCCAAACACTTGTCAGATTGGGTGCCATTCCTTTATTTCCTTACCAGTTAACTTGTTCCTTGGGCAAATAACACCCAACACCATCCTCACCTTTTTTAACTTTAGGCCTTATAAAGAGGTTTATTAAGTCAGAATATCAAATCATACAAGTACACACATTCGCAAATATGGTGTGTGAAATGTGGCATCACGAATCCATAGAGTTTGCAGACTTTTGTGGTGAGGTCTTTTGAGTCCTGTAGTTTTTTTTTTTTTTTTTTTTTCCTGTATTCTCTAGGAAATGTTGGAAGTTTTTAGTGTTCTTCCTCTTCAGATGATTGTATTTACTCAGTGATAACTTGTTTTTTTCCTTCACCACAAGATATCCCCCAAGCTGAATATAATCTCATGTAAATGACATTAAAACAGAAAAATATGTCTTCAGATTTTAGAGGTTGAGCCCCACATCCTTAGCCATATTAACTTTTCAGGCCAGTACCACACTGGCCTCCCCATCCATACATTAATATGGGCACAAGCACACCTTCATGCATTCCACTTTCAGCCCTTGTACGGTACTTAGTTTTCTGTATAGAAACTTTCATGGTTCTAATAATTTTTCTGTTTGAAGTCATAAATATTCTCTTCTTTTCATACTTCCCTCCCGTACTACTTCAGGTCTGCCACCATTCATCACTTTATCAAACGTCACCTCTCAGTCATCTCAGTACTTACATCTACCATACTGTGAAATAATTTTCGGCCTTTCCAGCTTAGTCATTGATAAAATTCTGAACTGCCAAGGTCTTATGCAATACATATTATGGAGCACAGCGTCATCCGCATACATCAGATGTGAAATTAACCCTCCATCCCCATTCATCAGCAGCTCCTTTCATAACCCCATCTGTATAGATTATTGTGCTGCTGTGAGGACACCAGAAACCTTGTTTGAGGCTGGATCCAGCACTTGGAAGAAGGGGGAGGAGGGATGTGATTCCTAGCTGCAGTACTACAAGTTTGAAGTCATGCTGACTCATTATCAAATTATTCAGAAATATTTTATGAAATCCCTCTTTACATAGAAATAATTTATCAGTAACACATATATGAGATGTATATTGCATACATTTAAAATATATATATATATATATATATATATATATTGCCAGACGCCATAATCCCGTAAGGGGTGGCCATTTGACTTTGAGTTATTTGTTCTACGGGGAGAGGCACTAACTCTCCTCCAACCCACTTGTTGACACGTAGGGAGCACGTATGGTTTGGTTATATGGTTACCACTTAGCATTGTAAATGGTTTCTTGGCTTACAGGAAACCATTTGGCTTATCACTCAATGTAAAGCCACCTGTGAGGTAAAGAACAGCAATAAGAAGTGACAGGAAAGATAGGAGAAATAGGAAGAGAGAAGGGTAGGCACAGAAAAAGAATGATAAAGGCTTAGGAAGAAGTAGGCAGCATTACATCCAGTGAGTGGATGATGGTCGCCACCACCTACCACTATATACATATATATACAGTATATATATATGGTGGACTGAAGAGGTGAGACAGGCTGTGGCACAAAAGAAGAAAGCATACAATGAATGGATGAGAAATAGGGGCGTGGAAGAAGTTGAGAGGCGGAAGAGAGAGTTATATGTAGAAAGAAAGAGAGAGGTGAAAAGATTAGTAAGAGAGAGTAAGAAAAGTTGGATGAGGAATTTGGAAGGAAGTTGAGTGTAAAGTGGAGGGACTGTAAGAAAATGTTCTGGAAAGAGGTGAAAAGAGTAAGATAGGGTGGAAGTGAAGTTAGCAGGGGAGTGAAAGATAAAAATGGTAGATTACTAGTGGAGAAGGGAGAAAAAGTGAGCAGATGGAGAGAACACTTTAAGGAATTGTTGAACATAGAGGATGGAAGTAATGCGAGTATAAGTGGCTGGGGAATGGCTGGGAGAAGGAGGGAGGTGAGAAGACAGGAAGAAATCAGTAGGATAGAAGTTTTGGAAGGAATGAAGAAAGTTAAATCGGGGAAAGCCCCAGGAATTGATGGAGTGTGTGGTGAAATGCTGAAGCATGGAGGAGAGATAGTAGTAGAATGGATGTGGAAGATGTGCAGATTGGCCTGGGAGGAAGGTAGAATCCCGGAGGATTGGAAATCATGTATAATTATTCCCTTGTACAAAGGAAAAGGGGAAAAAGAAGTGTGTGGTAATCATAGGGGCATTTGTCTTCTTAGTGTAATAGGAAAAGTGTATGGTAGGATACTTATTGACAGAGTTAGAGAAAGAACAGAGAAATTAGTTGGAGAAGAACAGAGAGCCTTTAGGAAGGGAAGAGGTTGTGTAGATCAGATATTCATTCTTAGATCTTTAGTGGAAAAGTTTCTAGAGAAGGGAAAGAAGTTGTATGTGGCTTTCATTGATTTGGAGAAAGCATATGACAGGGTGGATAGACAAGGATTGTGGAAAGTGTTAAGAATATATGGAGTAGATGGGAAGTTGTTGAATGCTGTGAAGAGTATGTACGATGGTGTGAAGGCTGCAGTGCGTGTGGATGGTGAACTAAGTGAATTTTTCTCTTTGAAAGTTGGGTTGAAACAGGGATGTGTCATGTCTCCATGGTTGTTCAATCTGTACATGGATGGGGTAATAAAAAAGGTACAAGGTAGGGTAGTGGATGTTGGAGTGGCCCTGGTGAGAGAGGATAGTGTTTGGAAACTCCCTGTACTGTTGTTTGCAGATGATACTGTGTTGTTGAGTGAAGACAAAGGGGAGCTGCAAGGCTTGGTGGATGAGTTTGGGAGAGTGTGTAAGAAACGGAATCTAAAGGTGAATGTAGGGAAGAGTAAAGTGATGGTCTTTGAGAGAGGTGAAGTCAGTGAATGTACAGTGAGGTTGGATGGTGAGGAATTGGAAAATGTGAGTACGTTTAAGTACTTGGGTAGTGTGATGAGTAAGGATGGAGGTTTGGAGGGTGAAGTGCTTGAAAGGGTACAGCAGGGAAGAAAGGTTGCTGGTTCTTTGAAAGCAGTGATAAGAAACAGGGACGTGAGCATGGAAGTGAAAAAGTTACTACATGACAGTATTGTGATACCAACTCTAACGTATGGAAGTGAAGCTTGGATGTTGTTGAAAGGACACAAGTCAAGAGTGAGAGCAGTGGAAATGAGTTATTTAAGAGGAGCCTGTGGAGTCACATGGAGAGACATGCTGACGAATGAGGATATAAAGGAGCGTTGTGGTGTGGATGTGGATGTGATAGGAAGCGTTATGAGGAACACACTGAGGTGGTTTGGCCATGTGGAGAGGATGGAGGGTGAGAGACTGATGAAGAGAGTGTATGTGAGTGAGGTGAGATGGAGGGATGGGGTGGAGAGGTATATGAGAGAGGGGGGTGTGAGTTGGGAGCAGGGCAGTGAAATGGCAGGGGACAGGGCGACTTGGAGGCGATTTGTTTGTGGCCACCCCAAACGGGATTGAGGCGTCTGGCAATAGATAGATACAGATATATATATATATGTATATATATAATGAATGATAACACATAAATGAGATGTATATTGCATACATTTAAAAAATTATATATATATACCTGTATATATATATATATATATATATATGAGTGAGTTATTATTGGTCTGCCCAAAATGGAGGAGGGGGGGGGCATATGCCTGCCATGTCATTCCATCCCAGTATGTGCCAGCTTGTCTCACTCCAGCAATGAAAATGATTCACTCACTCAGACTTCTGTCCTCCTTCTACAGATGCATCAGTACCAGCATTTGATTCACTCACTCAAACTTGTGTTCCCTTACAGCTGCTTCACTACCAGAATTCATCAGTTTTCCTTCTACGGCATTCAATCTAAAACACCTTCCATAATCGCACCCTATACAGTAGGGTGCAGCACAGTACTCTTATTACAGTATAATGTGTTGCAGTTGTGTCCAGTTGTGGAGCTTTCTTTCATCACATGCACCCTAACAAAGAAGTTTGTTGGCCTACCAGTATTACCTAAGTGATTTACTAATACTACTGTGTAATATATTAGTATTGTAGACAACAGATAGTAAGGTTCTGTATACTGTAGTGTATCTCTCCAGATGAGATGTATACAGTATACTGTACAGTAGTAGTTTATCCTTTATGTAATTATAAACCCACCTGCACCCATATTGTACTTAGAGACACCTATGTTAGAACATTTTGGTATGGTACAGTAGTCCATTGTGACATTCCTGGTGTTTTTTACAACTCATACATCATCATTACTATATTCTTGGTGCTGGGGAGGAATGCCATCACATGGGGGCACCAGTATGACTGAGTAATACTGGCTATTCAAGCATCCTTTAACTTCTTCCCCATCCCCTTAAAGGAGGATGGTAGACTGCGTGAGAAGAGTGGCTTCAGCTTGTAATCCACTGGGTTCACATTTAGATGAGCCAAGGGTAACAATAACAACATTCTTTCTCACTTATGATGTGCAGTGCTGTGAAGTCAGAGAATGTTTATCTTCCCATTGTAGTTTTACCACACATAGTGCAGGGATGCAAGGCTAGGCTTCTATAGTCCAGTACATGTAAAGGCAGGTGACAGGCCTGTGTTCTGATGGCATTTTTAATCAAAAACCTCCATTCACTTGTTGCTGATTCTCATCAGAGTGGACAGTGCACAATTAATGCTCTTAACCTCAACTAGTTCCTTATCAAATAAGCCTCATTCAGTGATACTGCAGTATATTGTAATTACAGTATTTATTTATTTATTTACATGTGGCACCGTGAATTGGTGGATAATATGGATCAATCCACTTTTTGACAGTTATGAAACTCTTAGCAAAATATTTTGAAATGTTTGTTGGATTCAAAGATCACATTACTGCATTTTGGAAGTCATTGCTCTTTTTTTTTTTTTTTTTTTTTTTTTTTTTTTTGACAGGAAGTGGATCAGTATTTCTGTCCACAGCTGGACAAGACAATACTCCCAGGAGTGTTCGCTATTACATTCTGATTCCAAACTACTTACACTTTTCTTGTGACAGCTTAGTATTCTCATGTAGCTGCCATTTTCATCATAATTCCTGCCGACTTTTTTTTGTACGTTAATACCATATTCTCGTTTGTTTACCATTTACAGTACATCTTAACTCATAACTACATTTTCTTGCGACAGGCTAATACAATATTTTCATGTATTTACCATTTGCATCCTAACTCATAAACATTTTTGTTCTACAGGTTGCTGGGATGCTTCACATACATTCTGCCCACGCCACAACTGCACTGCTGCCTCCCCCGTCCAAAACACATTCTTCTGCTGCTGCTCCGGTCACATGTGCAACCAGGAGATCAAACTTGTCCAGCCACAGAGCTCTGAACTCTCAGATGACACAGGTAAATCTAAAGGCATATTCACACATAGGCCAAGATTACCTCTGTGTCTTATTTATCCACTATCTTGTTCACTGCCCTGAATTGCTGATGTTATCTCTTTTCTCATCACGTTTCCTAAGGTCTCTACTTATGTATGTATATCATCAAATGACTGCAAAATGTTTAAATTTGCAAGTCAGAATAAATGTGGTCATTTGAATTTTGTCCAGTCATTAGTACCCCTACACTGTGCCTTGAACTAATCAGTTATTGATGCATCGTAAACTTAAGCCTTTCTTAAAGTAACTTGAACATGAAACTTAAAATGATTTCAAAATGTAAACAAGTGTTCAATTTATTTACCTTTTCTTACTTTAATTACCTGTATGGTCTTACTTGATGGGAAAGTGGTATGATTAAGATCATTTTGCTCTCAGTGTTACATCAGAAATGCACCGTTTTATTCAAAGTTTTTAGAAGTGCATGTCCCCAGACCCTCCTAGACTAGATTTTATGCCACTGATGCTTGGTATCAGCTTGTCATCAACAGCAGTGCTTGCACTGACACAACTGTGCCAGATGGCATTTGCCACCTTGATTCCCACTGTCCTTTGGGAATCATTTCTGGGAGATGAGACAATTTTTCCTGCCTTGTTGAGTCCCAAGACATATCTTGTTTTAGTCATCTGAATGTATCAAATGTCTGCAGTCCTTCTGATTCATATTGCAATATGCAGGGCCACAGGGAAAAAAAAAAAAAAAAAAATCTTGGAGTCACTGTGTTATCCATAAATAGTACAATTTACCTCTTATTTACCAATGATCCAGGTCAAATGCTTTTCCATTCTCTCATACATTCCATACTTAATCGTCTTCTCCCCAGCCATCGTAGTCATGTTACATAGCATGCTTCCTCCTTGGAGCATCTTGACATGATGTCTTTGATAGAACAGTCTTTAAGCTAGTTTGTTGTCACATTATTCTCTTATTGTATGTCATCCCCCTTCCTTTTCCTTTTTTCTCACTTTATTACTGAACCTCCTCCTTCCACACAATTTCATTGTCTGCCCCAACCAACTTTTCCCTCAGTCTCATAGTGAACTTGTTTCTTTGGAACCCCATCAGCTTACATTCTTTGCACATCTATGCCATCTCATGGTACGGTGTATTTTTTTTATCTACGGTATGTTATCTCTTCAGTACAAAGGTTCTCAGACAGAACTAGTGCTTACTCATTGCTGAGGAGGATATGATGAAGTGTACCAGATGGGGTGAGTGAAAAGTTGAAATAAACTTGGAGGATGTGTGGGGTGTAGTGAATGAAAGTAGAAAAGAGGGAAACCAAGAAAAAGGTGGATGGGTGGGCAGGGTGAGCAAACATGAGGAAAGGCATTGGGTTGTTTCCTATTGGAGAAGGAGTCATCACTGAATAGAAACAGAATTAAGTATTTTGTTGAATGAACCATTAATAAGATTTGGCATCTAGCAGTAGATATACTAATAGTAGCTACATCTCACACCACTATCCATCTTATACTGTTCCTCTTCATTCCTCTTTCTACCTCTTCCTCGATCTTCTCCTTTTCCCATGTGTCCATCTGCCTGACTCACCTACACTCTTAATCAGTCTCTCAGTTTTCAGGCACTTCACCTGGCCAAACTTCCTTAGGATAATCCTAACACAGCACTTTAACATCACCACATTCTCATGAACTTATTTGTCAGTCTGTCTCTTCATGTAACTTTATAGTACACATTCCCCTCAGATACTTCAAGTTCATTCCTCTCAGTTTTGTCATGTTTGTATTAAAAAAAATAAATAAATAAATGCTGCAGGATGAGGCTGAGAAATGGGGCTGTGAATGGTGAATGTGGGTGGTAGCAGGTGGTGGTATTGTGGGTGTAGTATCTTAGCAGCTGTAAGATAAGTGACATGAAAAGATCATATGTAAAATTTATACCTTGTTACAGATGAGGAGGTTGAGGAAGAGGGTTCTAGATGGTGGGTGTGGGTGGTGGCAGCTGGTGGAGTGGTGGCGGCAGCATCTTGCCCGGTGGCGGCAGCACTTGGGTACAGGAAAAACAAACCAGTACCACAGGTCCTACCACCAGAAGATCACCCAACCTCTCCTTCTATAGACATGGATTCTGTGAAGATTCTAGAAGTTATAGGTGAGTGGTAGAGGTTTTTCAAATAGTTAGTCTGCACTGTAAGTTGTTTCACTAAATTTCTTTCATTATTAAGTTGCTGATGAAACCATTTGGCTTGTCACTTAGTGTAGAGTCTGCCAATGGATAACTCTACACTGAGTGACAAACCAGACGGTTTCCTTTACACTAGGAAACCATTTACTATGCTGGGTGATAACCATAAACAGTAATCCCTCCAAGATCCAACGTAATAAAGCCAAAGGCATGTCCAGGACTTGGTTTTGCCTGGGACTTGGGAAAAATGCCCCTGAACATGTCCTTATAGACCCCAATCCAACCTAACTTTGAAAGCCACCAAAATAACTTCCTACCGGACATGCACGGCACCTATTTAAGACCCTATGCACACAAATATGGGACAGAAACCATGAAATAAATGAAAAGGAACCAGAGAATGAGAAATTAGAAGTAAGTATGGAAAATATTTAGCAGTGTGCAGGGTACTTATGACACATCTGTGTAAGTCACAAAGATTAACCCGCCTCCTTTATGGCTCTGACAGTGGTGAAGATGCACCTGAAGCACCTACAGTAATCCAGTATTGTGCTGCACTTAATCCTTTGCACTGTGAATTATAATTGTTTAACACTGCACATTCTGTTCTTACTTAAGCCACGCCAGTTGCAACACGCCACTGTTGCACACAGCACTTAATCCTTTGCACTCTGAATTCTGATTTCCTAACACTGCACAACACTGTAATTCCCATGTGGTCTAGTGGCGAGGTATTACAATTTATTCACTGTTTATTCACAAAAATGAGCACGTGGGCTGCCGTGGTGATGAGCGTGCAGTCACGACGGTAGGTAGGTGGGAACTGGGGAGGATGCAGGGGTGCTCTTGCGGACGTCGGAGGAACTGTGCTCCAAAACACAGCTGTTCATCACCGTGTGGCAACTTTAGATCGACTTTTGTGTGTGTGTGTGTGTGTGTGTGTGTGTGTGTGTGTGTATAATTCACCGGGTCGGTCAGGATCACTTTGATGGTCGTGATCGTCAGCTTTTACCCTCCCGGAAGGGAGCTGAGAGCTCATATAGTCCGATCTAAGGGCAAGGCTGTGACCTTCACACACGCACACACCCGTCCCCTTGCTCGAGGGGGACAGTAACCACCCACTTCGTCAGCGAAACTTTTCGCAACCTGAGCGAGGCGCGAACTCCCGTCCACCAGTTGGCAAGCGAGAGCGTTACCACTGCACCAGCGAGCGGTGTGTGTGTGTGTGTGTGTGTGTGTGTGTGTGTGTGTCTCGGAGGACCCGTGCCCAAAATGTCCGGGACTTGGGGTGTCCGGGACTTGGGCGTCCGGGTCTTAAAGAGATTACTGTGACCAAATTATGACGCCTTGTGGTTAAGTGGGTATTTAAGGTGCTCCAGTCAGATTGAGCTGGTGCAGGTTTATATCCAAGGGATGGTTGGGGTTTATTGATCGTGTAATGCCACTCAGGGATAAGTGATGCTGGTTACTCTCATCTTAAATGTCAGGACCAACTTGCCTAGCCCTGGGTTTCTACACTCTTCTGTGGGATGACAGGATTGGATGATGGATGGATAGATGGATGAATTAACACCGTTTCTTCGCTTAAAGTTGATTCTAACCCACGAGTCATAAGCCAAATGCATGTCTTTTAAAGTTATTTAATTTAGATTAGCTTTCTGCCTGCTTACATCCAGACTTTATGTGAAGATTGTATTCCTTGTGTCAAGATTTCACAATGACATGAATTGTTCAGATGAAAAAGTTATACCTAAATGCAGAAAATACCATATGTGAATAAACAGCTTCCGGCAATTATTCTGCATTTTCTTTATGGCCCAGTGTATAAAGTTCTGCAGTGATATTTGCATTTTTTTCCCTGTGTTTTTTCTTTGGAAGTGAGGCATCATATTTAATCAGTTCAGGGCCTAAGTTAGCATACATACCCTAATAGAAAAAGACAGATCTTTGTCAGAAGATGTATTTAACTTCAGAACTTGATTTTAAGCTTTTCTGTGAGACTTCATTGCATTATAGGGATTTCTGTGATACATCACATTCTTAAATGACATGTAACTTGTATTGCTTCTTGTCGTTATTGCCTAGGTACAGTACTGTACAGTACTTTGCTGTTACACAGGTTGATCACCCAGAAGGGTTGTAGTTGTATCAGATGTGGTTATAATGTACACAGTTTTATATGATCAGTGTTTGAGCTCTCACTGTTTGTCCTTTTTCCTTTGCAACTAATTGTTCAGGTTATATGGTTGCTGTTATTCATGAGCAGTTTGAAATTTTTAAGTTATAAATCATTAAATACTAACTTCAGTGTTCTTTGAATACAGAATTAAACATGGCTTAGCAGGTAGTTCAGGCGATGTGGTTGCTGTCTTTCATGAGCAGTTTGAAATTTTTTAGGTGCATTAAACACTTCACTCAGATTATGTATTTTTCATTTCATTCTTGTTGTCTTGCCTTAAGATAGTTTTATTCAAATCATGGGAGACTGTTGGAACTTAGAGGTTGGATACATCATCGTCATCATCATCATCTTTCTTGCCATCCTGACCAATTTCCCACCCGAGGGCAGGGTGTAGTGGAGTCCTGCAGAGAGTGTCTATCAACAGCGTTCAGTATTAAATGGGCCTCACTCTTGTTGACGTACCAGTCAAGCCTCTGTTAAATGTAGCTTTCCCTCTTCATCACATGGTCACATAATTAAGGAGAATCAAACATCTGATAGCAGCTAAAGGAAAATATAATTGACATACTTAACCCCTGCCATCTGGGTGACATGTATACATGCCTCTCTGGGGCCATCTGGGGGTCATGTATACGTGATCTAGTGTTTTGTAGTAGTATTGGTGTTATTATTATTACGATTATAGCATTATATTATAACATACTATAATATTATATTGTAGTTTTAGCTGTGAAATTATGATTTAAATAGGTGATTTTTAAGAAAAACACCTTCTGGTGGTTTGGGTGGTGAAAACAACCCCCGGACGTGATGGGTTAATGGTGTAGGAGATAAGCTTTACTTACCATATTCATTTTTTTACTCTTTTTATTTTTTCCTCAGGTCAGGGTAGGTTTGTTGCAGCAGAAAGAAAATGTAGATGATGTACTGGTATTGTGGGGATTAAGTGCTGCATTTTTTTCAGGTCAGGGTAGGTTTGGCACAGCTTACCGAGCAATGGTGGAGGGTGAAGTGGTTGCTGTGAAGATGTTCCCGCTGCATCATAAGGGATCCTACACCAATGAGAAGTACATCTACTCTCTCCCTCTCATGGACCACCCAAATCTCCTCACCTACCTTGGTCAGTAGTTTTGTGTGTGTGTGTGTGTGTGTGTGTGTGTGTGAGAGAGAGTGAGAGTGAGAGATGTTTACATATTTTTTACTTAATTGTACTTTTTCTGGATTGGCACAGACTCATAATGTCCTGTCTTTTGATAATGTTCTATTATGCTTTTCTTTTAATTTGTAAGTAATTTAGGCACTGACAACTTCATCTAAGAGTCAGTTGCTCTGACAGGAAAACAGTACTTCCGTATATCTTTATCATCTCGTACTTTATGTTGTTTTTGACTATCTCCTCCTCATGTTATGTTTACATGTATTATATTCTGTACAGTAGTCTCTCTGTGTCAGTTTTATCCTGTCCTGTTATATGCTTGAGTAACATTATCATATATCCTCTTTTTCAACTCTGTTCCATTTGGGTGTTGGTTTTCACTATCAGTAAATGAGGGGGACAGATAAGAATTTGTACTTTTGGTGCAAAGTTTTCATTAACATAGTCTTCTACCTACCGCAATTACAGCGTGTTTAAATTGTTGTTTTATCAGTATAGACATCATCTTTTTACTGTATTTTATATTTTTGACGATTCCTTTTCCATATTAACCCCTTCCATGCTTATTGTAAGATAGTTTACCTCTCCTGTTATATAACCAGTGTAAATTGAACCTTAAATGAGGCTTGGAGGGCAATCTGAGCTGACCTTCATTGTGCCTCATATGAGGTCTGCAGCTCAGCAAGGTTTAAGTCCACAGTAGCTTACAGTAAGATTATCAGTTACAGTTCTGTTGATACCTATAATACTGTTCTGTTGAGACCTATAATATAAAGATGATGAGAGGGAGGGAGGGAATGTTCATTGATGCGTAACTAGGGCACTGCTGTACACGTATTTAAAAACTACAGATTAACTCCTAACCATTTTCCTTGCAGGTGGTGGTGACTGTACGGGACCAGATGGGAGTTTATACTTTGGGTTGGTGTTGTCCTACTGTCCACGTGGCCGCCTCAGTTCATACTTGGCCGAGCAGACCCTCAGCTGGACCACATTCTGTAAGGTTGTCCTTAGCGCCACCAGAGGGCTTGCACACCTTCACTCAGAAATTAGGAAAGGAGGTGAGTAAACTTGAATTTTTGTGTGAATGTGTGTACCGTCCTATTAACCCTCACACTTTGTCTTCTGCAGTGTCAGTAATTAGTCTGTTTTTACTCAGTGGAACTAAGTCCCACAAATTGAATACATTTCAAAGTCTCCTTTACATGAAATTAGATCAGCTGTAGTTATGAAGTAGGAGTGAGTGTCTGTACTTACTAGTCTGACAACACTTTGCCATAAATTGATCTGAAAGTGGTTTGGAATCTTTGTCAGGTTAGAGCAAATGTGTAGTAATGTTTCAGTTATCATCATATCTGATTTAGGCAGAAGGACATTAAGGAGATCATCCGGTTGTTACTCTGAACATGTCAGTAGATTTCATCTGATTTCAGTGAGATTTGGCACACACATATAGAGGGCTGTTCGAGGTAATGATTGGTACCTCATAATTGGAAATCGGTAGATTAGTTTTCGAATTAGTTACAATTGGGATAAACTGAATACCATTGCCAAAATTCGATGTAGTCCAAAAAAATGCCGTGTATCATATATTTTTGGTGTTCACACAACTCACGGAAGGTGTGTCTTGAATTGAGACTCGTAAGTTTATGATAACATATCTAATTACGACACTGGGTGATGAGGAAATTAGGTATAATTAGTTCCTTCCTAATCAGACTTTGAAGAGATTCTGTGCACGAATGGGGAGGAATATAAAAATACAATGAGTTGAACTTACAGAACTTTTTACGAGCTTTCAATTGGTATATAAATGATCCTCGTACAACCAATAGTAAATGAGCTTATTGATCTCAGAGGTCACAAAATTACATTTTGAGAAAACGGCCCTCAAAGTTTCCCCAAATTTACTAACGTGCTATGCATGAACAGGAGGGAGTAGAATAGAATGCCTGGCATACCTTATAGAACTTTTTACACCCTTTCGATTGGTATATCAATGAACCTTGTATGACCAGTAGTTATTGAGCTTATCGAGAAGTTTGAGAACACATTGTTGCCATTAGGTGGCTAAGAAGGGACCAATACTGTTGTCTGCCTTGTCGTCTCCAGTGTATCTCAGAATGCCCCAACACTGTAGTCTGCCTTGTCTCCATGCTGTTTTTGGAAGGACCCAACACTGTAGTGGGTGTCATCATCTCCAAGGTGTCTCAGAAGACCCCAAGAATGTAGTCTACCTCGTCTGCATTGTGTACTGAGATGTCCCCAACACTGTAGTTGGCCTCGTTGTCTCCAAGTTGACTCAGAAGGTTCCATCAGTCTTTCTCATCGTCTGCGCCAACATGAATGACAGTATATTCAATTATTTAGGTGGTTTTATTGAGCCATACGGTCATATTATAGGTATACCCATCCACCCTGTGTTGCCCCACTCCCAGACGACCTGCGAAAGTTTGAAATAAAGTAAAAATTGACCAATTTTTATTCAGTTTTCAGGAGTAATATTTCACAGGGAAATGAGGAAATGTTGAAGGATTATATTTATGGGCGTAACTCAACTTTGCCCAGACCCGCCATTTTCAACAAGCCAATCCCCTTAACCCTTTTAGCCCGAGGAGAGTGGTTTTACTCTGCTCTTCCTGCTAATAGTGGGACAGATAATCTAAATATATGAAAGAATAGTGCATTTTGTGACTAAAGTATGAAACTTTTAGGCTTGTTCTGTATACTGTATCATGAATATTATTTTCAGATGTGGAAGCACTTTCAGATTGAACTTTGAGGTCATCTAGAGGTCATTGATCTTGGATGTCATGATAATTTTATTTTATCACCAGTGTTAAGAATATTTTAATTATTTTAAGACCATTACTTGTAGTTACACCTATTTTATGTTGCAGAACCTTGACTATGCCTCTCAGGTTGTCAGCTATGACAGTAGTCTTAATTTGGCTTTCAAGGTTATCTAGGGGGCACTGACCTTTCGCATTATGAAATTTCTCCTTTAGCACCTTTGTGAAGAACATTTTGAATATTGCAAGACAATTACTTGTACAGTAGTTAAACCTATTTTATGCTGCAGAACTTTGACGAAGCCTCTCAGTTTAAGTTGTCAGATATGGCAACTCCTTTAATTTTACATTTGGGGTCATCTAGAGGTCGTTGACCTTTGACTATTAAATTTCTACCTCATTGCCTATGTGAAAAGTGAATTTTTTTTTTTTTTTTTGTAACAAAAATAATTCATATTTCTAGTTACTATATGTAACACATATTTTGTTACTTTTTTTCAGATAAATGCAATTAACAAACAGTCTGAATATATAGCATCAGCAAATATACCTATATGCTCCAGCCTTTCTAATTATAACAGTCTCCTGAACATGCGCTTAAAGCAGTACACGTTAGAGCTGCCTTTGAACATTTGCAGTGTCCAGTACAATCCTTTTTGCTGCCACAGTGAATAAGTTCATAATGTGACTGATGTTTCTGGAAGTGTGTTTCAAAGTGGTTCCCATCCACTTGTTTCATTTATCACACCCCAGTTCAAAGGGCTTGTACATGAGGGTCAGGAACCAAGGCCTTGTTCCAGATGTTTATATGGTATGTGGCATGCTTAATGTGTTGTTTCAAAGCCTCCATTGTTGGGGGCATGTTTTCTAAGCTTCATGACACCTGGAAGAAGAGTTGTTTCTGTGTTTCATTTATTTTCATGGCAGCACTGGCCCTCATACATGAGCACCACAAAGCTCTCAGAGTGTAACAGTGAATGCTTTCTCACATCCCTTGGCATCTCCAAGAGCTCAGGAAAAGCCTTGGTAACTTCAGGATAGACATTCCAAGTGTCCCAGGCAGTCTTCTTGCCTCTTCCACAAAAGGCAGATGTTATCATATCCAGTGAAAGCATGAAGCACTGGGAATCTCTTGCAGGTACTTGGACCACACTTAGAGGTCACAAAAACTGGAGCCAGTTCCAAAAGCTATTCACAGTTCTTCCAATTGAATTTTTGTGAACAGAACCAAGGGGCCTCTCCATGACTTGCTGGCCACGTCCACAGAATTTCATTGGCAGTAGCAGAGAGTGGTTAATCAACTGCAAGAACAGAAATTTGGCCTGGGTTTAGAAGCTGAACTGCTACTCTGACTACATCCATGGGATGGCATATCATGGCCACAGAGTGTGCACTTTCATGAAACGGGCAAAAGAGCATTGATCGCTGGTGGAGGCAAAGCTGCTTGCTGTTTGTCAGCAGGGTATGCAGACCATGATACCCAGTCATCTTTGTCCATGTGTGGGATTTTTAGAGTGGCCATTACAGCATCAAGCCATTCATCTTCTTTTCTGGTGGCTTCCAGAGTTTGAAGGTCAAAGGGTCGCACAGGTCCTTGGACTGCCGGTACTGTAAACTGTTTTGTCTTCTGAGTAACTGGTGGAACACTAGTGTAGGCTTGTGGAAGAGGGACAATTGACCTGCTTGATGGAAAGGCCTGGTTAATGATGGAAACACTATGCTCATTGCCTGCACATTCATGTGATGGTTGTTGAATGAGGGAGATTGCAGTACCATGGAATGAATCTTTGGCTGTGGCAAAACTAGGATTGTGATCAATGTTCTCAACTGCTGCTGTTGTGAATAGACCATGGCACATCTTTGTTGGGCATACAGCATTCTCCATACTGAAGTTTTCACAAATTCCATTGGCAGTATCAGATGACAGTTACAGGAGCTTGTCATATGAGACGCACATCCCAAGACTGAAAAGCATGTCAGTGAGTGCCGTGTTGCATGTAACACCATGAATTTTTAATGACACATACAGAGGAAGTGGAGTTTCACAGTCCCTGCAATGATGTATCGTTCTTGGTGACATCTCGGCTTGTGCATATTTAACACTATTGAAGACTAGAAGCTGTGATTCTGTTAGGGCAGCAGTTGTGGTAGACATGTTTCCTAGTAGAGTTTGGTCTTCTGTGTTGGCTCCATCCAAGATCATATTTACCAGGGCAAGTAGTGGTGTTGGAAGAGCATCTTTTGGGGAGGCGGTGGCTCAATCGGTAGAGAGTTGGCCTGCAGTCCTGACAGACCCGGGTTCAAATCCCGCTGAGGCAGGGAACAGTTTAAGGATTTGAATTTCATAAAATCAGACTTTACTGATCTACCAGAAGGCCCGCCGACATGTCGTAAAAATACCCCCGCTAATACCAATACACCAGTCCTGTATGAGACAGCCCTAGCATGTATTCAATATGGACGGTGGGTGTTAGCGCCGAAGTGGTGACATGTAGAGGTGTGCGGTACGTAGGAGGACTACTGGGCCTTGAAAGCAGGCTGTGAAGCCTTTGCCCAGAATCGGTCACATAAAAAAAAAAAAAAAAAGTCGAGATAATATGAACCATCAAAAATGAAATACTTAACATTTTCTTTTGCACTACTTGTGCTGCTCTAATAAATGAATGGCATCATTGCTGTGGTCGCAAACCTTCCTGAGAGCATCTCTGATGTCATTTTCAAATGATAAGTGTGTCTCTTCCCTTGGAATGTGATCTAAGGTCAGGAAACACTGAAAGTGGCCTTCTTTAGTCTTGTAGTGTGTACACGGTTCTGCACAGAGACACCCAGCTGCTGCAGATGGATCTTCTGGATTTCTCCAAGATCTGCCAGCTTTAATACTGGGGCACAATCATCAGCATGCTTTTCCTCCATGAATGCCACCAACTTAGCAAAAACAGTTCCACGGAAGCAACTTTCATCTTCATTTTCATCCTTGGGGATGGCATACCTTGCCCTGTTATAGAGTTTATGCAAGCAGTTGTGGTAATACTTAACCTCAAGGATAGTCATGTCACCAGGGACACGCTGTGTCCTCTAACTCTGTGTCCTCTAACTGTATAGCACATTTCCTAACATTTTCATCTATTTGATTTGTTCCAGCTTCATGTAGAACTTCTGAACCAGTTGGTTCATTACAGAAGAAGCACAAAGGTTCTGTTTGTCTAATATTGTTGTCAGCAGAATGTGTGTGGAAGGTGGAAGCAGCCAGCTGCACTTCGGCTGATTTTCTGTTTTGTTGTCACTTTAGCATGTTTTGATTGAATTTCACTTGACAAGGCTTGTGCCATTTTGCATTGTTGGCAGTCAGAGTGGCTTCAGTACCTGTTCCATCATCTAGTCTGTTAGAATCAAACTCTATTGGCATATTTCCAAGTTCTTGAAACTGGAGGAGGTCATTTGCCAATGAGATGTACTGAGCACCAATAGGTTTCTTGGTTGATTGAGCTGGGCACTGCAGAGTTTCATCAGTTTCTGTTTGGCAGAGAGCACACAGATCCCATATAGTTATGGAAGGTAATCTTGAATGCTTGGGTTTGTGAGACAGAGTTGTATCAACCAGAATGTGACACTTCACCATGGTGTGGAGTACTGTATGCAATAAGCAAGAAAGCAGACTAAGCTAAGCTTTGTACAGCTACAAGGTTCTGCAGCTTCCTGCAACTACACCACCACTTCACGCAATACTACAGCTACACAGTTCTACATCACCACTCCGTCACATGCAGTGATCTAACCTGCAACACACAATATGATAAATGAATTTTAGTGTACTAGAGCACTCTGTTAGCCAGCACTTATCATACTTGTGAAACACCATAAGTGAATAAGGAATAACAACTAAAGGTCACAGAAAGGTCAGATTAGTCCTAATAGTAATGAGAAACACTTTTAATGGGTTTTAAAAGCATTAACTAACCCGTTAACTGCTTTATACAGCCTGGGCTGTTCCGAGTGCGACTGCTCAATACAGCCCTGGCTGCGCAGGTGAATTTCGAATATAGTTCCATGGTGACCAAGGTCGACCCATGCAAGCATGTTTGAATCTTCAAAACCAAAACTGAAAAAGAAAATGAAAGCCATACATTGCAATAGGGAATCAGACACTTCGATGTTCATCCTTGGCTTTACCAAAGTAAATATTGAGCTAATATTTCATTACTATATACTTTGGCATGTGTTCTTTCAGTTCCTAAGACAAAATTTGGCCTTTGGGAAATTTCATTTTTACCCGTGTCTGTGCACCACAGATACCTAAAAAAAAACGCCATGCGCAGTTAAGGGGTTAAAAACTGGATGCATTATAGTTAAATATAGGCAGAATCATAATGAACAGTATCATGAAAAATATACTTAAAATTGACCTTGGGGTCATTGACCTATCAAGGTCATCAGAGGTCAGATCAAAGTTGCTTCAACATCTGAAAATAAACCTTATGATATCTGCTGGCAGTCCTGAACGTTTCATGCTTTAGTCACAAAATGCCCATTTCTTCTGCTTATCTGCCCCACTATAACTGGGAATTTGTTATTCAGCATAGAGGAGGAGGAGGTGTATTTTTTAAGGAAATCAGCTTATGGAGGTAACCTCTCCAGATCAAAAAACAATTTACATACATTAGTGAACAGTCTTCACTCTCATCTCATATGTCAGGACCAACTTGCCTGGCCCCGGGCTCCTACACTCCTCATGGGGCAGCGTAGGATTGGATGATGGATGGATGGATGAACAGTGATTTATTTTGCATATTACATCTTAGCATTTTTTTGTATGCTATTTATATAATTGTAATATTGAGATTGTTTACATTGCTGGTTAGTACTTGGATGGGTGACCGCCTGGGAACACCAGATGCTGTTGGCATAACCCCTATGTGTCAAGTGGGGTTGGTGGAGGATTAGTGCCCCTCCCTGTAAAACAATTAACTCTAAGCTGTTGGCCACCCCATTTGGGATACATGGCGTCTGGCAGTGAATGAAAAATGAATGAATATTTACATTAGTAACATAAGAGAATACTGAGATACAATGTACAGCATAAATCCTTAAGGAAGAGGCCATCCCCTGTCCAGCAGTTCCCAGGAGGAAGCAAGGCATTAGATAATGATGAGGTGTAACAAAATCTCTAAAGCCACTTAGAACATGATGTGGTTTCTGGGTGCAAAGAGATAGGAGATGGTGCTGGAAACCTATCCTTCATGTGTTGGCTCAGAGGTGTTGTAACTACACTACTCAATACTTCTGTTGCAGTCAGCCTTGTAGCTCTTTTGACTCATCAGAGAGAAAGAGGGATTGCAGTTTGTCTTGTCTTCTTGTATCTTCAAATTTATGTCCTTGAATTTTAAAATAGCAATGCTTTGCATCTCCTCACTCACTTTGTACATGGATAACAGGATTAGTACTATGATGATGATGATGATGATGATAAGATTAGCCAATCCTTTTTTACATTTTGCCACTTGAAGCAAATTATCATTCAGAGCATTCCAGTAGTCTCAGGCCCCTTTGGTCCAGATGGGGAAATGAAGGATTGGATAATTGATGGATTGTTTTGTTTCATTTCATTTCATTTTTAAAGGCTCCAACATGCTTGCATGCATCTACCTTGGTCACCTAATGGCAGCTCTCCACATTGCTCGATCTCTGGCAACTTCCTTATTCAGTCCCTTATCCCTGAGGTCAAACTCATCCCACGTTTTTTTTTTTGGTCTACCTCTTGCAACCCTGATGTTAACACTTCTCACTTTCTGCACCAAATTATCATCCCCCATCCTCTCCACATGCCCAGACCATCTCAGTCTACTTTTCCTCGTCACAACACCAATACACTCCACTCCCATCCTACCTCTCAACTCTTCCTTTGTAAACCTAGCCCCCCCAGGTCTCGCTCTCAAGGACGCACTGCACATCTACCTAATGATTGTCATTTCTGTACATTTAAACCTGTGATTATCCTCTTCCATTACTGCTCAGGTCTCACTACCATACAGCATTACGCTCCCAACACATGCTGCATACAAAGATCCCTTAGCATGGAGGGAGAGCCCTTTCAAAGTCAGGAGAGGCAACAGCTCCCTGAACTTCTTCCAACCACTCTTCATGATAGCCACAGAGCTAGCTTCAGCCCCACCTCCAGCACATAACATGTTTCCCAAATAACAAAACTTGTCCACACCCTCGAGAGACTCATCAGCATGCCTGACAGTCTCCACATGTTTTCCCTGACACACAGAATGCATGATATCAGTATTATGTCACAGTTTACTTTTAATACCACTACATCTCTTATGCACCCACTTAATACAAACACTGCACAAGATGTAATTACTTCCCACATCCCTATGGAAATTCGGACACCACTCTCTTCTTTGACAGGACCACCACCAGCCTTAGATACCATCACTTTTATTTTAACTGCATTTACTCATAAGCCCTAGTTCCCCATACCATTTCTCCACTTCCTAAATCTTTCCTCCGCCTCTATTTCATTCTCTGCAGTCAACACCAAATCATCAGCATATGACATCTCCCACTGGAGTCCATTTCTGAAGTAATATCTATCTATCTATCTATTGCCAGACACCATCTTCCTGTAAAGGGTGGCCATTTGACACTGAGTTATGTGAGGGCTTAAAGTACCATGATAAAGGACAAGGGGCTCAAGACTGATCCCTTGATGCGCACCAACATTCACAGAAAACTTCACTTAAATCTCCATTCACCCTTACTTGGGTCCAAGCACTCACATACATAGCCATAACCACCCTAACCAGCCACTCCTCAATCCCAAGCTTTATCATTACCTGGTTCATCACCTCCCTAGGGACTCTGTCAAAGGCCTTCTCCACATCAACAAAAGCAAAGTACAGATTCCTTTTCTTCCCTATATATTTTTCACGAAGCTGTCGAACAGTGAGTATGGCATCAGTGGTCCCTTTGTCTTGCATAAACCTAAACTGCATCTCATCAATATTCACTCATTCTCTAATCATACCTTCTAGAACTCTCTCCATTACCTTCATTATGTGGTCTAAAAGCTTTATGCCTCTATAATTTCCTCTTTCCAGGGTGTCACCCTTCCCCTTGTGCACATTTATAATTACACTCTTCAGCCAAACATCTGGGACAACGCACTCAGATATAATCGTATTTATCATGTCAGTAACTAACCACACGCCTATATCTCCTGAAGCTTTCAGCATTTCAGTAGTCAACCAAGACACACCTGCTGCCTTCCCCACCTGCATCCTGCCTATTGCCTTGCTCACAATAGCAGCATCAATCAAAGGCCAAGGGCCAAACACTGGATCTGCTGTCTTTAACCTTTCCTGTTCCAGTCAAACTCCTCATTCATCTCTCTATCTATCTATTGTCAGACGCCTCTGTCCCGTTCGGGGTGTCCACAAACAAATTGCCTCCACGTCGCCCTGTCCCCCGCCATTTCACTGCCCCGCTCCCAACTCACATCCCACTTTCTCATATACCTCTCCACCCCATCCCTCCATCTCATCCTCGGCCTCCCCCTTCCTCTTCCTCCCTCCACCTCACTCACATACACTCTCCTCATCAGTCTCTCACCCTCCATCCTCTCCACATGGCCAAACCACCTCAGTGTATTTCTCCTAACGCTTCCTATCACATCCACATCCACACCACAACGCTCCTTTATATCCTCATTTGTCAGCCTGTCACTCCATGTGACTCCACAGGCTCCTCTTAAATAACTCATTTCCACTGCTCTCACTCTTGACTTGTGTCCTTCCAGCAAAGTCCAAGCTTCACTTCCATACGTTAGAGTTGGTATCACAATACAGTACTGTCATGTAGTAACTTTTTCACTTCCATGCTCACTTCCCTGCTTCTTATCACTGCTTTCAAGGAACCAGCAACCTTTCTTCCCTGCTGTACCCTTTCAAGCACTTCACCCTCCAAACCTCCATCCTTACTCATCACACTACCCAAGTACTTAAACGTACTCACATTTTCCAATTCCTCACCATCCAACCTCGCTGTACATTCACTGACTTCACCTCTCTCAAAGACCATAACTTTACTCTTCCCTACATTCACCTTTAGATTCCGTTTCTTACACACTCTCCCAAACTCATCCACCAAGCCTTGCAGCTCTCCTTTGTCTTCACTCAACAACACAGTATCATCTGCAAACAACAGTACAGGGAGTTTCCAAACACTACCCTCTCTCACTAGGGCCACTCCAACATCCACTACCCTACCTTGTACCTCTTTTTTTTTACCCCAACCATGTACAGATCGAACAACCATGGAGACATGACACATCCCTGTTTCAACCCAACTTTCAAAGAGAAAAATTCACTTAGTTCACCATCCATACACACTGCAGCCTTCGCACCATCATACATACTCTTCACAGCATTCAACTACTTCCCATCTACTCCATAATTATATTCTTAATACTTTCCACAATCTTTGTCCATCCACCCTGTCATATGCTTTCTCCAAATCCATGAAAGCCGCATACAACTTCTCTCCCTTCTCTAGAAACTTTTCCACTAAAGTTCTAAGAATGAATATCTGATCTACACAACCTCTTCCCTTCCTAAAGGCTCCCTGTTCTTCAACTAATTTCTCTGTTCTTTCTCTAACTCTGTCAATAAGTATCCTACCATACACTTTTCCTATTATACTAAGAAGACAAATGCCCCTATGATTACCACACACTTCTTTTTCCCCTTTTCCTTTGTACAAAGGAATAATTATACCTGACTTCCAATCCTCCGGGACTCTACCTTCCTCCCAGGCCAATCTGCACATTTTCGACGTCCATTCTACTACTATCTCTCCCCCATGCTTCAGCATTTCACCACACACTCCATCAATTCCTGGGGCTTTCCCCGATTTAACTTTCTTCATTGCTTCCACAACTTCTGTCCTACTGATTTCTTCCTGTATTCTCACCTCCCTCCTCCTCCCAGCCATTCCCTAGCCACTTATACTCACATTACTTCCATCTTGTATGTTCAACAATTCCTTAAAGTGTTCTCTCCATCTGCTCACTTTTTCTCCCTTCTCCACTAGTAATCTACCATTTTTATCTTTCACTCCCCTGCTAACCTCACTTCCACCCTGTCTTACTCTTTTTACTGTACTGTACCTCTTTCCAGAACATTTTCTTAGTCCCTCCACTTTACACTCAAATTCCTTCCAAATTCATCATCCACTCTCTTCTTATTCTCTTACTAATCTTTTCACCTCTCACTCTCTTTCTTCATATAACTCTCTTCTGCCTCTCAACTTCTTCCACGCCCCTATTTCTCATCCATTCATTGTATGCTTTCTTCTTTTGTGCCACAGCCTATCTCACCTCTTCATTCCACCACGCTGTTCCTTGCATCCCCCTCCATCTCTTCTTCATCCCACACACCACATCACATGCTCGTCATTCAGCAACCAGTTATGTTCTCTTCAGGCATTGTTAATATCGCCACTGTTCACCACTATTTTTCCTTCGTGATTCTTCACACACAGCTCACCTGTGATATCCCTGTTTTCCCTGTTCATCTGATTTGCTACCTTAAATATCATATTCTTCCTTTCCACACTATTTATGTTATCAAGTACAAGTCTCTGAGACTCAGCTTTTGCCTTGTAAACCTCATTTTTAGCCCTGTGCTTGGCAGCCAAGTATTCCTCTTTGTTACCACCCCTTTTCCATTCCTGGAAGATACTTTTTTTTTCCCTTAACTACTGCTTCCACTGCTTCCACACACTCATCCGACCACCAAGGTACTTTATGTCCTGGGGGGAGGGGGGGGGGCTTGTCCAGCCACTCACTGAATCAGCAACTCGCAGGAGATTGTTCTTGAGCTCTGTACTGTTCTTTAACACTTCTATCCATGGATCCCTGGGTGGATTAATTGTGCATATGTACATATAAGCATTGATTCATTATTATTTTAAGAGGATAACATTTCATTGAATATCTGTTCAGCAGTGGCACATATTATTATTTTGATTGTTATTATTATTTATTATTTTTGGGGGGAGTTGGGAGAGTGATGAAGAGGTGAGTAGAGCACTGGGCTTTGAACTGTATGGTTGCAAGGAAGAGTGAATTTGAATTAGGTATTACATTGTTTACTGTTCTTCTACTGTATGTGGCCCTACCAGCACATTGTGAAAATTCCTCCATTAATATCACAACACCAGATCTGAATATGATATCTCTAGCATATCAGTTAAGAGGTGATGGTTATTACATGTAGTAGCTAAATGCCAGGTGATATGTGAGTGCTGGAGGGGATTAGTATGCCATTAAAATGTTGTAAGGATACACGTGGACCCAGGAAAAGGGCTTCTTACCTGATTTCCAGAGTTGTGCCTACAGTTTTTGTGAAATAACTATATGTATGTTTTGCTTTTAATTGAACTGTGAACTGTGGAGTATGTAGTAACAAACAAATCTGAGTTTTTATTGTGTACATTTATGTAGGGTTGGCAGTTACTGTTATTGAAGAACATTCACCACACTGCTTATATTACAGATGGACTATCAGTGTGAATGGTGTACTGTTTTATGTAAAGGTAAAGGTGGGAGGTGCATAGCTATAGTGTTCATCTTTGTAACAAGGCCTTTAAAACTATCTATCTATCTATCTATTGCCAGATGCCTCAATCCCATAAGAGGTGGCCCCAAACATATTACCGCCATGTCCCCCTGTCCAACGCCATTTCATTGCCCTGTTCCCAGCTCACACCCCCCTCTCCTATAACTCTCCACTCCATCCCTCCAGCTCATCCTCGGCCTCCCCCTGCCTCTTCTTCCCTCCACCTCACTCGCATACACTCTCCTCGTTAGTCTCTTGCTTTCCATCCTCTCCACATGGCCAAACCAGTGTATTTCTCTTAATGCTTTCTATCGCATCCATGTCCACACCACAACACTCCTTCACTTCCTTATTTATCAGTGAGTCTTTCCACGTAACTCCACATGCTCCTCTCAGATAACTAATTTCCATTGCCCTCACACTTGACTTGTGCCCTTTCAGCAAGGTCCAAGCTTCACTTCCATATGTTAGGGTTGGTATCACAATACTGTCATGAATCGGCTTTTTTACTTCCATGCTCACTTCTCTGTTCCTTATGACTGCTTTCAAGGAACCAGCAACCTTTCTTCCTTGTTGTACCCTTTCAAGCACTTCATCCTCTAAACTTCCATCCTTACTCATCACACTACCCAAGTACTTAAATGCACTCACATTTCCATTTCCTCCTCCTACAGCTTCATTGTACATTCAGTGGCTTCATTTCTGTTGAAGACCATAACTTTACTCATCGCTACATTCACCTTTAGATTCCATTTCTTACACTTTCTCCCAAACCCATTCACCAAGCTTTGCAGTTCCTGTGATCTTCACTTAACAATGCAGTATCACCTGCAAACAACAACCAAACACTGCCCTCTCCCATTAATCCATGGACGCCGGGCTAAAATCTGCTCGTACCTCATGTCTTGGGGGAAAAAAAAAATAGGTTGCCTCTTAATATCTTAGAAACTATAGGAGTTAGGGATATTAATTAAATACCATATTACTCATCAACTCTTCTTCTTGTGAATGAAAGTATCCCTAGGTCTGGAAGTCATTGCATTGATGAGTAATGATATGAGGAAAAGGGCTAATTTTTGCTACGAAAATAGGATGTGTTCGTGTGTCTTCCCACAGCCTCGACCATGGGTTTGCTGTCAACGTGATAACTTCTCCATTACTAGATAAACTAGACATGGTGGTGTCCGAGGCATACCCTTTGGCACCACCACTGAGTCCATTCCTAGTATCCTTTGGAAAGAGGCTTGGCAGGGGTGGATGAGGCAAAATTCCATGAGGCGGGAACAAAATCAGATGAGGAGGGTTCTCGCAAAGTCCATCTCAGCAGTTACGTCAACAAACAAGGGATGAGGCTATGGCACACCTAATGTCTGACTTGGCTTGTATCTCTGACTGGGGTAAAAATAAGCTGGTTGTTTTTAATGCATCAAAGACTCAGTTTTTACATCTATCAACCCGACATAATCTTCCACAGGCATACCCATGAATGTTTAATAATATTCAGCTTAATCCTGCATCATCCTTGAACATGCTTGGGGTTTCATTTACCCGGGACTCACCTTGGAAAGATCATATTACGTCTCTTGTAAAATCTGCTTCCAAGAGATTAGGTGTGCCAAGCCGACTCCTTTCCTTCTTTACCCCTGCACAATTGTTGACTCTATACAGGGGTTTTATCTGCCCTTGTTTAGAGTACAACTCTCATGTGTGGGGAGGCTCCCCACATACAGCTCTTCTCAATAGGATGGAGTCAAAGGCTTTTTGTCTCATTAACTCTCCTCCTCTTACTGACTCCCTTCAACCTCTGTCTCTTCGTCGCACTGTTGCATCTTTATCTCTTCTGTCGCTACTTCAATGGTCACTGTTCCTCTAGACTGTCTGCATGCATTCCTCCACCTATACGATGGGCGAATAGCACCCGTCTAGCAGCAAACTCTCATCCCTTTTCTGTCCAACTCTCTAATGCAAGAGTTAACCGTTACTCCCCGTCCTTCATTTATGCAACAGGTTAACTCTGGAACTGTCTCCCTCTGTCTGTATTTCCTGCATCCTATGATCTGCATTCTTTTAAATGCAGTGTGTCCAGGCATCTCAAAATGATCAGATCTTGACTTTGGCTCTCTTTTGTAGTTTGTTTTTCTCTCAGAAGGAACAATAATTGCAGGTTAACCACCTTTGGGTCCTTCTTCCTCGCATAAAAAAAAAAAATCATCCCACACCTTGCAAGTCATAGAGACTACTGAGGCATGGTTGGGCAGGCTGAAGGGAGTCTCCCCCGAGCTTTTGGTGATGAGATAAAGTGGCAGCCACTTCAAACTGTGCCGGAAGAGCAAGTGCGGTTCGTTCCAACACTTGACGCTGCCACGCCACCGATTTTCTGACAGTTCCTACTGACACATGATGGTTAGGGGTTAAGGTTGCTCCAACATCCACTGCCCTACCTTGTACCTCTTTTATAACCCCATCCGTATACAGATTGAACAGCCATGGGGACATGACACATCCCTGTTTCAGTCCAACATTCAAATTGAAAAATTCACACAGTTCACTATCCACACGTGCTGCAGCCTTAGCATCCTCATACTGTACATACTCTTCACAGCATTCAACTTCCCATTTACTCCATATATTCTTAATATGTTCCACATCCCTTATCTATCCACCCTGTCATATACTTTCTCCAAATCCATGAAGCCCACATGCAACTTCTTTCCCTTCTTTAGAAACTTTTCCACTAAAGACCTAAGAATGAATATCTGATATACACAACCTTTTCCCTTCCTAAAACCTCCCTTTTCCCTTCCTAAAACCTCCCTTTTCTTCACCTACTAATTCCTCTGTTATTTCCCTAACTCTGTCAGTAAGTATCCCGCCATATACTTTTCCCATTACACTAAGAAAACAAATGCCCCTATGATTACCACACACTTCATTTTCCCCTTTTCCTTTGTAGAGTTCCCCCCCCCCCGACTCTGGGCAAAGGCTTCAGAGCCTATATCTTGGTGGCAGTAGCCTATCCCAAGGCCCAGTGGTCCTCCTACACCTCCACATGTCACCACTTCGGCACTAACATCCACCGTCCATATTGAATACATGCTAGGGCTGCCTCATACAGGACTGTTATATTAGTATTAGCGGGGGTATTATTATGACATGTCGGCGGGTCTTCTGGTAGATCAGGAAAGTCTACTTTTTATGAAATTCAAATCCTTAAACTGTTCCCCGTCCCGGCCGGGATTCGAACCTGGGTCCATCAGGATTGCAGGCCGCCTCTCTACCAATTCCGCCACCGCCTCCCCCTGACTTCCAATCCTCTTCGGCTCTACCTTCCTTCCAGGCCAATCTGCACATCTTCCATAATCATTCTACTACTATCTCTCTCCCATGCTTCAGCATTTTACCACACACTCCATCAATTCCTGGAGCTTTCCCAGTTTTGGCCTTCTTCATTACTTCCACTACTTCCATCCTACTGATTTCTTCCTCTTTTCTAACCTCCCTCCTCCTCCTAACCATTCCCCAGCCACTTATACTCATATTACTTTCATTGTGGTAGGTGGGGGCACTCACCATCCACTCACTCAAATGTAGTGCTGGTCTCAGGTGTCTGCACTTTCCTCTCCTCCCTCCATTCCTTCCTTCATCTTCTGCCTTTCTTTACTTCATTCTTTCCACGTCCTTCTGCTTACGGGTGACTTTACACTCCTTCTTTTGTCTTTCTGTCCTTCATTCTTTCCTCTTCCTAATGCCTGTGGGAGACTCAACACTGAGTGACAAACCGAATGGTTTCCTGTACACCAGGAAACCATTTACTATGCTGGGTGGTAACCATATAACCCAATTATAGAGCCTGGTGGTTTAGTGGGTAATTACGGCGCTCCGATCGGATTGAGCCGGTGAAGGTTTATATCCAACGGGTGGTTGGGGTTATTGCTTATGTAATGCCATTCGGGGATGAGTGAGGCTGGTCACTCTCATCTTAAATGTCAGGACCGACCCGACTTGCCTAGCCCCGGGCTCGTACGTTCCTCGTGGGATAACATAGGATTGGATGATGGATGGATGGACTTTCTTTCTTTGTCTTCAGCAATTCCTTAAAGTGTTCTCTCCATCTGCTCACTTTTTCTCTCTTCTCCACTAGCAATGAACCATTTTTATCTTTCACTCCCTGATTTACTTCCTTGACTTCCTGTCTAACTCTCTTTTACCTCTCTCCAGAACATTTTCATACATTCCTTCCACTTTACACTCATATTTTATCCAAATTCTTCATCCACTCTCTTCTTACTCTCTCTTACAAATCTTTTCACCTCTTTCTTCCTCTCGGCATATAACTCTCTCTTCCACCTCAACTTCCTCCATGCCCCTGTTTCTCGTCCATTCACTATATGCTTTCTTCTTTTGCACCACAGCATGTTTCACCCCTTCATTCCACCATGCTGTTCCTTGCATCCCCTTTCGTCTTCTCTTCACCCCACACACCACCTCACATGCTGCACATTTTTCTTTTGTGAATATCTTGCACACACTCTCTATTTCCCTATCTGCTCCATATTATGTATACCCAGTTGCTCCTTCACTTCTCTCTTATGTTCTACATTTTTATTTGCCCATTGTTGTGGGATACAAAGCTACTGCATCATCCAAGTTAGGAGTTACGTCAGTTAGATGTTACTGTAGGTACTCATTTCAATTGCCAACCCACAGATGGTGGATGGATGCTAGAATCACATACTGTCAGCTGCCTGCACCTGGATATCAGACCTTGGTGCTGTTGGATTGGCTGCATTCTAGATAGCAGACCTTAATATTCGGCCACCATGGCCAGTCTTATATTACCCTCTTTGAGGTGTAGAGACCCAGGGTTTGGCTATTATATTCCAAAGCATTCAAGGTTCAGAGACCTTTTATTCTGTCTGCCTTTAGTCAGATGCCTAAATCCTGAAGAGCTTAACTACAAACAAATTGCCTTCATGTCACCCTGCCCTCTACCATCAGGTTGCCCTTCATCCACCTCACACCATCGACATTCAGTACCTTTCCTCCCCATACCTCCCCCTCCTCAGCCGTACCCTCTTCCCCTCCTCGTCTACCTCACGGTCATACACTCTTCTAGTCAATTAGCTGTGATATTTATCCATCAGTTATCCATTCTTTGTTGGCCCACTGTGAGTGTAGGGGACTGCCAAAAATGGTAGTGCAACAGTACAGTATTTTAACCCATACTGAGCTGCAGAACTTGCAAGAGGCACTTTGAAGATCTGCATGGACCAAGCTACAAGCCTAATATGAGGCACAATTTACTATCTATCTGTCTGTCTATTGCCAGACCCCTCAATCTTGTAGGGGATGGCCACAAACAAATCGCCTCCATGTTGCCCCGTCCCCCGCTATTTCACTGCCCTCCCCCCCAACTTACACTTCCTTTCGTATACCTCTCCACTCCATCCCTCCATCTCATCCTCGGCCTCCCCCTCCTTCTCCCCTCCACCTCACTCATAAACACTTCCTCATTAATGTCTAGCTCTCTGTCCTCTCCACATGGCCAAACCACAGTGTATTTCTCCTAAAGCTATCTGTCACATCCACATCCACACTGCACTGCTCCTTCACATCCTCATTTGTCAGTTTGTCTCTCCAGGTAACCCCATATGCGCCTCACGAATTACACAGTTTACATTGGTTTAAAAAAAAAAAAATGATCAGGGGAGGTAAACAGCCTTACAGATACTCGGCTCATGAGGGAATAGAGTCATTCTTTGTGCATACAACTTAATAGTGTGCCTGTATTGTACTGTATGTTAAATTGTTTTGCTGAAAGTTTCTGATTCCAGAACTGAGTACAAGTTAAGTAAAGTACTGTAATATTGTCTCACTCCACAGATGTCAACAAGCCCTGCATCAGTCATCGAGACTTCAACACGCGTAACCTCTTATTAAAAGATGACCTTATGTGTGTGGTGTCAGACTTGGGCTTTGCCATCCACACGCAAGGATCTCGTTATTATATCAATGGAGAAGAGCAACATGCAGAAACATCGTCACTTACTGATGTAGGTTTGACTCTTACCTCATGAATAATGGGCGATGACCTAACTTACTCTTGTTTGTATCATCTTAGCATTTTATTTGGACTAACACAAATAATAAGAGGAAGTCAGGTAGACATCTTTAGTCACAAAGTAGTTTTGACTCTTACTTTGTGAAAACTGGGAGATGATTGAACCCTATAATGTTTGTATCAGCTCTAGTGCAGTAAGTATTCATTACAGTGTATGTTGTTCTTAAAAAAAATTTTAAAAAATATTGCAGTTCCTTTGCTGCCTGTAAAGTTCATTTACCAATACCACCTAGTGTATGGTATCAGTTGTATAAAAAAAAAAATATATATATATATATATATATATATATATATTTTGGAATGCATCCCTAAAATATAACCATCACTTTCTGTACTTTATTTGGGCTAACACTATATTATTATATTTCGCTGGAGGTGAGTCATAGGAGCCTGAGAACAATATTACCATTAATCATTTTGTGGTTGTGCCAACTCCAATGTTTTATTTGAGCTTACACCAGAATATTTTATTCAGTTGGAGGAGAGTCATAGAAATCTGAAAGTGCTACTGAAAAATGTTTTGATATGTAATGATCAGAGGAGCAGCCTCATACTTTAGAGTTTGTAGATATGTTTCATTTCATTGAATGTGCCCTTTATTTCACCTGTGATGTGTTACCCTTTAGAGAACCATGGTCTTTGAATTTTTTCTGACTGATACTAGACAGTTTTAGTCATCCAAGGGAAACCCTTGCTATCCTGGCTACACTTGGTGCATGTTTTTATTTGGACTGCTTGTATAGATGTATGTCACATATACATGGTGATGAGCAAGAGGGAGAGAGAGAGGTGTTCCAATTCTGTCACCTGCTTCTCCATACCTGAGGAAATGTAAGCAGAATGTTATGCAATGTACTACAAATGGTGTCCTGTATACCTCTGTAATATGTAGATTTTATGTGCAGTACTCTTCTGTAAAAGCATTTGATTATCACAAAACTTTAGCAAGCTCATTGCAGATGTAGAAGAATTTATGCTATTTGATTAACTTTTTCAGCTTCAGTTTATGATTATTTAAAGTTTTCTGTCCATTTTCCCAAAGAGTCATGACTGTAGTTAAATATATGTTTGGAATAAATTGCTGCACCAAGGGACAGTACTAAAACTCATGCATCATTTCATATCTCTCTGTGCAAGAACACATCATACTGAGAATCTACATTTATCCCTTTTTTTTTTTTTTTTTTTTAATAACATTATTTTTGTTTAAATTAGTTGAAGATAGAGAAACATGATTTTATTAAATACTACAGGTGGGAACTTTGCGATACATGGCCCCAGAAGTTCTTGAGGGTGCAGTAAACTTGCGAGACTGTGAGGTGGCACTAAAACAAGTGGACATCTATGCCCTGGGCCTGGTGCTTTGGGAATGTGCTGCCCGTTGCCATGATCTTTATCAGGGGCTCCAGACACCACCCTACATGCTTCCCTTCCAAGCAGAAATAGGTCAGTTACTGAGAATTTGCATTCAGCTAAATATTTTTACTTCCCAAGCAGTGGGTGTGTCATTTTTTTGTCACTTCTTTATATATGTTTGTCAGTATGTTGCGATTCTTAACCTTGTAAAACCATTGGTTAATTTATTTATTTATTTTTTAATAGGTTGGTAGGTATTGACTTAATGACGAACAAGTAGACAGCGCTCATAGAGCTCATACTTCCACCAGTACCTGTACCAAAGTACACAGATCGCCACCAAAATTTAATCAGTTTATCCTTGGCTGATGACCCACATATCCACAGAATTTCATTGAAATCCATCAATATTTTTATGAGATGTCATGTGAATAAACAAACAAAAAAACACTCATGAACTGGGACTCAAACACCAATCACTACCAAAATTTAGTAAATTCTTCCTTGGCCCCTGATCCACATATTCATAAAATTTCACTGAAATCCATCAATAACTTTTTGAGATATCTTGTGAACAAACAAACAAATTCTCCAACTTTTGTTGGTGGAGTTAATTAGAAAATAATTGGTCAGAGTTCAAGGTCATTGGAATTAATGGAAAATTTCCTTAAGTTGCTGATTGGCCCTGTCTTAGGAACACTGTTATTAAATTTGTTAGTCCAAAGTTGAGTTTTCCTTGTACTTTTTTTTTTTTTTTTTTTTTTAAATCATGATTTAGCTCTTCTGTCTTTCTTTCCTTCATTCTTTCCTCATCCTTCTGCCTACAGTGACTTTACACACCCTCTTCTGTCTTTCTTTCCTTTCCTCTTTCCTCTTCCTTCTGCCTGTGGGTGACTCTACGCTGAGTGACAAGCCAAATGGTTTCCTGTACACCAGGAAGCGATTTACTATGCTGGGTGGTAACCATGTAACCATATTTTGACACCTGGTGGTTTAGTGGGTAATTATTGCACTCCAACCGGATTGACCCGGTGAAGGTTTATATCCAAAGGATGGTTGGGATTGATTGCTCATGTATTGCTTCTCAGGGATGAGTGAGGCTGGTCACTCTCATCTCAAATGTCGGGACCAATTGCCTAGCCCCGGGCTCCTATGCTTCTCATGGGGCAATGTAGGATTGGATGATGGATTTAGTTGTAGGCCAAGATTTCTGTTGCCCCCTGAAATCTCTCTTGAAATAGTCCAACTGGTCTTTGATCTGGATTGTGTACATACCTGGTACTCAGTAAAACTGAACAGACTTTTTTTGCTGTGTGGATTGTGACATGTGAATGACAATTATGAAATATTAGAAGCGGTGAAGGTTTTTAAGGAATAACTGTAGCATGATGGCATTGTGGTAGACGATGATGAGAAGGAACAAAGTGGATGAATGGAAGGCTGTGATATGTGTTAGATCAGTCATGAGCACACATGCCAGTTTTTTTTTTTTTTATTAATGATGAATGGTGTATAGGATGAATGATTATAAATGTATCATCTCTGGTATATGTCAGGTTTGAAATGGTGAAGTTGGTGCTTATTATCATGTATGCCCCTTGCAATGATTTTCATGAGGAAGAAGAAGACAGGTTTTATCTATATAAAGAGATAGGGCAAATGGCAAGGAGTGTATAGCATAATGGAAAATCTTATTCTATCTATCTACAGTATCAGTCTATCTATAGCCAAACATCTCAGTCCTGTAAGGAGTGGCCACAAAAATCACCTCCATATTGCCCTGGCCCCTTCCATTTCACTGCTCTCCCCCCATCTTACACACCTCCTCACTCATATACCTCTTCTCTCCATCCCTCCATCTCATCCTCAGTCTCCCCTTTCCCACCCCTCTCCACGCAGTCATATACATTCCTAGGTACTCTTTCACTCTCCATCATTCCACATGGCCAAACCACCTCTTAACACATTACCCGCTTGCTGAGCCACTGGTGTACCATTTGATGTCTTCTTTCTTAGCATGTTGATACACTGATGTTGCAATAATGAGTAATAATTTGTTTTCACTTTTTCATGTATTTCACCTTTACGAATATTGGCTGAGCAGATTTTTTGTTGCTGCTTCTACAGTAGAAGACATGTTGAATAGGATAATGATATAAAATTAGAGAAATGCCTATTTAGTTAGAGAATATATATCAGACTTCCAGTAGTGACTATTACATTTCATTTAGATGTCAAACAATACTATTAATTGCACAAAAACATTGAAAAACTCTGTGTTGCAGAACTAGGGTCATGAGATGCAAATACACTTTTGTTGAAAAAAAAAAAAAAAAAAGGTGAATTTCTATCTATCTATTGCCAGATGCCTCAATCCCGTTTGGGATGGCCACAAACAAATTTACTAGTGATAAATATTTGTGATTTTTTACTGGAAGAAAAAATGGAGTAACCACTCTTGTTTTGAACAGTTCTACATTTACTTTGTTAGGAAACAAAAAATAATTGCTGGATGTTTCTGGTTATTAGAATTGTTTTATAATTATAAATGATTAATTATAATCAATACTTGTAATTATCCCTGGCCAGATACTGATGATTACTATTACAGCATTCAACGTACCCCGCTATCATTATGGTTGGTTGGAAGAAACACTGTCTTCAGCAATGCAAAAAACCTTTAGAAGGCTGGTGAAGAGATTAGAAGGAGGAAAAATGATCAAGAAACAAGATAATCATAAGAAAAAAAAAGGTTGTGTTGGACCTCTGCTTGGATTTCCTTCAACTACCTAAATAGCTAAGTGCCACCTGGAACTTCATGACAGAGAATGAGTTGGTAACAAACCAAAGAGAATGGAAGCACCAGGTAAGGGTGAGTGGAGACTGTGCTACCTGGGCCAAAGTAGTACATTACCTCAGTGATCCACCGGTGGTGCATCATGCAATACGAGAAGAAAATATCAGGGTACCATGTGTTTGGCCACCAGTGACGCACTACTTTTGTGAAGGCATATCCCTCATTCATACTTAGTAAAGCAACATAAATCCTCTTGCTGTGATAGCTCCATGCAGACTGGTGGGAGAGAGTTCTGAAGTGAAACGCGACCTGGGTGAGAACTCATATTGCTGAAATGTGGGTAACATGTTAAACCCTACACGCCAGGGGTTCTCTGTTGTTGCACACTCCTCCTTATGGGGGATTTCCATGATTTGGGAAGAATATCCTTAATTCGAACCCTAATGTCTGCCAAACTGCAAAGCTAGAGAAAAAATTAAAGATACATAAGACTCACCAAATCTTCCTCTTTCAAATGAAAGTATCCCCACATCTCCAGGTGGTCCTGTCGATGAGTAAGGATAAGTTAAAATTCAAAGGGTGATGGGAAGACGCTTGCGGCTATACATGTCTACCGGCGTTGCTCCACACCCAAAATCGTGATGGCTATACACGTCAACCGGCGCATAGGGGTTAATGGAAAAGTTCATACAGTATTTCTGGCCCCTGTCATTGATTAAATGAGTCATTCATGGGTGCCAGAGAAGAAAGATATTGGCTGGCTATTGAAGAACTTGTCAGGATACAGGATATGGGTAGTGCTGGATTTAGGCATAAGCTAAACAAGCAACAGCTTAGTGCTTCATGGTCTGAAGGGGCATTGAGATTTTTTTTATTTTTTTTTTATTATAGTTTTATTATAATTTGCATTTAAATAATGAATTAACCTAATGAACCTGCTCTGCATGGATTTGTATGCATCTTGGCAGCATTCTGGTCAAGCTTAGTTGCTATACAGCCATTTTATCTTTTAACCCCTACACCGCGGGCATGTTTACCGATGTTTTGCGTGTGCCGCGGGGTTATTCGGGCTCCGACAGACTCTCAAAAAATATTTGCCAAAAATCAGTTATTAGTCCTAGAATATTAAAATTATATATGCTTATGGCACATACCTTCAGCTTTCTCCTGGAATGTTTGTTGAGCCTTCATCAGTTACTGTAGGACTTGTGGAGACCTCTGAAGTTGGGTAACGAAGTCTCCACTTTACACTTCCTGACAACCCATAATATGATTACCACAGCCAGATATTAACACTATAAACACTACTCTATGATTTTCAAGTAGTTTGGGATCCATACTCCAAAAAAAAAAAAAAACTGTGAAAGCAATGAAAATTATGAGCGCGTCTGACCGCCGCACTTGCGCTAGTTCGCTCTTGGTACTCTGTCATTTATTATTCATAAAAACCCTCACACTTTATATTTCTGTTACTATATAACACTTATATATATCTACAGTCTTTATCCATAAGTTTCCTTCAGTAGTATTAGTTTATTGTCACTGTAGGGATTCAGTTTCTTTCAGTAAAATACGTAGCATTCACTTTCTCGTCCTGTATACTAGCATTGAGAGTGAATGTCACTTTCATCTTCACTCTCATAACTCATAGTATTCAGACATGCTATAGTGAAACTTTCACTTTCATTACTCCTAGGGTATATACTCGTATTCTTATAATACTACTCATTTACATTTCTGTTTACGTTCTCTATTTTATTTACGTTATTTACATTTCTATTTTATTTACACTGTGTTATGCACTGTCACTTGAAGTAACTTATAAAACTATTTTCCACTGTTCACGTATATTTACATTCATTACTTTCACTTGCTCTTTACACATTATTTACACATTATTTACAATTCCACTTGCACTGTTTTACTCAATAGAAAGATCGTAGTCACTCTTTTATCAATTGTCAGCCCTTTACCTCTTTCCACACGAGGTTTAGTAGGGGGTAATGGTCACAGGGCCCTTTGCATGGGGGTGAAAAAGGCCCTGAAGTCAGCAAGAGGATGAGCTGTACCTCCTCTTCGGAAGATGAGAGAGAACTGATAAAGGAGGGCCGGCCCGGATAGAGGTCTACTTAGGGGATATTCAGTACTACCAACGTAGCTCTTGAAACAGCTATGTATTTCACCGAAATGATTGGCAGGAAATCTAGACAATACATTATAAATTAGGTAGTTCCAAGTGAATGTAAATATCACGTAGGCTTCTCCCTTCCCTCCTTATATGTATATTTATTACGAAAATAGATTATATGGCTTATTTCAAGGGGAAATAAACAGCGAAAATTAGCGAACGAGTGCACATGAGGTGTTGTCAGGTGATAATTAGCCAATTCCAGGTGTATGGCACTCTCACTTACCTTATTTCTTTCTTGTATATATTATTTGGTATAAGAATAGGGCATAGGGCTTATTTCAATGGATGAAATCAGTGAAAAATTCCAGGGAAGATTTACTTAGCGTAGCACGGCCGGGCAGGCGAGAGGATAGGGTAATGGAGGGGGGGGTAGGGAGGGGAGTCAAGAACGGGGAGAAATGGCTAAATTGTCAACAGTGGATGAGAGTACAGATGAGATTAGGAGTGCTGACTAGTGTTGGACATTGGCAGTACTGATAGATGATACAAGCCCCCACTTGGAAGCCCGGGTGAATTCAAAATAACACAGAACCACAAAAGCAACGCCCCACGGTATGATCCCTTGCTCCCAAGCGCCACGAAAGTGACACTCCGCGGTTAAGGGGTTAAAAATTGACAGATAGGGCCTCTGCAGCCTCCCATAGCTTAGGGCCTCACCATGTTTACGTCTGGCCCTGGTTGTGGATTAATAATGCATCATTGAAGTGCAAGAAGTGCTGTACACAAATTTACATTGCATACAAAGCCTAGAGAGAGTGTTAAAAGGAGCCTTATTGACTTCGTGCTTGTTAAGAGAAAGGTGCTTGGCAATGTTATTGACACAAGAGTGGTAAGAGACCAGTATGGAGGCCTATCAGATCTAGTGCTGTAATTTGCTAAGCGATGATTGATTACTATTGGTATCAAAATCGGAAATGAGAAATCGCCAAAAATTAGTATCATATCTGAATTCGTTTATTCTTATGTTGTTAATCAATCTGTCTATTGCCAGATGCCATAATCTCATAAGGGGTGGCCACAAACAAATCACCTCTATGTCGCCCTGTCCCCCACCATTTCACTGCCCTGCTCCCAGATCATACCTCCCTGTATCATATACCTCTCCATTCCATCCCGCCATCTCATCCTCGGCCTCCCCCTCCCTCTCCTCCCCTCCACCTCACTCACATACACTCTCCTCGTCAGTCTCGCTCTCCATCCTCTCCACATGGCCAAACCACCACAGTGTGTTTCTCCTAATGATTCCTGTTACATCCACATCCACACCACAACACTCCTTCACTTCCTCACTTGTCAGTCTGTCTCTTCATGTGACTCCACATGCTCCTCTCAGAAAACTAATTTCCACTAGAGGGGGTATGGAGGTTGATTTGGGTGAGAGGAGACATTGAGGGCAGAGCCCAATGGAGCAGAGGGAGGTGGAGAAATGGCGGGGGGAGAATCCTCCCCCACCGCATCTGAGGGGACCAATCAGGCCAGACACCACCAGATATTTTACTTTCCATTGGCTAGGCTCCAGGTATGTCCTCAAAGAGGCGGGGATACCCCGCGACAGTTTTTGGTAGCTTGTGTACAGTTGATGATGATAGGACTCTACGTACCATGGCCCAAACACATTGATAGATTATCATAGAACTTTAGGGGTTAAACGCAATTTATTTTTATTTTTTCTTGGAGGGAACAATCTTGTGAGCTTCCAGCCTTTGTTTCCTTCTTCTGTACATTATTTTAATTTTTTATAAATAACAGAGGAAAACAAGTGAATTTTAAAAAAGAAATCTATACGCCAGATTACAGGTGTCCTCCATTTATTTATGTTAAAGTACATTGGATAAATTAAGATATGGAGACATGACAACATGAGCTTAGCTCAAAATCTTGTAAACTACAATCAGGTAAATTACCCCCCACACACACACACACACACACACACTTTGTAGAGACTAAGTTAAGAGAGGATGTTGATGCCCCAATGGGAGATGGTAAATACAAACTCTGGAGAAGAAACAGAAAAGAAAAAACGGGAGGAGGAGTGATGATAGCAGTGAAGAACAACATAAATGTAGATACTGTGGAAATGGGAGAGGGAAGGGCTGAAGTAATAAATATGAAACTAGAAACTGGGAGAGATATGGGAGTAGTATATGTTCCCCCTAAGACAAAAGCATGGAATGATGATGAATACTGGGAGATGTTGTCAGACATGGCAAATTGTTTACAGAAAGTGATTGAGAAAAGCAACAATATTATTTTAATGGGGGACTTTAATTGTAAAGAGGTGAACTGGGAGGAGTGGGATTCGGGAGGCAGTGAAGATTCGTGGGGCACTATATTGTTAACCCCTTAACCGCGGGGCGTCACTTTCGTGACGCTTGGGAGCAAGGGATCATACCGTGGGGCGTTGCTTTTGTGATTCTGTGTTATTTTGAATTCACCCGGGCTTCCAAGTGGGGGCTTGTATCATCTATCAGTACTGCCAATGTCCAACACTAGTCAGCACTCCTAATCTCATCTGTATCCATTGTTGACAATTTAGCCATTTCTCCCCGTTCTTGACTCCCCTCCCTACCCCCCCTCCATTACCCTATCCTTTCACCTGCTTGGCCGTGCTACACTAAGTAAATCTTCCCTGGAATTTTTCACTGATTTCATCCATTGAAATAAGCCCTATGCCCTATTCTTATACCAAATAATATATACAAGAAAGAAATAAGGTAAGTGAGAGTGCCATACACCTGGAATTGGCTAATTATCACCTGACAACACTTCACGTGCACTCGTTTGCTAATTTTCGCTGTTTATTTCCCCTTGAAATATGCCATATAATCTATTTTCGTAATAAATATATATATAAGGAGGGAAGGGAGAAGCCTAAGTGATATTTACATTCACCTGGAACTACCTAATTTATAATGTATTGTCTAGATTTCCTGCCAATCATTTCAGTGCTATAAATAGCTGTGTCAAGAGGCTAAACTTTGGCAGTACTGATTTCCCTAGGTAGGCCTCCACCCCAGCCCACCTTTATCAGTTCACTCTCATCTTCCAGTGTGGGGGTACGTCTGTTCGCTCTTGCTAGCTTCAGGGCCTTTTCACCCCCATGCAAAGGGCCCTGTGACCTTTACCCCCTACTAAACCTCATGTAGAAAGAGGTAAAGGGCTGACAATTGATAAAAGAGTAACTACGGTCTATCTATTGAGTAAAACAGTGCAAGTGGAATTGTAAATAATGTGTAAACAGCAAGTGAAAGTAATGAATGTAAATATACGTGAACAGTGGAAAATAGTTTTATAAGTTACTTCAAGTGACAGTGCATAACACAGTGTAAATAAAATAGACATGTAAATAACGTAAATAAAATAGAGAACGTAAATAGAAATGTAAATGAGTAGTATTATAAGAATACGAGTATATACCCTAGGAGTAATGAGTAGTATTATAAGAATATGAGTATATACCCTAGGAGTAATGAAAGTGAAAGTTTCACTCTAGCATGTCTGAATACTATGAGTTATGAGGGGGAAATTGAAAGTGACATTCACTCTCAATGCTACAGTCGTTCTATTTTATCAAGGCAGTTTGGGTCGGGCTCTCTGGGACCTCACTCTGTTAGCTCTGTTGCCACATCGTCGCCACACACGTGCGCTCTCTCTCTCTCTCTCTCTCTCTCTCTCTCTCTCTCTCTCTCTCATATTATATATTAACTACTACTAATTGTATTTTCTTAATTTTTTCTCTTGTTTTCGACTTTTTTTCCACACCACCCCTGAGGTAAAAGTCTATAGGTGCGTTTTTTTCTTTTTCTTTTTTTTTTAATAGCTTCCATGGCGGGAGACTGACCGAGTATGACCCACTCACGCAGGGCTGTCCCTCGTGTCACCACCTGACAACGTCTCAAAGGCAACGCTGACAAGTCTTATGAGATGTATACTATACTACAGCTTTTTTATTGAATTACATCTATACAGAGTGTTTAAAAATTATTTATAAGTATTTACTAGCTTAAAATAGGAGAGTGAGAGAGAGAGAGAGAGAGGTGAACACAAATAATTACACGTGTGTCGGCGGCGATGTGACAACAGAGCTAACAGTGTGAGGTCCCAGAGAGCCCGACCCAAACTGCCTTGATAAAATAGAACGACTGTAGTACTGTATACAGGACGAGAAAGTGAATGCTACGTATTTTACTGAAAGAAATTGAATCCCTGCAGTGACAATAAACTAATACTACTGAAGGAAACTTATGGATAAAGACTGTAGATATATATAAGTGTTATATAGTAATAGAAATATAAAGTGTGAGGGGTTTTATGAATGATAAATGACAGAATACCAAGAGCAAACTAGCGCAAGTGCGACGGTCAGACGCACTTGTAATTTTCATTGCTTTCACAGTTGCTTTTTTTTTTTGGAGTATGGATCCCAAACTACTTGAAAATCATAGAGTAGTGTTTATAGTGTTAATATCTGGCTGTGGTAATCATATTACGGGTTGTTGGGAAGTGTAAAGTGGAGACTTCGTTACCCAACTTCAGAGGTCTCCACAAGTCCTACGGTAACCGACGAAGGCTCAACAAACATTCCAGGAGAAAGCTGAAGGTATGTGCCATAAGCATATGTAATTTTAATATTCTAGGACTAATAACTGATTTTTGGCAAATATTTTTTGAGAGTGTGTCGGAGCCCGAATAACCACGCGGCACACGCAAAACATTGGTAAACATGCCCGCGGTGTAGGGGTTAAATATATCAATGAACAATGTGATTACGCATTGGGTCAAAGAAGAGACAAGATTCTGACGTGAGGACACACCAGCAAGATTAGATTTACTTCTAACCAAAGAACCCGATGTAATAGAATCCTTGAAATATCTTTGTCCTATAGGAAAAAGTGATCATGTGGTCATTGAGTTCCAGATGATAATAGGGATCGCAGTGCCAAGAGACGAATTTTATAGGCAGGGAGGATACAACTTTGGAAAAGCAAACTTTACAATACAGTAAGCCCCCGCATTTGGCGATCCAATTAGTCTGGCGAAACTACCGCCAAATACGAATTTCGCCAAACGCGAGTTCTTTTTACCATATAAATTACCTATAAAGTGCCTCAATCAGTCTTTGATCATTGCCAAAGTCCCCCTTTTGACCCCTAAAACACCATCTTTCGAGCTGAAATAAAATCTTTTGCCTTCACATATTAATACACATGTAGAAAACAGACCAATAAACAATAAATAGAGCTAATAAGACATGATATAAAGGTTGTAACTAACCGTAAATAGAGTGAAGATAGGCTTGCTTGCCTGGGGACGTCGGAGTGGCATTGGGGGCAGCTTAGTTGCTACCACCACTTTCCTCATCACTCTCCCCCTCCTCCCCCATAACCCCCTTAGCAACCATTTGTCTCGCTTGATCATCCACTTCATCGAAGCCAGAAAAGTCAGCATCCAGCTTAAAGAGGGCAGTGAAGCTTGGCTGGGGAGGTTGGGGTGGCTGGGGAGGTTGGGATGGCTGGGGAGGTTGCGGCTGTTCTTGTGGCACATCGAGTGGGGGGACCGCCAGGGGACCGCCAAGTTTGAATTCAAATCACCAAGCGCGCATTCGGTGGTCCGTGGCCACCCTACCGCCAAAAGTGAGTTTCGCCAAGTTGAAATTCGCCAAACGCGGGGGCTTACTGTATTGAGAAAATTCTTTGAAAATGTGGATTGGAGAAAATTCAGAGAAATGGGAGAGATGCAGAGGAAGTGGGAAGTCTTTCTAGACCTCTATAATTTGGGAGTGGAAAAATATGTGCCAAGAGTAAGGGGGAAAGAAAACAGGAAAACGGAGTGGTTTAATAGAAGGTGTATGATAGCAAAAAAAGAGAGGGACATGGTGTGGAACAACTGGAGGAAGAGAGGTAATAACAGAACAAAGGAAGAATATAAAAGAACTAGAAATGAATATACAAGGATACGTAGAGAGGAAGAAAGGAACTTTGAAAAAGGTATAATAGACAAATGTAAGGATGAACCCAAACTGTTTTATATAGATTTGTCAATGGCAAAATGGAACAAAAGGAAGGAATCACCAAACTGAAAGTAGATGGAGAGGTCTATAAAGATGCGGCAATGTAAGCTGAAATAATGAACAAATGTTTCGAGTCAGTTTTCACCAATGAAAGTGAGTTTGTGGAAGGGGAGGGTGTGACTAGAATTGTGGTGATGAAAGATATAAAAGTGGAAGTACAGGAAGTGTATAAATTACTGGAAACTCAAGATGTAAGGAGAGCCCCAGGACCAGATGGAATCTCTAATTGGGTACTGACGTAATGTAGAGACCAACTGGCGGATAAGATTCACGGTTTAATTGTGTGTTCTCTGGAAGAGGGGAAAGTGCCTCAATAATGGAAGAGGGCAAATGTGGTACCAGTTTATAAGGGAGGAAACAGGGAAGAACCCCTGAATTATAGACCAGTGTCCCTAACCAACATGGTTGCAAAATTGTGCGAGAGAATCCTGAAAGATAGATGGATGAAATATCTGGAAGAGATGAATATTTTGACTGATAGTCAGTTTGGATTCAGAAGTGGAAGGTCACGTGTTTCCAACTTGTTGAGGTTTTACTCAAGAGCAATTGACGTGCTACAGGAGAAAGATGGTTGGGTGGATTGTGTGTATTTAAATTTGGAAAAGGCCTTGGACAAGGTACCCCATAAGAAACTCTTGTGGAAACCAGAGGATATAGGAGAACTGAAGGGGAACCTCCTGGAATGGATGAGAGACTTTCTGAGAGACAGACAAATGAGGACAATAATAAAGGACAAGATGTCTGAATGGAGAGAAGTAACAAGTGGAGTCCCCCAGGGGTCTGTGTTGGTGCCAGTAATGTTCCTGATTTACGTTAATGATATGGCAGAGGGATTGAACAGTTATGCAAGTCTGTTTGCTGATGATGCAAAGTTCCTGAGGAAGATAGAGGCAGAGGAGGACTGTAAAATGCTGCTGGAGGATCTGGATAGGATACATGATTGGAGCCAGAAGTAGGAAATGAAATTCAATGCAAAGAAGTGTAAAATATTGGAAATGGGCAAAAGTATCAAGAGGCCATCACTGAATTATATGAAGGGTAATGAACCTATCACAAAAGCAAGAGAAGAGAAAGACTCGGGAGTGCTGGTCCAGGATAGTTTGTCTCCTGAAAAAACATATTAACAAGTTAGTTAGAGAGACGTATAAACTTCTGACTAACATAGAGTAGCATTTATTACATGGATGAGAAGAAGATGAAAAAATTAATAGAGGCCATGATCTGCCCAAGGTTAGAATACGCAGCAGTATTGTGGACCCCACACAAAAAGAAAGATATAAACAAGATTGAAAGAATACAAAGAACAGCAAATAAGATGGTCCCCAGTCTGGCAGATGTCATACAGAGAGAGACTGGAAAAGCTGGATTTGCCTTCCCTAGAGGAAAGGAGAGAGAGGGGCGACATGATTGCAGTGTTCAGGACCATGATGGGAGTAGATATAATTGACAAAGAAGATCTGTTTTTATGGGATAAGAGAGTAACAAGAGGACACGGAATGAAACTGAAGAAGCCAAGCTGCTTGAAGGATATGAGGAAATATAGCTTTCCTTATAGATGTATAGACCTGTGGAATAACCTGGACAAAGAGATCATCCAGTCAAAAAACTTAAACGAGTTTAAAGCAAAATTTGACTTACTGAGAAATAGAGACGGTACCCCACGAGCGTAGCTCATTTCCTGTATATCACAACTAGGTAAATGCACACACACACACACACACACACACACACACACACACACACACACACACACACACACACACACACACACACACACACACACACACACACACAGGTCGCCAACAGAGATGGAGCTCTTCCTGGATCGTGGAGAAATAATTGCTGACTCAGCGATGAAAAGGAGACCGGCCTATTTGTGATTATGTAAATGAGTGCATGAGTGGTGGTCCCGTCGGACAGTAGTTAAGGAAAACCGTGGTTTCGGTCATAAAAAGAACAAGACATAGTGGAAATAGAAAGTCTCTATATGGTTGAATCATGGTGGAAAAGGACGGTGCTTTGTCTACGACTGGCGAGAGAGAATTTGAGGGCTTTGCTGAAGAGGATGTGGGAAATGGAAGTATTAAGTTGAACCAAACAGGAGTAGCAGAAGTAGAGAAAACAGCGGAGAGGAATGTCCAGGAGATAAAAAAGGTATGGACAGTAATTAGAGAGTTAAAGGAATGGACCATAGAGCAGGAAAACGAGATCAAAATTCTGCGGAATGAACTGGAAAAAGTTTGTACACGCAGTGACGAACAAGAATGAGAAGTTACAGAATTAAAAGTAAGCAATTGATCTGCCTCTAATGAAATAAAACAGCTTAAGTGGAAGAATAAGAGGTTAGAAGAAGACAGGGACAGGATGAAAAGCAAACTAGATGAGTATGAATCCAAATCAAGAATACAGGCTGAGCACATTAAAGAAATCAAGGAGCAACATAAGGGGTGGAAGAAAATTCAGGAAGAAGGAAATGTAAATTTGAAAGAGATTACAGAACAACAAAGCAAGGAAAAGGTAGAGAGGGAAGTGGTTAGGGTACTGAGAAGTAGAGAATTTTTAGTTAGGGATGTAGCAAATAAAAAAAATGTGTAGTAATTTCAGGAGTTAAAGAAAAATGTATGACAATAAGATCAGAAAGAGAAAGAGAAGAACTGAGTAAGGTTAAAGAAATAATATCAGTAATCATGGAGGAAAACAACGAAGCTCAAGAAGAGATTGAAGAGGTGTTTAGGTTAGGAAAGTACGAGGAAGGAGGGGTAAGGCCATGAAATGTTGTCAGACATGGCTAGTTATTTACAGAAAAAGATTGAGAAGAGCAACAATATAATTTTAATGGGTGACTTCAGTTGTAAAGAGGTGAACTGGGAGGAATGGGACTCAGGAGGCAGCGAAGATTCATGGGACACTATATTATTAAATATAACAATGAACAATGTGATGAAGCAATGGGTCAAAGAAGTGACACGGTTCCGAAGTGAGGACTCACCAGCAAGACTAGATTTACTGTTTACCAAAGAACCCGACGTAATAGAATCCTTGTAATATCTGTGTCCTACTGGGAAAAGTGATCATGTTGTCATTGAGTTCCAGATGATAACAGGGAACGTGGAGCCAAGAGACGAGCTTTATAGGCAGGGAAGATACAACTTTGGGAAAGCAAACTTTACAGGATTGAGAAAATTTTATGAAATTGCAGATTGCAGAAATTTCAGAGAAACAAGAGAGATACAGAAGAAGTGGGATATTTTTCTAGGCCTCCATAATTCAGGAGTGGAAAAATTTGTGTCAAGAGTAAGGGAGAAAGAAAACAGGAAAAAGGAGTGGTTTAATACAAGGTGTATGATAGCAAAAAAACAGAGACACATGGCGTGGAACAATTGGAGAAAGAGAGGTAACAACAAAACAAAGGAAGAATATAAAAGAACTAGAAATGAATACACAAGAATACGTAGCGAGGAAGAAAGGAATTTTGAAAAAGGTTTAATAGACAAATGTAAGGATGAACCCAAACTGTTTTATAGGTTTGTCAATGGCAAATTGATACAAAAGGAAGGAATCACCAAACTGAAAGTAGATGGAGAGGTCTATAAAGATGCGGTAATGCAAGCAGAAATAATGAACAAATGTTTCCAATCAGTTTTCACTAATGAAAAGGAGTTTGTGGAAGGGGAGGGAGTGACTAGAAATGTAATGATAAAAGGCACAGGAAGCATATAAATTACTGGAAACTCAAGATGTAAGGAAAGCCCCAGGACCAGATAGAATCTCTAATTGGGTACTCAAGGAATGCAGAGAACAACTGGTGGATAAGATTCACAGTTTAATTGTGTGTTCTCTGGAAGAGGGGAAAGTGCCTCAGAAATGGAAGAGGGCAAATGTTGTACCAATTTATAAGGGAGGAGACAGGGAAGAACCCCTGAATTATAGACCAGTGTCCCTAACGAGCATGGTCGCAAAATTGTGTGAAAGAATTCTGAAAGATAGATGGGTAAAATATCTAGAAGAGATGAATATTTTGGCTGATAGTCAGTTTGGATTCAGAAGTGGAAAGTAGGTCATGTATTTATCTATTTGTATTTACCTATTTGTAGTATACAGGAATTGAGCAATGCTCGTATTGTCCTGTCTCCAAATCCACATTTATCAAGTCTACCTTGACAGAGGAAGGATGAGATGTCATATGAAAGGTATAAGGAAAAGAGGAATAGAGCGAGAAGGGCTGTGCGTGATGCTAAAGTGGCAGCAGATGAGAGGTGGGGTAGGCGGCTGACAGAGAATTTTCAACAGAATAAGAAAATGTTTTGGAAGGAGGTGAAAAGGGTGCGAAAGGGAGAGTCTGGGAAGGAAGAACGAGTAAAAGCAGAGGATGGAAGGATGTTAATTGAGATGGATGCAGTAAGGAAGAGATGGGCAGAGTATTTTGAAAGATTGTTAAATGTAGAGGAGGAAAGGGTGGCTGAGATTGTGGCAGATGGAAGGGTGCAAGGAATAAATGTGTTGGGAGCGTTGAATGATTCTTTGATCACGAAGGAGGAAGTGGAGAAGGCAGTAAAGGAGATGAAAACAGGGAAAGCTGCAGGTATGGATGGGTGTGCTGTGGAATGCCTGAAGGGTGGTGGAGTGACTATTGTTGGCTGGTTAGTAAGATTGTTGAATGTGTGCTTTGAGAAAGGTATGGTGCCAATTGACTGGGCAAGTGCTTGTGTGGTCCCGTTGTATAAAGGCAAGGGTGATAAGTATGAATGTACTAGCTTTAGGGGTATAAGTCTGTTGAGTGTTGTAGGTAAGGTGTATGGTAGAATGTTAATTATGAGAGTTAGAGAGGGTACAGAGGGAGTGATTGGTGATGAGCAGTGTGGCTTTAGGAAAGGGAGGGGATGCATTGATCAGGTGTTTGCTGTGAGACAAGTGTGTGAAAAGTATTTAGCGAAAGGCAAGGATGTGTTTTGGGCATTTATGGATTTAGAGAAAGCGTATGATACAATTGATAGGGAGGCTTTGTGGACTGTTTTAAGATTGTATGGACTTGATGGTAGGTTACTAAAAGGGGTTAAAAGTTTTTATGTAAATAGTAGAGCGTGTGTAAGAGTGGGAAATGCTGTGAGTGATTGGTTTCCCGTGAGAGTGGGGCTGCGACGGGGATGTGTGATGTCGCCTTGGTTGTTTAATATTTACATGGATGGTGTTGTAAGGGAGGTGAATGCAAGAGTTTTAGGTGGAGGTCTGAGTCTGGTGAATGTTGATGGTGGAGAGTGGAATCTGAAGCAGCTGCTGTTTGCAGATGATACTGCACTGGTGACTGATTCAGAGGAGAGATTGAGACAGTTGGTAGAGGAGTTTGGAAGGGTGTGTGAAAGGAGGAAATTGAAAGTAAATGAGAATAAAAGTAAAGTGATGAAGTGTACGAGGTTGATAGATGGTAGGGGGATGAAAATAGTTTTGAATGGTGAGTTGCTTGAGGAGGTAGATTGTTTTAAATATCTAGGGTCACATGTTGCTGTGGATGGAAGAATAGATGCAGAAGTGAAGTTTAGAATGACTTAAGTAGGAAAGGTGCTGGGAGGAATGAAAAAAGTGTTTAAATGTCGTTCGCTTAGAATGGATGTAAAGAGAAAGCTGTATGAGGGTGTTGTGGTACCGACTGCGTTATATGGGGCTGAAACATGGAATATGGGTGTAGCAGAGAGGAAAAGTTTGAATGTAATGGAGATGAGGTGTCTGAGGAGTATGTGTGGAGTGACGTGTATGGATCGGGTGCGAAATGATGAAGTGCGAAGGAGAACTGGAGTTGTTCGGGAGATGGCTGGTAGAGTTGAGCAGAGGGTGTTGCGATGGTTTGGGCACATGGAGAGAATGGATAATGAGCGATTGGTGAAAAAGATAACTAGATCTGATGTGAGAGGTGTAAGGCTGAGAGGAAGACCACGAATAGGATGGATGGACAGTGTGAAGAGAGCGCTGGATGTGAGAGGGATGTCTGTTGAGCAAGGAAGAGTGGCTGTGCGTGACTGAAATAAATGGAGAGAAATTGTGAATGAATAAGTGATGACGCAGCCCTAAGGGAATATTCTCCCGCATTTGGTCTGATCAGCTAGTCAGGTCAGGTGCGGGTAAGGGGATGGGTCTGTTATGATGTGGCAGGGGTAAACCAGTTCTGCTGTCGGGCCCTGCTGCGGATGTCACTGATTGCATTGCGCAGTTGACCCTTGTGCGGTGTGGTGCAGTGATGATCTGACCGTTCTCCCCTTTGGGGCTAAGATGCGAATGAATGTGTTTGAATGGATGAGTAAATGGGGAGTGTGTCGTCCTGTCTCGGCTACCTCCCTTTCTTTGGGGGAAGCAGCCTAGGTATATAGATAGATAGATAGACCTTTACACACATGAATGTTTTTCTCATGCACCACCTCTTCGTCTAAGTCGTTCCAAATATTTATTTATTTACCTAATATACCTAATTGTGATATACACAGAATGTGCTATGCTCGTGGGTTTCCGTTGCTGTTTCTCAATAAGTCAAATTTAGCTTTAAACTCATTTAAGTTTTTAGACTGGACGATCTCTTTGTCCAGGCTATTCCATAAGTCTATACTTCTGTAAGGAAAGCTATGTTTCTTGATATCCTTCAAACAGCATGACTTTTTCAATTTCATTCTGTGTCCTCTTGTTACTCTCTTATCCCATACAAACAGATCTTCTTTGTCAAATTTATCTACTCCCACCATGGTCCTGAACACTGCAATCATGTCTCCCCTCTTTCTCCTTTCCTCTAAGGAAGGCAAATCCAGCTTTTGCAGCCTCTCTCTGTTTGACAGGTCTGCCAGACTGGGGACCATCTTGGTTGCTGTTCTTTGTATTCTCTCAATCTTGTTTATATCGTTCTTTTTGTGTGGGGACCACACTACCGCTGCATATTCTAACCTGGGGCGGATCATGGCCACTATTAATTTTTTCATCATCTCCTCATCCATATAATGAAATGCTACTCTTATGTTAGTCAAGAGTTTATTAGTCTCTCCAACTATCTTGTGCTTTTCTGGTGACAAACTATCTTGGACCAGCACTCCCAAATCTTTCTCTTCTCTCATTTTTGTGATTAATTCATTACCCAACAAATAATTCAGTGATGGCCTCCTGGTACTTTTACCCATTTCCAATATTTTATGTTTCTTTACATTAAATTTCATTTCCCATGTCCGGCTCCAATCATGTATCCTATCCAGATCCTCCTGCAGCATTTTACAAGCCTCCTCAACCTCTACCTTCCTCAAGATCTTCACATCATCAGCAAACAGACTTGCATAACTGTTCACTCCATCTACCATATCATTTCCGTAAATCAGGAACATTACTGGCGACAACACTGAGCCTTGAGGGACTCCACTTGTTACTTCCCTTCATCCAGACATTCTGTCCTTTTTTACTGTCCTCATTTGTCTGTCTCTCAAAAAGTCTCATCCATTCCAGAAGTTTCCCCTTCAGTCCTCCTATATATTCTAGTTTCCACATTAGTCTCTTATGAGGTACCTTGTCAAAGGCCTTCTTTAAGTCAAAGTACACACAATCCACCCAACCATCTCTCTCCTGTACCACATCAATCGCTCTTGAGTAAAAGCTCAACAAGTTTGAAACACTTGACCTTCCACTTCTGAATCCAAACTGACATTCAGCCAAAATATTCATCTCTTCTAGATATTTTATCCATCTGTCTTTCAGGATTCTCTCGCACAATTTTGCGACCATGCTGGTTAGAGACACTGGTCTATAAGTCAGGGGTTCTTCCCCGTTTCCTCCCTTATAAATTGGTACCACATTTGCCCTCTTCTATTCTTGTGGCACTTTCCCCTCTTCCAGAGAACACACGATTAAACTGTGAATTTTTATCCGCCAGTTGTTCTCTGCATTCCTTCAGTACCCAATTAGAAATACCATCAGGTCCTGGGGCTTTCCTTACATCTTGAGTTTCCAGTAATTTATACACTAACTGTACCTCCACTTTTATATCTTTTATCACCAGTACATTTCTAATCACTCCCTCTCCTTCCACAAACTCTTTTTCATTAGTGAAAACCAATTGGAAACATTTGTTCATTATTTCAGCTTGCATTGCTGCATCTTTATAGACCTCTCCTTTTACTTTCAGTTTGGTGATTCCTTCCTTTTGTTTCAGTTTGCCATTAACAAATCTATAAAACAGTTTGGGTTCATCCTTGCATTTGTCTATTATATCTTTTTCAAAATTCCTTTCTTCTTCTCTACGTATTGTTGTGTATTCTTTTCTAATTCTTTTATATTCTTCCTTTGTTCTGTTGTTACCTGTCTTTCTCCAATTATTCCACGCCTTATCTCTCTCTTTTTTTGCTATCATACACCTTCTATTAAACCACTCCTTTTTCCTGTTTTCTTTCCCTCTTACTCTTGGTACAAATTTTTCCACTCCCAAATTATAGAGGTCTAGAAAGATATCCCACTTCCTCTGTATCTCTCTTGTTTCTCTGAATTTTCTCCAATCCGCATTTTCAAAAAAGTTTCTCAATCCTGTAAAATTTGCTTTCCCAAAGTTGTATCTTCCCTGTCCATGAAGCTCGTCTCTTGGCTCAACGTTCCCTATTATCATCTGGAACTCAGTGACCACATGATCACTTTTTCCTAAAGGACAGAGATATTTCAATGATTCTATTACAACGGGTTCTTTGGTAAACAGTAAATCTAACCTTGCCGGTGTGTCCTCACCTCGAAACCGTGTCTCTTCTTTGACCTATTGCGTCATCACATTATTCATTATTATGTTTAATAACATAGTGCCCCACGAATCCTTGCCGCCTCCCGAGTACCATTCCTCCCAGTTCACCTCTTTACAATTAAAGTCACCCACCAAAATTATATTACAAATTGCTTTTCACAATTATTTTTTGTAAATAGCTAGCCATATCTGACAACATCTCCTGGTATTCGTCATCATTCCATGCTCTCGTCTTAGGGGGAACATACACTACCGCCATATCTCTCTTAACATTCTCACCAGTTTCTAATTTCATATATATCACTTCAGCCCTGCCTTCTTCCATTTCCACAGTATCTACATTTATGTTGTTCTTCACTGCTATCATCACTCCTCCTCCCGTTTTTTCTTTTCTGTCTTTTCTCCAGAGTTTGTATTTACCATCTCCCAAATGAACATCAATATCTTCTCCTAAATTGGTCTTTACAAAGCACATGACATCAGGTTCATGTTCTCTCAAGAAATCGTTAATATCAATCCTTGCCGATATTAAACCATCAACATTAGTATACATCACCTTCAGATTATTTTTGATGTTTTTTTATACCCTCTTCTCTCCTACTCTCCGTCAGTACCAGTTCCTCAACTTCTGATCTTTCACAGCCATCCCCCTTAGTTTCCATCACTTCTGTTTCCTTAAAAACCACTTCCTTACTTTCATATCCATTACTCTCCAAAAAAAAGTATTACATTCCTCCTCTGTCCTCCTATCATTTTTTTCCTTTACTTCTTCCTTCAATGATTTTAAAACTTATCTCTCTTCATCATTCAAATATTTTCTTATTATAATATTTTTCATCCCTGCCTCTTTGCTTAATTTCCAGGTCACTTTCAGTATGTCATCTACTACACTTTCTGCTGACAGCTTGACTCTCATTGGTCTTGTTTCCCCTTTCTTGTAAGGCCCAGTTCTCTTTACTTCTTCAATTTCTCTTACCGACTTGTCTCCTTCGGGATCAATCTTCCCTAATATTCCTCTTACCAGGTTCGTGTCTTTCTCGAGTCTCACAGATCTAACCTTTTCTTCCTCCTCTCTGTTTCCAAATATTACCACGCATCTGTTCCTTTCTACAGTTTCATTATTTTCTCTTTTTTCTTCAGTATTTTCACTACATTTTCTTCCAATTTTATCTTGTTCATTTCTCTTTCTTCCAGGATTATTTCTCTTAAGCTGACCACTTCTTTCTGTTCTTCTTCTACGTGTGCCCACTTTGCCTTATGCTCTTCCAATACACTGCTCACCTTCTCCGTTTTATTAGTTCTCTCTTCTAGTTTTCTCCTCAATTCAACATTTTCACGCTTCAAATTTCTTATCTCTTCATTCGCCGTCTCATTAGACTGAATCAGACTCTGTATGGTAATTTCCGTATTCTCAGACACATCTTTTAACACTAGATTCTCCACTTTCTTTTCAAGTTCACTAATCCTGATAATCAGTGTTTTAACCAGATCCAAGACAGTATTTCTATCAAATCCTGGAAATTCGAGTCTCTCCGTGTTTACATTTTCGGCCATAATTGAGGTTGGTTACAACTTACAGTACCAAAACAGCTGTTACCGAAAATACTTCAAACATTCATGTATACTCTTGGCAATAAATCTTTACATTTTTGGAAGTCTATATTAACTTACAATATTTTAAACTGAAAACAAGACCATAGGAGGCAGGACAAACATAATTCCTGAAAACTAATTAAGGTTTGCAGCGGTGGCTGAGCCTTGGCCTGGGAGCAGTCAAGACACGTCTGTTCGCTGTGGCTGTTCGTTTACAACTTGTTGAGATTTTACTCAAGTGCGATTGACGTGCTTCAGGAGAGAGATGGTTGGGTGGATTGTGTGTATTTAGATTTGGAAAAGGCCTTTGACAAGGTACCCCGTAAGAGACTAATGTGGAAACTAGAGCATGTAGGAGGACTGAAGGGGAACCTCCTGAAATGGATGAGAGACTTTTTGAGAGACAGACAAATGAGGACAGTAATAAAGGATAGGATGTCTGGATGGAGGGAAGTAAAAAGTGGAGTCCCACAGGGTTCGGTGTTGACGCCAGTAATGTTCCTGATGTACATAAATGATATGGTAGATGAAGTGAACAGTTATGCAAGTTTGTTTGCTGATGATGCAAAGATCTTGAGGAAGGTAGAGGTTGAGGAGGATTGTAAAATGCTGCAGGGGTATCTGGATAGGATGCACGAATGGAGCCAGGTGTGAAAAATGAAATTCAATGCAAAAAAATGTAAAATACAGTAATCCCTCCAATATCCGATGTAATAGAGCCAAAGGCATGTCCAGATAGTGATCCTGTCCGGATATTGGGCCCCAGCCTCCTGGACTTGTACTTATGGACCCTAACTCAGAAAAACTCCTATACAACTCCCTCTGGACATGCATTGCACCTATTCAAGACCCAAATCACACCAATAAGGGACATAAAAGACTGAAATAAATGCAAAAGAACCATAAAATGAAGTTTTAGAGGTGAGTTTATACAATATTAAATATTCTGGGTACTTACAAGTCCCAGGCACCTGGACTTGTTTGAACTGCCAGTTTACAGTCCACAGTTAATCCTCTGCACTCTAAATTCTAATTTCTTAACACCGCACAACACTGTAAATTCCCGTGTGTTCTAGTGGCGGGGTATTGCAGTTTATTCACTGTTTATTCACAAAAAACAAGCACCTGTGGCTTGCACGGCTATAAGCATCTGCTCTCGATCGGAGTTTGGCTGTGACTGTTGATGATGGCGGGGTAACAGAGTTGCCAGATTGCAATGGTCATATAACCAATCTCCTCAACTTTTCATTACCAAATGCGTAAAGCTAGCATTTATTCTTCACGAATCATATATACAAGTGGAAATACATGTAATCACTCTCCTTATAATTAACATCATGTTGATTATTTTCATGCTATGTAGGGTAGCAGATTAATCAGAGAGAGCAAACAATCCACCATCTCCATCCTGTGTATCCTCGTACATGTGAAAAATCCACTTGGTAATGCATTATTCTGATTCATTACCAAACGAATTTTTCATTGCCAAATTGGCCCACACTTGGTAATGAAAAATACCAATTGGCAACCCTGACAGGGGAGGGGGGAGGGGGAGGAAGGAAGGGGTGAAGGGACCATGGTGTAACAGCTGTTCGGCGCCACGTGACAATTTCAAATTACGGGAGGGAAAAAAAGTCAGATTTTTTTTTAATTTTTCGCGGTTTTTGGCCCATTTTTGGAATATTGGAACCCGGGACGATTATGTCCGGTTAGTGGGGATGTTCGGATATTGGGCGTTCGGATATTAGAGGGATTACTGTATTGGAAATGGGTAAAAGTATCAAGAGGCCATCACTGAATTATTTGATGGGTAATGAACCAATCACAAAAGCGAGAGAAGAGAAGGATTTGGGAGTGCTGGTCCAGGACTGTTTGTCGCCTGAAAATCACATTAACAAGACAGTGAGAGAGACGTATAAACTCCTGACTAATATAAGAGTAGCTTTTCATTACATGGATGAGATGATGAAAAAACTGATAGTGGCCATGATCTGCCCTAGGTTGGAATATGCGGCAGTAGTGTGGTCCCCACTCAAAAACAAAGATATAAACAAGATCGAGAGAATACAAACAACAGCAACCAAGATGGTCCCTAGCCTGGGAGATCTGTCTTACAGAGAGAGGCTGGAAAAGCAGGATCCGCCTTCCTTAGAAGAAAGGAGAGAGAGGAGTGACATGATTGCAGTGTTCAGGGCCATGATGGGAGTAGGTAAAATTGACAGAAAAGATCTGTTTGTATGGGATGGGAGAGTAACAAGAGGACACGGAATGAAACTGAAAAAGCCAAGTTGCTTGAAATATATCAAGAAATACAGTAGAACCCCGGAATTCGTACACAATTCGTTCCTGGAGGCTGTACAAGTTGCGAATTGTTTGAAACCGAATGATTTTTTTTCCATAAGAAGCTATGTAATTTGCATTAATCTGTTTTTATAGTATGGATGAAATGGTAGATTTCACCATACAATAATGAAGGGCAAGATCGGAGACACGGGTTCCACTTTCAGACTCTGCAGTGAGTACTTTTTTCAGCCCAATTGTTGTTCTAACTACTTTCCTTTTAGCTCCAGCTGACTCACTGATCTTCTTAGGGCCCATGATTATGTACAATTTTCTATTGAAAATACTAAATTCATCACAAAGTTTAATCGAGCCTGTATGACTGATGCATAGCTGGTGGAAGACAAAGCCAGACTGGCGACCATGTGCCACCTACGACGCCACATCTCTTAGTGCGAATAATGAGTCACTGTACGAAAACTGGAGTGATTTTTGGGAGAAAAAGCTGTACGAAAACAGAGTTGTACGAGTAGAGAGGCGTACAAATTCCGGGGTTCCACTGTATAGTTTTCCATATAGATTCATAGACCTGGACAGAGAAATCATCCAGTCTAAAAACTTAAACAAGTTCAAAGCAAAATTTGTCTTGCTGAGAAACAGAGACTGGACCCCATGAGTGTAGCTCATTTCCTGTATATCACAACAAGGTAAATACACTAAACCAGGCACAGCTTTACAGAAGTCAAGGAAAGATCTAGAAGTAAAATACTTGACATGTAGTGGAAGAAAAGAGAGATATGGGAAGGGTAACAGTAACTGCCAAATCCCATTTTGCATGTTTCTTAGTGTAGGGGGCTGAGGCCTAGCTACACATAGTTCAGAGCATTTGATTGTAGGAGGCTGACCTACACCTTTGGTAGCATCTACATGGCCACCCCTTGGACTCGAACTGCAGTGCCAAGGCCATAGTGCGCTCCAACCAGGTATCTCTAATATGACACCATAGATTGTCCTGCTATACAATATCTGTTTCATAACACTTATTAGCTAATAAACAATCCAAGTCAAAGGATTTGATAGGTTCATAATATAGAAAGACAAATTATAAGTTGCTGTTAGGAGCTTTCCCAAACTGATCAAAACCTAAGATGTTAAGAGTAGAAATATTACAGTATTTTTCATATAAGGATATCAGGATATCCAGTCATCACATTTTAAAATAATTTGTGTAATTTCATCTGTATGAGAACATTGGTGATGGATCCTTAGTAAGATGTCAAACATTATGTATGGTAGTTAACAAACAACTTAGCTGCCAGAGGATGATGTTTGGTGCTGCACTGAACTTCATGATCAAGCTTGTGAGGGTTGAATGTTGGTTTTGATTACAGTCACAGTAAATATGTCAGCTTTAGTTAATACATAAGCCATCAATTTCCACCTTAGAGTCTGTGCAATAGTTTGTGTAATATTTTATTCTGTGGAAAATACTTTATTTATGCATCTATCTATCTATCTATCTATTGCCAGACGCCTCAATCCCGTTTGGGGTGGCCACAAACAAATCGCCTCCAAGTCGCCCTGTCCCCGCCATTTCACTGCCCTGCTCCCAACTCACACACCCCTCTCTCATATACCTCTCCACCCCATCCCTCCATCTCATCCTCGGCCTCCCCCTCCCTCTTCCCCCCTCCACCTCACTCACATACACTCTCTTCGTCAGTCTTTCGCCCTCCATCCTCTCCACATGGCCAAACCACCTCAGTGTGTTCCTCATAACGCTTCCTATCACATCCACATCCACACCACAACGCTCCTTTATATCCTCATTCGTCAGCCTGTCTCTCCACGTGACTCCACAGGCTCCTCTTAAATAACTCATTTCCACTGCTCTCACTCTTGACTTGTGTCCTTCCAACAATGTCCAAGCTTCACTTCCGTAAGTTAGAGTTGGTATCACAATACTGTCATGTAGTAAATTTTTCACTTCCATGCTCACTTCCCTGTTTCTTATCACTGCTTTCAAAGAACCAGCAACCTTTCTTCCCTGCTGTACCCTTTCAAGCACTTCACCCTCCAAACCTCCATCCTTACTCATCACACAACCCAAATACTTAAACGTACTCACATTTTCCAATTCCTCGCCATCTAACCTCGCTGTACATTCACTAACTTCACCTCTCTCAGAGACCATCACTTTACTCTTCCCTACATTCACCTTTAGGTTCCGTTTCTTACACACACTCTCAAACTCATCCACCAAGCCTTGCAGCTCCCCTTCGTCTTCACTCAACAACACAGTATCATCTGCAAACAACAATACAGGGAGTTTCCAAACACTATCCTCTCTCACCAGGGCCACTCCAACATCCACTACCCTACCTTGTACCTCTTTTATTACCCCATCCATGTACAGATTGAACAACCATGGAGACATGACACATCCTTGTTTCAAACCAACTTTCAAAGAGAAAAATTCACTTAGTTCACCATCCACACGCACTGCAGCCTTCGCACCATCGTACATACTCTTCACAGCATTCAACAACTTCCCATCTACTCCATATATTCTTAACACTTTCCACAATCCTTGTCTATCCACCCTGTCATATGCTTTCTCCAAATCCATGAAAGCTGCATACAACTTCTTTATTTATGCATCAGAAATACATAATTTTGTGTGCTGTTCTTTAGTTGGATCTTCAGAGGTGAGTTTTCCATCACAAAACACTTTTAAAAACTCTGATACAGTGCTTACAAATAAGGGTATAGAAACACAGTTGTCATGAATAACTTCATCTTGACATCAGGCAGTATTTATTGTAATTTATACTTCAGTATTATGTGAGCAAAAGATTATGAAGGGAAAAATGACAGTGGTAATTGTGGTGGTGGTGGTGATGGTGGATGTTATATGAAATAACCTTTTTATTTATGCTCATTTATTTGCCTGACCTCATCCTCATGTGGGAAAAAAAATTTCCTGATAATGATGGTAAGGGTAATAGTGATGATAATTATTTATTTACCCACATTTTTTGACAGGGCTGCACCCAACATTCGAACAAGTGCAGGTTCTGGTAGCACGTAACAAGGCTCGTCCTCTGTTCCCGGCTGTGTGGAAGGACACCAACCCTGCCATCCGCCTCCTGAAGGAAACTATTGAGGACTGCTGGGACCATGATGCTGAGGCTAGGCTCTCAGCCATGTGTGTAGAGGGACGGCTGGCTGAGATGCCTACACTGTGGGATAGATACAAATGTTAGTATATGTGCTCTGCTCATCTTCCAAATTTCATTTTCTAACATGTTCATTTACCATGTCCATACATCATATGTTAGTACATATGCAGTAGTATTTTTGTCATATTCCATATCTCTCTCTTTCATACACTCATTTACCTTTTACTATATGCATGGATCTACCTCTTGGTTTACTGGAATTGATACAAATTGATACAGTCTAGTGCACTATCCAGTTCCCAACACTTTAGTTTTCACTTTTTCCCCATTCTGCCAGCAGTACAGTCAGGAACCAAGATATACTGGACACTGACCAGTGTGGGCCATATTCTAAGGGAAGATTGGGACTCAACAAAGATTGGATGGTTGCCTTAGCAACCTTTGCATAGTAGATAGGCTGAGCCGTTTTCTACTTTATCCTGCTTTTTCACATACATATATCAGACATTTGTGCTGGGAGGGGATTGGTGATAGCCAATACCCTCTTCAGGCATAAAATGATCCACAGGTATACATGGCGAGTGATGAGAAGGGTGGGTGGTGAACTGAATCAAAGGAAAGCAATGATTGATTATGTGTGTGTGGATGAAAGGATGCGAAGATGTGTAATGGATCCAAGAACTTATAGAGGTTGGGGGAGTGGACTTTCTGACCACTACTTGGTGGTGGCCAGAATTAGGATCTAAGTAAGATGGAGAAATAGAAGAAGGGAAAGACGAGAGGAAGGAGTAGTTGCAAGGAGAGTGGAAAGGCTACAAGAGGATGAGAAAAAGGCAGAGTATAAGAGAGAAGTGGAGGAACGATTGGGCAAATATGAATTGGAGCAGATGGGGAACGTGGAAGGTGTGTGCAGGATATTTACAGAAGAAATATGTGCAGCTTGTGATGTGGTGTGTGGGAGGAAGAGAAGACGAAGGGGGGTGCAAGGAACAGCGTGGTGGACTGAAGAGGTGAGACAGTCTGTGGCACAAAAGAAGAAAGCATACAGTGAATGGATGAGAAATAGGGGCGTGGAAGAAGTTGAGAGGCAGAAGAGAGAGTTATATGTAGAAAGAAAGGGAGAGTAAGAAGAGAGTGGATGAGGAATTTGGAAGGAATTTGAGTGTAAAGTGGTGGGACTGTAAGAAAATGTTCTGGAAGAGGTGAAGAGAGTAAGACAGGGTGGAAGTGAGGTTAGCAGGGGAGTGAAAGATAAAAATGGTAGATTATTAGTGGAGAAGGGAGAAAAAGTGAGCAGATGGAGAGAACACTTTAAGGAATTGTTGAACATACATGATGGAAGTAATACGAGTATAAGTGGCTAGGGAATGGCTGGGAGAAGGAGGGAGGTGAGAAGACAGGAAGAAATCAGTAGGATAGAAGTTGTGGAAGCAATGAAGAAAGTTAAATCGGGGAAAGCCCCAGGAATTGATGGAGTGTGTGGTGAAATGCTGAAGCATGGGGGAGAGAGAGTAGTAGAATGGATGTGGAAGATGTGCAGATTGGCATGGGAGGAAGGTAGAGTCCCGGAGGATTGGAAGTCAGGTATAATTCTTCCCTTGTACAAAGGAATGGGGGAAAAAGAAGTGTGTGGTAATCATAGGGGCATTTGTCTTCTTAATATAATAGGAAAAGTGTATGGTAGGATACTTATTGACAGAGTTAGAGAAAGAACAGAGGAATAGTTGGAGAAGAACAGGGAGGCTTTAGGAAGGGAAGAGGTGTAGATCAGATATTCATTATTAGATCTTTAGTGGAAAAGTTTCTAGAGAAGGGAAAGAAGTTGTATGCGGCTTTCATGGATTTGGAGAAAGCATATGACAGGGTGGATAGACAAGGGTTGTGGAAAGTATTGAGAATATATGGAGTAGATGGGAAGTAGTTGAATGCTGTGAAGAGTATGTATGATGGTGCTAAGGCTGCAGTGTGTGTGGATGGTGAACTAAGTGAATTTTTCTCTTTGAAAGTTGGGTTGAAACAGGGATGTGTCATGTCTCCATGGTTGTTCAGTCTGTACATGGATGGGGTAATAAAAGAGGTACAAGGTAGGGTAGTGGATGTTGGAGTGGCCCAGGTGAGAGAGGATAGTGTTTGGAAACTCCCTGTATTGTTGTTTGCAGATTATACTGTGTTGTTTAGTGAAGACGAAGGGGAGCTGCAAGGCTTGGTGGATGAGTTTGGGAGAGTGTGTAAGAAACGGAATCCAAAGGTGAATGTAGGGAAGAGTAAAGTGATGGTCTTTGAGAGAGGTGAAGTCAGTGAATGTACAGCGAGGTTGGATGGTGAGGAATTGGAAAATGTGAGTAAGTTAAAGTACTTGGGTAGTGTGATGAGTAAGGATGATGGTTTGGAGGGTGAAGTGCTTGAAAGAGTATAGCAGGGAAGAAAGGTTGCTGGTTCTTTGAAAGCAGTGACAAGAAACAGGGAAGTGAGCATGGAAGTGAAAAAGTTACTTCATGACAGTATTGTGATACCAACCCTAACGTATGGAAGTGAAGCTTGCATGTTGTTGGAAGGACACAAGTCAAGAGTGAGAGCAGTGGAAATGAGTTATTTAAGAGGAGCCTGTGGAGTCACATGGAGAGACAGGCTGACGAGTGAGGATATAAAGAAGTGTTGTGGTGTGGATGTGGATGTGATAGGAAGTGTTATGAGGAACACACTGAGGTGGTTTGGCCATGTGGAGAGGATGGAGGGTGAAAGACTGACAAAGAGAGTGTATGTGAGTGAGTTGGAGGGGGGAAGAGGGAGGGGGAGGCCGAGGATGAGATGGAGGGATGGGGTGGAGAGGTATATGAGAGAGAGGGGTGTGAGTTGGGAGCAGGGCAGTGAAATGGCAGGGGACAGGGCGACTTGGAGGCAATTTGTTTGTGGCTACCCCAAACGGGATTGAGGTGTCTGGCAATAGATAGATAGATAGATGTCAGTACATCTTCATCTTGGGTTAACACACTTATTTTTTAATTCAGACTCACTCTTTTTGTACACCGGCAAATAAGGAATTATGAAAAGTGCTAGATCTAGCATCAACAGCACCAAATTGGCAAGTGTGGGCACATGGGTACCAGCAACGAGCTGGCGACCACTTCATGGGTGCCGATCGGCTCAGCATATATATGTGCTGGAAGAGCAGATAACTTTCATTGTGGGACAATTTGTAAAAACCACCAAAAGACCAGAAATACTGTAAGACCAGATGCAGAATGAGAGGACATTTACTGTATGTTTGTATATATATATATATATATATATAGTATATATATTTGTATGCTCCTGACTGGGAATCTATACTACAAAACCACAGCGTGATAAAAAGCTGTCGACCACGGTGTGATAAAAAAGCTGTGACACAGCTTTTTATCACGCCGGGTCAAGTGGTATCATTGCCTGACTTCTGTCGAAGAGGTCAAGGGTTCGATTCCCAGTCAGGAGCATACAAATATATTTGTACACACACGTGTAATGTGTGTCTCTCCAACATCTAAAGATGCTCATGTTGTGTCTGGGATAGATTAAAACTGCTCTGTCACTTTCCGAGTTGTGTGGGGGCTGTGAAATGTTCTTAATGTGTTGTGATTGAAATACATTGCTTGTCAGAAGTATCGAGTGCCCTGCGTCCCTCCTACGAAACAAGCCTTTCAACATTGAAAAAACATATAAATAATGCATTTTATTTACCTTCAATGCTTCGTAGGGTATCCTTTACGCTTCTTCACGGACTTGAGACGTCTTGGAAGTGAAAGGGCAAGGTTCCTGAGGTGCTGGAGGGGTATTTTGTCCCAGGAGTCACGAATGGCGGCTTCCAGCTTAGGCAGAGAGCTCACATCCTTCCCTTGGAGATTCTTCTTTACAAGGTACCAGAGGTTTTCAATCGGGTTGAGGTCTGGGCTATTTCCTGGCCAGTCTTTCATGAATGATACCTTGCAGTCACGAAGCCAATTGGTGACCGATTTGGCCTTGTGAGCAGGTGCACCGTCCTGCTGAAACACTCGTGCACCTGTGAGCTCGAAGGAGTTTGGTAAATGATCACACAGAAGCTCCAGGTAAACATCCTGACTCACTCTGATGTTCTTGGGAAGTACAACAAGCTTCCCCAAACCTTGACCAGAGAAACAACCCCATACCATGAGTGAATCAGGATGTTTAACTGTGCTTTCAACATACCTTGGGTCAAGTGGGTCACTACCTTTGCGCCGGTACACACGTGCTCCTCTGTTACAGGTGACACTAAATGTTGCCTCATCAGACCACAACACTGACAACATTGCTCCTCACCCCAATTAAGGTACTGTATTTGTTAGCAAAGGCAAGCCTACGAAGTCGCTGGTTCTTGGTGAGAAGAGGCTTTCTCACAGGCCTGTGACTTGTGTAACCAAGTTCATGGACCCTACGAGACACTGTGCACACAGACACCTCATCAAACACTTCCGGGTTGCTCTCCTTTATTTTCCTTGCACTCACACGAGGATTAAACTCCACTGCACGTTTTAAAACATTAACAGACCTTGAGGAAGTTTTCCTAGGCCTACCAGACCGCGGTTTCTTTGTGGGAACCTCACCACTGTTTTCCACTCGAAACTGCACACACCACCTACGCACTGTCGATTGAGCCACACCAACCAATTCACTAATTTCCTTTGTTTGGTGGCCTGCCTCCTTTAGAGGAATGATCTGGGATATGATTTCACTCGATAGTAGGTGCCATAACAAAGTGGCGAAAGCCAAAACACTGCGGGACACTCGGTAAAAAGGGCGCAAAAAGAGGGGGAGACGCAGCGGAGTTCCTCTCTCTCAGGCAGCCCATGGGCAACTGAGGCGGGAACCAACTAGCGCGTCGGAAGGCCTCAGGCTACCGTGACGTCATGCTAGCGCTAAAACTTGTGGCTCAATTTTTACTACCAAAAATGGGCGATTCTTTTTTGGCCATAAGTATTGCGTGCCCTGTGATATGCGCTCAATAATTTTGACGAGCACTGTATATCCTTCCATAATGGATTTACCTGGTTCGTCCAAAAAATCAGGTGTTACAGCTTTTTATCACGTCATGGTCGAGTGGTATCAGTGCCTGACTTCTATCTAAGAGGTCCAGGGTTTGATTCCCAGTCAGGAGCTTACAAATATACTGTATTTGTACACATGCGTGTAATGTGTGTCACTTCAACACACACACATAGAGTATATATATATATATATATTCACACGAGGTGCTACCCAAAAGTTCCAGTAATTTGAACAGAGGGAACCAACAGTTTGCCATTTTGCCTTTTCCTGCTAGGAGGAGTCAGCAGCACCCCTTGTGCGTCAGTGTGGTCCCAGCCTTGTCTGTAAGCGGACCTGTTGTTGAGCCACGCTTATTATTGTAACATTGTGCGTAGGTGGTTTAACAATTTTGCAATGGCGCAGCAATGTCAAGTCGATGTTGATCGTTTTCTTCGATATCCAAGATTTTGTTCACAAGGAGTTCGTCCCACCCGGTCACTCTGTCAGCGAAAAGCTCTACTGTGAAGTTTTGCAGCGTTTGAGGGAGAACATCCGCCGCAAACGTCCAGAACAGTGGAAGAACAAGGACTGGGCCCTGCATCATTACAACGCCCCCGCCTGCACTTCAAGTGTTGTCCGCCAGTTCCTGGCTCCCACTAACACTGTAGTCATTCCCCACCCACCCTGTTTGCCTGACCTTGCCCCCTGCGACTTTTTCCTGTTTCCCAAGCTTAAATTACGACTGAAAGGGTGTCAATTTGACTTAATTGAGGAGATCCAGACAGAATCGCAGGAGGTGCTCAAGACCATCATGCCTGAAGCCTTCCAGGGATGCGTGGACTCGTGGAAAAAACGCTGGTACCACTGTGTACATGCCCATGGGGACTACTTCGAAGGTGACAGTGAGAACAGTGAGGTAAGGTAACTTATTTTCCTTCAGTATTCAAATTACTGGAACTCTTGGGTAGCACCTCGTGTGTGTGTGTGTGTGTGTGTATATATATATATATATATATATATATATATATATATATATGTATATATATATATATATATATATATATATATATATATATATATGTATATATATATGGTATGTATATATATATGGTATGTATATATATATATATATGTGTGTGTGTGTCCAGTAATCCCTCCAAGATCTGACATAATAAAGCCCAAGCAACGTCCGGGACTTGGCTTTGTCTGGGACTTTGGAAAAATGCCCCTGGACAGGTACTTGTAGACTCCAACCCAACCTAACTTTGAAAGCCACCTAAATAACTCCCTACCGGACATGCACAGCACCTATTTAATACCCTATGCACACAAATAAGGGACAGAAACCTTAAAATAAATGAAAAGGAATCAGAGAGTGAGAAACTAGAGATGAATAAGGAAAATATCTAGCAGTGTACAGGGTACTTATGACACATCTGTGGCTGTCACGAAGATTAACCCTCCCCCTCTGTGGCTCTGACAGTGGTGAAGATGCATTTGAAGCATGTACAGCAGTCCAGTGTTGCGTTGCACGTAATCCTTCGGACTGTGAATTGTTATTGTTTAACACTGCACATTCTGTTCTTACTTGCAACACGTCAGTGTTGCACTCTGCACTTAAGCCTTTGCACTCTGAATTCAAGTTTCTTAACACTGCACAACATGGTAAATTCCCATTTGGTCTAGTGGCGTGGTATTGCAATTTATTCACTGTTTATTCACAAAAGCGAGCAGTTGGGCAGCCAGGGTGACGAGCGTGCAGTCACGACAGTAGGTAGGTAGGAAATGGGGAGGATGCAGGGGCGCTCCAGCAGACATCGCCAGAACTACGCTCCAAAACACAGCTGTTCGTCACCGTGTGGCAGATTTATAGTAGGGATGAACCCCTTTTTTTTTTTTTTTTTTTTTTTTTTTTTTTTTTTTTTTTTTACCTAAGCCTAAAATGTCCAGGACTTGGGGTGTCTGGGTCTTGGGCATCCAGGTCATAAAGGGAGTACTGTACACATTATATATATATATATATATATATATATATATATATATATATATATATATTTATACAGTATATATGTAATGTGTATATCATGTAATGTGAAGAGTATGCTGTTAAGAGTTCTCCCTCTATTGTGCTTTCTCCTTGATTCTGACTAACCCCATGCTTAAGTGGAATAAAATGTTCAGATAATGATGTTGATGATTTTGCTTGTTATTTCAGAAAAGTAAAACAAATTTAAAGCAAAGGGAATGTCCCACCACTGCACATTTATCTCTGTATTGACATTTTGTCATTGATCATGCCATTTTGTCTCACTGAAGAAATATTAATGCTGAAAATATCAAACCCTTTCCCCACCCACAATGAGTCTGAGGGTAAACAGTATATGTGAGGTAGGAGGGTGTAGTGGCCACCACCAGCATCCACTACAACCTTTTCCATTGGCAGTCCCGGAGACAGCATATGCGTGCTCCGGGCACCAATGGCACAGGGGCCCCCAGGCTGGTGTGCCCTTCTTGCCTGCAGGAGCAGAGTGGGTGACTCCTCAGCCATACAGGGGAAGTCAGACCAGAGTGAGTGTCAACATTAGTTCACCAGCATCTGGTCCAGCTTGCTCACTAGTACCTGGTCCAGCTAGCTCACCAGCAGCACCAGGTCCAGCTAGCTCACCGGCAGCACCAGGTCCAGCTAGCTCACCGGCAGCACCAGGTCCAGCTAGCTCACCGGCAGCACCAGGTCCACCTAGCTCACCGGCAGCACCAGGTCCACCTAGCTCACCGGCAGCACCAGGTCCACCTAGCTCACCGGCAGCACCAGGTCCAGCTAGCTCACCGGCAGCACCAGGTCCAGCTAGCTCACCGGCAGCACCAGGTCCACCTAGCTCACCGGCAGCACCAGGTCCACCTAGCTCACCGGCAGCACCAGGTCCACCTAGCTCACCGGCAGCACCAGGTCCACCTAGCTCACCGGCAGCACCAGGTCCAGCTAGCTCACCGGCAGCACCAGGTCCAGCTAGCTCACCGGCAGCACCAGGTCCAGCTAGCTCACCGGCAGCACCAGGTCCAGCTAGCTCACCGGCAGCACCAGGTCCACCTAGCTCACCGGCAGCACCAGGTCCACCTAGCTCACCGGCAGCACCAGGTCCACCTAGCTCACCGGCAGCACCAGGTCCAGCTAGCTCACCGGCAGCACCAGGTCCAGCTAGCTCACCGGCAGCACCAGGTCCAGCTAGCTCACCGGCAGCACCAGGTCCAGCTAGCTCACCGGCAGCACCAGGTCCAGCTAGCTCACCGGCAGCACCAGGCCCAGCTAGCTCACCGGCAGCACCAGGCCCAGCTAGCTCACCGGCAGCACCAGGCCCAGCTAGCTCACCGGCAGCACCAGGCCCAGCTAGCTCACCGGCAGCACCAGGCCCAGCTAGCTCACCGGCAGCACCAGGCCCAGCTAGCTCACCGGCAGCACCAGGCCCAGCTAGCTCACCGGCAGCACCAGGCCCAGCTAGCTCACCGGCAGCACCAGGCCCAGCTCGCACACCGGCAGCACCAGGCCCAGCTAGCTCACCGGCAGCACCAGGCCCAGCTAGCTCACCGGCAGCATCAGGTCCAGCTAGCTCACCGGCTGCACGAGGTCCAGCTAGCTCACCAGCAGCAACAGCACCAGGTTATCCAGCAATATCTCACCAGCAGCACCGGGAGCCATCATCACTACAGCAGCTGACAGACCCCTATACACCACAACTGCTGTAATTGTACAATGAACTCAATAAACTGCTGTTAGGTCCGATTAGTTTCCTTTCTCCCATCTCTGAGTGTGTTTGCACCTTGGTCTCTGTTTCACTGTGGTTAAAGGAAGAAGACAACCAGTGAACAGGGCATGACAAGGGATTTTAATATTTTAATGAGAGGATTAATCAACACTTTTCATATCATTTATGAAGGTTCCAGCATGCTTGCATGAGTTGGCTTTGGTCACCTAATAGTGGGTCTTCACACTGCTTGATCTGTGGCAGCCTCCCTATTCAGTCCCTTATCCCTGAGGTCACACCCTATGACCTTGTTCCAAGTCTTTTTCAGTCTGTCTCTTGCAACCCTACCCCCAACATTCACACTTTTCACTTTCCACATTCAGTTGTCTTCCTCGATCCTCTCCACATGCCCAAATCATCTCAGTCTACCCCTCTTCATCACAACACCAATATACGCCAGTTCCAGCCTTCTGCTCAACCCTTCAGGCATAAACCTAACCCTCCCAGGACTCGTTTTCAAGGACGCATTACACATCCACATTTGAGCCTATGAATGTCCTCTTCCTTTACTGCCTGCATCTCACTACCATACAATATTCAACTTTTAACACATGCCACATGCAAAGATCCTCCCCTTGTTAATATTTTGTCATTGACAACACTGTTCATCACAGTGTGTTTGGGTATGTTTGATGTGGACCTAACCATTAACCAGTGTCCAGCCTTGAGTGTGAGCAGGGGACAGGAGAGAAATTTGAATTTAGCTAACTTACTCATAATCTATTGTGTTTATATTTTACAGTTGATAACACTGTCCTTCCCCACCTTCAGCGAATCAGGACTTGAATGGTTGGAACCCAACTGTGAACCCATTGAGCAATTTGGGGTATGTGCATGAGATATGATAGAAATTTAAACTTTAGCCAAATGAACTACCAGCTTATCTTTTATCTCTCGGTTGATATATTGTCGCTGATCACATCATCTTTTTTTCACCCACAGCAAGTCTAGGTGTAAACGGTGTGAGTCCAACTATGAACCCAATGTCCAACCTGGGATGCGTGCGTGGGACAAGTGAGGGGTTGGTTGGAGGCGGGATGGTGATAAGTAATGCCATCACTCCACGGGACAAGGAAGCCAGTGTCTCAGAAGCCACAACGGAGACCACCATTCCTGCTTCTCCCTCAGACCCACCCCCTGACAGTAATCTTGTAGGTAAGTAAGGGAAGAGGACAAAGAGTGGAAGTATAGCTCTTTTAACCTGTTTTTGCCACAGTGGGTACATTGGCATTTTATTGAAACTAAAGCAAGAAGATTTTATTCAGATGAGAGAAATTTTAGCATTTCCAAGCTAATGAAGGCAATCTGTGTTTTAAGTCATGAATAGGTTATAAAATATCACTCATTACATTTCATACTATAAAATGGAGGAAGCTGGCAGATCATCACCCATTGGAACTTGGATAGACAATTTTTCTGTAACTGACCATATCTCCTGCCATATAATGCACACTTATGGGATTAATCTCTTATGGGATTAAGGCATCTGGCAATAGATAGATATTTAGGAAAAATTTTTTACTCTGTTTGATTTAATTGCATTCAGCATACTCCAAAAGTGCATTAACCCGCGCCGTCCCGGCGACGTGAATTAACATCTGCACATGATGTGCACTCATGTCCCGGCGACGTGAATTAACGCGGAAACATTGCAAGTTGCATAATTTGCACAATTTTCAATTTTCGCGAGTGATTTTGGGCACGTATACACGGGACACCTTCCTCTATTCCTCTACAAGATGCCAAGCAGGGACAATGCCTTACACCGCATAACTTCTCCCCCCCCCCCTGCACGCCATTGTCTCGGCAGTTCACCTGTTACCAGTGACCTGGCCAATAAAGACATTCAGGCCTAGAGTGATTCCCCAATCGATGACTGTGTGGAGGACAAAGTTTACATAGCATTAGAGGAAGAAACAGTCAGAAATGATGATCAGGTAATGTGGGAAAAAAAGGTCTTGAATGGTGATGAGCTAGTGAGTGAAACAATGCTTATAATGCCCATATTACTGTTTGAAAACCAATATACTCTTGTACTACATATAAATTCGTACCAGGTAAATAAATAAATACTGTTTATGAGTGGATAAAATAGTTACCCTCCCATAGAACTTGTTTTCTTTGGTGCCAGCCTGTTAGAAAACCCAGTCAGGTAAGGAGGTACTCGTACCTGGATCGAGTATTTTAAACCTCAGGTGAGCGATTTCTCTATGAATTTTCAATGTTTCTCACCAAAAGCGGATGTTTGAACCAAAAAAAAAAAATAAAGGTCCAAAAATGTCGGGACTGGGGCGTACCACTGCCCAGAAAACGTCGGGATGAGGCGGGTTAAATTACAGTACTTAAAGTGGAAATACATGAATATACAAATTTTTTACCACCATCATGTGTTGACATGTAGGCGATCAGCCGAGTTTTGTTTACAAGCTACCAATGCAGTTAGCATGGTGCAGTCACTTTATGCTCCACATTTTGCATATCTAATCCACAGAATGCATTGTTTACTGTGTAATTTATGATTTATTTAACCCATCACGTCCGGGGGTTCTTTCACCACCCAAACCACCAGCAGGTGTTTTTCTTAAAGTCACCATTATTTAACCCCTAAACTGCGGGCTTGTTTTGCTTTGACTTGCGTGGCCCGCAGGCATATTCGCGCTCCGACAGACTCCCTAAAAATATTTGCCAAAAATCAGTTATTAGTCCTAGAATATTAAAATTACATGTGCATATGGCACATACCTTCAGCTTTCTCCTGGGATGTTTGTTGAGCCTTCATCGAGTACCGTAGGACTTGTGGAGACCTCTGAAGTTTGGTAACGAAGTCTCCACTTTACACTTCCCGACAACCCGTAATATGATTACCACAGCCTGATATTATCACTAGAAACACTATTCTATGATCCTCAAATAGTTTGGAATCCATACTCCAAAAAAAAAAAAAAACACTGTGAAAGCAATGAAAATTACGAGCGCGTATGACCCTCCCACTTCCGATCATTCGCCGCTGGTGTTCTGTCATTTATTATTCATAAAAACACTCACAGTTTATATTTCTATTACTATATAACACTTATATATATCTACAGTCTTTATCCATAAGTTTCCTTCAGTAATAGTAGTTTATTGTCACTGAAGGCATTCAGTTTCTCTTTCAGTAAAATACATAGCATTCACTTTCTCGTCCTGTATACTAGCGTTGAGAGTGAATCTGTCACTTGCACCTTCACTTTCATAACTCATAGTATTCATACATGCTAGAGTGAAACTTTCACTTTCATTACTCCTAGTATATATACTCATTTACATTTCTATTTACATTCTCTATTTTATTTACATTTCTATTTAAGTTAATGTAAACAAAAGTAAAGTTATGGTGTTTGAGAGGAATGAAGTCACAGTGTGCAGTGAGGTTGGATGGCGAGGATATGGAGAATGTGAGTGCATTCAAGTACTTGGGTAGTGTGATGAGTAAGGATGGAACTTTGGGGGATGAAGTACAACGTGAAAGGGTACAGCAGGGAAGGAAGGTTGTTGGTACACTGAAAGCATTGATGAGAAATAGGGAGGTGAGTATGGAAGTTAAGAAGTCACTGCATGATGGTATTGTGATCCCTACCTTGACGTATGGAAGCGAGGCGTGGACCTTGTAAGAGGGGAACAAGTCAAGAGTGAGAGCAGTGGAAATGAGTTACTTGAGAGGAGCATGTGGAATGACGTGGAGGGACAGGTTGACGAATGAAGAAGTGAAGGAACGTTGTGGGGTAGATGTGGATGTGGTTGAGAAGATTAGGAGAAATACACTGAGGTGGTTTGGACATGTGGAGAGAATGGAGAATGAAAGACTGACTAAGAGGGTGTATGTAGGTGAGGTGGAGGGAGGGAGAGGGAGGGGTAGACCGAGGATGAGGTGGAGGGATGGAGTTGAGAGGTATACAGTATGAGGGAGGGGGGGGGTGAGTTGGGGGGAGGGTAGTCAAATGGTGGGTGACAGAGTGACTTGGAGGCGTTTTCCCTCTCTCCCCCTCCACCTCACTCACATACTCTCTCCTTGTTAGTCTCACACTCTCCATCCTCTCCACATGTCCAAACCACCTCATTGTATTTCTCCTAATGCTTTCTATCACATCTACATTCACACCACAATGCTCCTTCACTTCCTCATTTGTCAGTCTGTCTCTCCATGTAACTCCACATGCTCCTTTCAAATAAGTCATTTCCACTGCACTCACCCTTGACTTGTGTTCTTCCAACAACGCGCAAGCTTCACTTCCATTCGTTAGAGTTGGTATCACAATACTGTCATTTAGTGACTTTTTTACTTCCATGCTCACTTCTCTGTTTCTTATCACTGTTTTCAAAGAACCAGCAACCTAGTTCTTCTTTGTTTTACCCTTTCAAGTACTTCACCCTCCAAACTTCCATCCCTACTCATCACCGTGCCCAGGTACGTAAATGCCCTCACATTTTTCATTTCCTCATCATCCAACCTCACTGTACATCCAGTGATTTCATTTCTCTTGAAGACCATAATTTTGCTCTTCTCTACCTTCACCTTTAAATTCCATTTCTTACACACACTTCCAGACTCATTCACCAAGCCTTTCAGTTCCCCTTCATCTTCAGTTAACAATACAGTATCATCTGCAAACAACAATACAGGGAGTTTCCGAACACTACCTTCTCTCGTTAGAGCCGCCCCAACATCCACTGTCCTATCTTGTACAGTACCTCTTTTATAACCCCAGCCTTGTATGGATTGAACAGCCACGGAGACATAACACATCCCTGTTTCAATCCAACATTCTGATAGGAAAATTCACTCAGTTTACTATCCACACACACTGCAGCCATAGCACCCTCATACATACTCTTCACCACATACAACAACTTCCTATTTACTCCATATATTCTTAATATTTTCTACATTCCTTGTCTATCCACTCTGTCATATGCTTTCTCCAAATCCATGAAGGTTGCATATGACTTCTTTCCCTTCTCTAGAAACTTTTCCACTAAGGACCTAAGAATAAATAGATCTACACAATCTCTTCCCTTCCTAAAATCTCCCAGTTCTTCTCCAACAAATTCCTCTGTTATTTCACTAACTCTGTCAGTAAGTACAGTATCCTACCATATACTTCTCCCATTACACTCAGAAGATAAATGCCCCTATGATTACCACACACTTCTTTTTCCCCTTTTCCTTTTTACAGGGAAATAATTATACCTGACTTCCAATCCTCTGGGACTTTACCTTCCTCCCAGGCCAGTTTGCACATCTGCCATATCCATTCTACTACAGACATACCTCAACTTACGAGCATTCAAGATCTGAGGATTTCAAAGATGCGAACATGAAAAAAATAATGAACATTTCACAGGGACAGTCATAACCATGAAAAACTAATATAGTTTGTACCGGCCTGTTGCAACCTCTTTTGAATGTGGCGGGTGACAGTAGTTGCAAGGCAGGTCGCTACTCGCTAGGCGGCGGTGTGTGCTAGGGGGCTAACCTGCCATCTTTTGTTTTTATTTTGTTTACCTGGAGAAGACAGGATTGCTGCTCATTGTGCTTTTAGTACTTTCACTCCATTTAATATGGCTGATAAATGCAAGTGTGTTGATAGTGGAACTTCTGGCTCATCTAGGAGACGACGTGCCATCTGTATGGAACAAAAACTCAAAATAATAACACGTGTTGAACGAGGTGAAAGAATTAGTGCAGTGGTGGATTCATTTGGGATGAACAGATCAACTGTGAGGACAGTTGTTTAGGATAAGGAGTGTATTCTTAAGCATGTGAAGGGTGCTGTGTCCATGAAGTCCACCATCATTGAACAAAAAATTTGGGCTTATTATGGAGGAGATGTACAAACTTCTGAGTGTGTGGATAGATGACCAGATTCACCAGCGCATCCTTATCAGCACAGGGCTGATACAGGAGAAGGCCACTAAGCTGTTCAAGGACCTAAAGAAGAAATATCCTGAGGAAATGGATGTAGAGTTTAATGCAAGTCTTGGATGGTTTTACCACTTTAAATCACAGGCAAACCTCCATAACATGAAGGTAAGCGGTGAAGCAGCTAGTGCGGATGCAGTAGCAGCAAAGGAGTTCCTGTCTACGTTTGCAGAGATCATCAAGGAGGGCAGCTATCTCCCAGAGCAAGTGTTCAGTGTTGATGAGACAGGTTTATTTTGGAAAAGAATGACCGACAGGTCCTTCATATCTAAGGAAGAGAAGAGTATGCTAAGATTTAAGGTCTCTAAGGACAGGCTAACTCTCCTGCTGGGTGGCAGTGGTTCAGGTGACTGCAAACTGAAGCGTCTTCTTGTGTATCACTCAGCCAATCCCCGTGCCCTGAAGAACATTCCTAAGTCATCCCTCCCTGTGATATGGATGGCAGACAAGGCGTGGTTTACCCTTGCCCTTTTTGAGGACTGGTTCTTCAACCACTTTTTGCCACAAGTGGAGAAATACTGCAAGGAGGAGAACATTCCCTTCAAAATTCTCCTTGTCCTTGATAATGCCCCTGGACAGCCTCCTAGCCTTAATGATTATTACCCCAATGTAAAGGTTGTGTACCTGCCACCAAACACAACCTCACTTCTCCAACCCAAACACAACCTCACTTCTCCAACCCATGGATCAGGGAGTTATTGCCACCTTCGAGAGGTATTACCTCCGCCATACATTGAGACAGGCAGTAGCAGCAACTGAAGCTGAGGAAGGCAAGACTTTGCATGAGTTTTGGAAGGATTATAACATCTACAAGGCCATCCAAAACATCACTGCTTCCTGGCGTGAGGTGAAACAGACTAACATGAATGGTGTGTGAAAGTACCCTTGCCCCCAGTTTGTACAGGACTTCAGAGGCTTTGCAGCCACTGACATTGTTGCTAACATGGTGGCACTGAGTAAGGAACTAAATATGGATCTGGAGGAAGAGGACTCTGATGAGTTATTGGAGGCTTATAAGAAGGAAGAGACAAATGAGGAGTTAATGGAGTTAGACTTACAGCGGAAGGAGGAAGAGGCTGAGCCGGAAGTTCAGACCAGGAAAATGACTATCAAGGGGTTAACAGGTGCCTCTGGAATGATAGAGAAAGGGCTTGCTTCCTTTGAAGAACAGGATCCAAATGCCGACCTGTTTGGCAGAGTCTGTGCTGCTGTGCGTGATGCCCTGGCCTACTGTCATCCCAACCTTGATGAGAAAAAGAAGAATGCTTCCCAGTCATCAATCACAAGGTTTTTCTCAAGGGTGGAAAAGAAATTAGATGAACCATAGCCTTCAGCCTCCTATGCTGAGCCTTCAGCCGCGTCCGTTCAGCCTGCATCTCCCGAAAATCCCAACTCGCCCACTGCTCTCTCCTCACCAGCATCTTCCAACTAACTCCACTCCTCCACCTGCCTCCTCTCATTTCCTGCAAGTCCTGCTATGTCTGCCTTCAGGTGAGCTACAGTAATGTTTATAAAATAAGATGAGTCTGTTATTGCTTATGTCCGATTGATATTTACAACTGATGAAACAAAATGAAATGCTTCCCACATCAACATCTTCACAAGTGGCAAATGTTCCATTGTCCTTCATCAGTTGTAAATAGGCATCGGACAATAGCAGGAACAGAGTTGTGTCTTGTACTGTATGTTTTTCTTGTGTACGAGTATTTCGTGTGTTAAATTATGCATTTATATTTCATAATACAATGTAAACTGCTTGAGAACATTTAAAACCCTACCGACAGATCAGTGAACAGTACAGTGTTTTTTATGTTGTACGTGTTGTAATGTAAGGGATTTTCATTTTGCAAACAAAATCAACTTGCAGATGGCCTCTTGGAACCAGTTATGTTCTTAAGTTGAGGTATGCCTGTACTGTGTCTCCCTCATGGTTCAGCATTTCACCACACACTCCATCAATTCCTCAGGCTTTCCCCATTTTGGCTTTCTTCATTGCTTCCATTACTTCCATCCTACTGGTCTCTTTCTTCCATCTCACCTCCCTCCTTCCCCCAGCCATTCCCCAGCCTCTTATACTCGCATTACTTTCATTCTCTTATGTTTAACAGTTCCTTAAAATGTTCTCTCCTTCTGCTCACTTTTTCTCCCATCTCCACTGTTAATCTGCCATTTTTATCTTTCACTCTCCTACTAACTTCTCTATCGCCCTATCTAACTCTCTTTACCTCCTTCCAGAACATTTACTTATATTCCCTCCACTTTACAGTGCACTCAAATTCCTTCCAAATTCCCCATCCACCCTAGTCTTACTCTCTCTTCCTAATCTTTTCACCTCTTTCTTCCTCATTACATATAACTCTTTCTTCCATCTCTCAACCTCCATTCCTCTGCTTCTCATCAAGTCAGTACTGTATATGCTTTCTTCTTTTGTGACACAGCTTGTCTCACCTCTTCACTCCCACGTGCTGTTCCTTGCACCCCATTTTGTCTTCTCTTCACCCCATACACCACCTCACATGCTGCACAGATTTCTTCTGTGAATATCTTGCACACACCTTCCACCTCCCCCATCTGCTCCAAATCATATTTACCCAGTTGCTCCTTCACTTCACTCTTATATTCTGCCTTTTTTTCATCGTCATGCAACCTTTTTACCCTCGTTGTATGGACTATTTCCTCCTGTTCTTCCCTCTTTCTATTCCTCTGTCGCACTTGAACCTTGACTTTCACCACTACCAAGTGGTGGTCTGAAAGTCCACGTCCTCAACCTCATTATGCTCTTGCATCCATTACATACCTTCTCATTCTGTCATCCACACACACAGTCAGTTACTGCCTTCTGTTCATTCAGTTCACCACCGACCAATCTCGTCACTCACCACATATACCTGTGGATCATTTTTTGCCTTAAGAGGGTATTGGCTGTCACCGACCCCCTCCCCACACTAATGTCCATTAGAGCACTGCCATTCTCATCCACTTCTGCAGACACACCCCAATCACCAACTACTCCATCCAGCTTCACATTCCCTACTTTTCCATTCATATCTCCAATCCAAAACACACTCATTCCTCTCAGACTTTTCCATGCATGCTTCCACATTTGCCCAGAACTCTTCTTTCACTTTGCTTGCGCGATCTTGCATTGGTGCGTACAGACACACGCTGGTATAATATGCAGGGTGATTTTTAAAGTAAATTTTTTGGGAAAAAAGTGCGCATTATATGGCGGGAAATACAGAACTTTGGACGTAAAAGCAAAAATAAACATGTGAAAGGCAAAGTATAACAAGGGCCTGCCATACGCATGTATGAAAAAATCGTCTTTTTTTTTCTTCATGAATATTGGTAGAATCAAAGGGATGGTGCTTAAAGGAAATTTGGGTGCAAATTGTAGCATATGACAGCACAGTGTGAGATTGGAGAATGTGACAGTTTTTAAACACTGAGTCAGTGTTGTGTAGATGAACAGTAGTATAGAAGAGAGGAAGTAAAATATGTGGGTCTGTGAGTGCATTGACAAGAGTGGGAACGTAAATGTACACTCAATCCCCTGCTATCGTGCGTTCAGCCATCACGTTCTGCTGTCATGCACACATCAAATGCACAACCATACATGCTGTCACGCACCCTAAGACCGCTATCACGCGTCGAGTTTGAAGACAGGCTAAGCGAAACTTATTCACACGGCACTTCATACGAGGTTTGCAGAGGATACGTTGGTTAATCGGAACGGTAACGTGGTAAAATTCCCGATTATAGCACGGGCATTTGGAACGCATCTGAACGGATTCCTGCCGAGGACACGATGGGCAAAACAGTGACCAAAACCCATTCGGCTCGAAAGAATATATCGTACTACATCATTGAAATTTAGCCTAACACTGAATACTTATTAATATTGTATTTTAGAATAAATATCAATTGTTTTGAAACCCTTATAAAGAGTTAATATTTCTTATGCCGAAAAAACTGTGATGTCAATAAAGTAATCACGTGTTTACAACTGAAACGGGGTTTTGACGACAGTGTGAGGAACGTGTGTGATAGTGTCCAAGTTTTGTTCCACTTAAATGTTCCTCAGCCATTCCTGATATAAGGTACCATGTGATACCCCCTTTAGCTGTGGATACTAAAGAAATGGAGACAGCCAAAGAGATCTGGCGGCAACTAAGCCACTCCCAAGCCTCGGAACCCATCAAACCACCCAAGCCGTAATCCTTATAAAAGTTTGATGGCCTTTTATGTTGTTTATTTATTCATTATACTGTTATTATTAATATAATAATGCTTTATTTCATGTTAGAGGAGAGATTGGCAGGAAATTGTAGGCATAAAGTGGTTAAAAGTTAGAAAATGGGCCACCGAAAAACCAATTAGAAATTTTCCCATTGATTGTTCAGTTCAGCTATTGCGTATTCAGCTATCACGCGCATTTCCTGTGACCAGTTAGGCGCGATAGCAGGGGGTTGAGTGTATAAACAAAATTGTTATATGAGCTTGTACAACTGGTAGTTCCAATTCTGATGTTCTGTATTGAAGTTTAGACAGTGCTTAATCCCTGTATTCCAGTGATATACAATATTATTCTTACCACTTGCAGATAACTGTTCTTAGCTCTTGGAGATTTCTTGTAGTGAAAGGGCTATTAAAGGCTGTACCTTGCTCCACCAATTGAAAAGTCTCTCCAAGGGTAAATTAAATTGCAGGGTTGTAGCAACAGCAAGTGACATACATTATCAAACTGAAGAGATTAATCTCTTTAGACAGAAAACTTTTTTTTTTTTTTTTAATAGTAGAGGGGTTTTATAAAGATAATTCCTATACTGTACTTGTCCTGCATGAGGATACTCTGAAGCTAAATGAAATGTTGCAGTCTGGAAGTAACAGGAATGAAATAGTCACAACTTGGTTTATGATTGAGATACATCAGGTTAGAACCAATCGCATGCTGATGTAGTGTAAATCGATGTCAGTTAAGCATTGGGTGTCAAGGGCTACATAACCTAAAATCTCAAAAAATGTTTCTGCCACTAACCTGAAGTATGTTGCAGGCCAGTCCGAGTCATCACCAAAGGCCTCCCCTGCCTGCCTGCCCACCCCTTCCGGTTAAAAAAAAAAAAAAAAAAATGTTAACTTGCAACTTAATATTGCACACTGCATTATTCATCACACACATGCTCTGTTATTTTGCAATAGTGATGGTGTTTCAGTGTGATTGTAAATGTGGGGTGGCCATCTCGGGTCAAATGTATGACTGGTGGTTTGCATGAGTGCCACGCATCCGCATGGGTTATGCGTGGCCATCACAAAAATTGTATAAGCGATTTTCACAATCATTAACGCAAACCAGGGCATAAGTTTTCATCAATCGTTATAGTGATTGATTGTGTATCAGACAGTTGTGTACGGGGACGTGACCGTGCTGGATAAATTACATCCTGAGGTTGAGGAGTTAAGTTACAGAAGTCAAGAAAAAGAGAGTGGAACTGAGTAATGGCTAAGGTGCATTTGGAGTAGGTTCATGAGATAAAGTTGATATTTTGAATGATGTGGCAAATTATGGAAAAATTTGTATGTTGAGGTTATTTTGCTATATGGAGATCGCGGACTGTAAAAGATTAATGAGGAGGGTGTACAAGAGTAGAGTGATAAGAAGAAGACTAGGGTGCCATGGGTAAGGACAGGTAGCATCCAAATAGACACCAGACTGTGTAGTGAGTTAAGGTGCCTCATTTGGATGTGACCCCATGAAAGGTTTTAATCCAAGGAAAGGTTCAGGTTATTGCTTGATGCCACTCAGGCAAGTCACTGGTCATTCTAACCTTCAGTTTCTGGACTGAGTAGGGTGGCCTTAGGTCCCTGCACATCTAATAAGGCAATGAAAATTTAATGCCACATAGAGGGAGAATAGGAAGAATTGGAGGATAAGGTGGGGAAGGATTTTTTATTTTTCATTTATTTATTTTTTTTAAATTTTGTGGTAGGTGGGTGCACTCACCATCCACCCACTTGATCTAGTGCTGTTCTTAGGTGTCTGCCCTTTCCTTTCTTCCTTCCTTCTTTTCTTCCATCCTCTTCTGTCTATACTTTCCTTCATTCTTCCCTCTTCCTTTTGCCTGTGGGTGACTTTACACTCCCCTTCTGTCTTTCTTTCCTTCATTCTTCCCTCTTCCTTCTGCCTATGGGTGACTCAACCCTGAGTGACAAGCCAAATGGTTTCCTGTACACCAGGAAACCATTTAATACTCTGGGTGGTAACCACATGACCAAATTATGGCACCTGGTGGTTTAGTGGGTAATTAAGGCATTCCAATCGGATTGAGCCTGTGCAGGTTTATATCCAAGGGATGGTTGGGAGTTATTGCTCATGTAATGCCACTCAGGGTTCAGTGCAGCTGCTCACTCTCATCTTAAATGTAAGGACCAACTTGCTTATCCCTGGGCTCCTGCGCACCTCATGAGGCAGCACAGGATTAGATGATGATGATGATGATTTTTTAAAGGTCATCTCACACAGGATGTGACATCATGCAGTACATAGATTATAGTAATCTTAACTTCAGAATGTCAAAAAAATCCTCAGTAAAACCCATTGTTGATCTTCTTCAGTGCTATAAAGCCCAAAAACAAGTTTGAAAAGAACTGTGTAGCTGTTAAAGTTCCAGTGACACCTGTAAATACGATTTACCAGTTTCCCTGAAGTTGTATTGGTTGTTATAATAATTGTAATATTTCAAATTCGGTCCTTCCTGATAAAAAGGACTGCTTGTATAACCTCAGACTAAGAATGATAAAATTTTTCTTGAGCCATATGAGTTTTGACTTACGACTCTGTTATTCATTTTTTCCAGCAAAAAATCAACTGGTAGGTGCACTTCAGCCTCCCATTCCACCACTGCAGCCTCACCAGGGTCGCAATCCCTGCATGGCGCGCAACCTGATCCAGAAAGTTCCTCAGGAGCTTAGTGTATCTGGCAATATCCTAATAGACCATCGTAAGCCAAATGACATAAACTCAGTCAACACCATTAATTCTGTCAACCTTATGGATGCACCAGATTCACAAAGTAATTTAGATTCACATGGGTTCACTAGTGAGCAGTTAATGCCTCTCCTTAATGGCCACTCTAATACCACCAATGTGATGCCACAGTCACGTCCAGTGATGCCTCCCCCAACACTGGTCCCGCCCATTCCATATCTGCAGAATGAAGTACGATCTATTGACAACCAGCCAAAGCGACAGAACACAGCTGTACGGGAGGATGAGATGCGTGATTATGGTCATGGCAGTGGGAAGGGCAGCTCATGGAAAAGGTGGCGGAGTGCGTTTGAAGACCGTCTCAAATCTCTGATTCCTCGAAGGAGACAACATGCAGGGGAAGACGAAGAGCGACAGGAGATCTTAATTACTCCCACTAGCAGCAGTGTTTCAGAGCCCCCAACACCCCTGACTGCCACACAGACTGTCTCTGTGATTGGAACACACCCTCCCATGCAGACAGAGGTACTACTAACTAATGGGGGCCCACACACAGTTATTTCTCCCAGTCAAAACCTCAACTCACTACACCCCAATTTTCCTATGTACATAGCAGAAACGGAAATAGGAATCGCAAAACTGCATTTTCAAAATGGATTTGCACCAGTCATCAGATCCAGACAAGGATCAAAGGACAGTGGACTGAACAAATCAACTGAAAATAGTGTTAGTTTTGTTGACAGTGAAAATTCTTGTGAGAAGTTAAAAAGACCCACAACTCTCATTCTTCCTGATAGGTCACAAGAGGAACCCAGTAACAAAACCACTGAACAGGATGTGAACCATGACACAAACATCCAGGATAATCAGACCCAAGAGCTCCAAGAAAACAACTCTGTCCCAGAGAAGGTGAAAGAGGAACTACTGGAGAAGAAGGAACAGGAAAAGGAGCAAGAGGAAGAGGAGGAGGAGGAGGAGGAGGAATCACCACCTCTAAGGAAGGCAAAGCAGCGTGTAAAAACCCCTAGAAGGCCACTAAACCCTCGTCTTTCACTGTATGATGACCGCATTATGGGTTGTGCAGAAGGGGAAGGAGGTAGACTGGGAGAGAGGGGGAGAGACGGTCAACTGGACGAGGCCCTCTCACACTCTCTCCCACTTTACATCAACTCCATTGACCGACAGCAACACCCCTTCCTCAGTACCACAAAGGTCATAGTATCTTCCGCAACGTCTAATATTGGTAGTGCTGCATCTCTAAGGCGTTTCAAGGTTGCCAGCACTAGCAGCAGTAGTAACAGTAGTAGTAGTCGAGCCAGTAGTAAGGGGAGTAGCCAGGGGTCAATCAGTCATGACCTCCCCTTCTCACGCCCTCAACCAAACCCACAAGCCATTGGTGTCCTGTGAATGTGATTTAACACTATTTCTAACAGTTCAGTGTTTCTGGCTGACTGACTCCCACTCTTCCCCCCTTTCTTGTAGCCAGATTGGAGTGTGAGGTGTCTGATGTAAATCAGAGTTTACCGTGATATATAATCTCTTCAGGACCTGGCCCTGTTGAGAGAATGTGATGTAATGAAATATTCCAAATAAAATGGATATTGAATTTATGCTGCCAGTAGTATAAAAGAGACATGTTATTATAATATCAAGATAGCACTGCATGTTACAAGCATATACTGAACTTCCATACTTACGTGTAGCCTCTTTTTTTTTTTTTTTTTTTTTTTTTTTTTTTTTACACAGTATATGATACCTGCTTGTGCCCATTAAAACTCATTATGTAACATTATTCTGTATTGTGTGCAATTAGATATCTTTGTTTCCAATAGACCATACAGTAGTTGAAGTGCATAAAATCATACTCCTTCCTACTCTTACCACTGGAAGCAACACAACTTACAAGAGACAGTGATCACATATCCTCACGCAAGCATTGTTGGAAAAAGTGACAGCAGTATAATTATCATGGACTAAGTAAGCCCCTCTTTCCCAGTTGGTCTAAAAATCAGTTGGAAATTGGAAGTAATGCAGATTCATTTTTTATATCTTTAATATAAAATTTTTGCACAATCTAGTCCAGTTGAACAAATACTACTTTGTCAAGTGTAATTCGACTACATACGTTTGCTTATGTTTTAATACACTAAGACTGCACAGTGCTTAAAGCCTTTGTCAAAGAGTGTATAGTACAGTACTTACTGAAATTATTTTATTTTACTTTTTTTTTAAGTATAATATAAGTTTATGGAACACTCATTTTATTCCATTTAGCTTAATAGTGTATTTTACTTGACAAATCATTGTGGTTTGAGGATAAGTTTTTGTTTACTGTTAAGGACTGTATGAAAATCTGTTATTTTAACCTATCGAGTGAAGGAGGTGGCATGCCAGTGTGTGACGAGAGGTGTGTGAGGGTTGAGATAGAAGATTCATCATGGGTAGGTGGTACACTCAAGGACAGATGTTTGCCTGCTGTTCACTGCATATACTTTACACTTTGGGCATTCCCAACACTTTTTCCTTGATGCATCATATCAGGGGTAGAAAAACATAATGAGCATCTCAACTTAGGAATATTAGCCAGCAGAGGAAAGTGAAAAGTGGAAGTGGTGAAATATTAGGTGAACTTCTGACCCTGATTGTACCTTGTCATATGTGATTATAGACAGTTTTGTGTTGTAGTCATGACTGTAGACAGCATTGTGTTGAATTATATTTGTCAGTGTTATTTTTCAGTATTTTTTTTCTTTGTTGGGTAAAGTTTGTTTTTTTAGTATTAAGTCCATTACAATATGACTGGTGTTGACATTTAATTCTTTTTCATATGTTTATGTTATTTAAAATTTAAATTTAGCTAAATTTTGATTCTTTAATTAGCTTGAGTTCATTCATTTGTAGGGAAAAATACATTTTGTATACTTAATCTTCAAAAGCTCACTGGAATATCTGCAGTGTTTTTGGCTAATATGTTATCAGATTTAGTGTGAATGAAAAATTTTCTTTATGATGCTACTAGAATGTTAAATTAAATAATAGGGTACCTCATAAGACTGATTTCATAAGTTTATTTGCTATGCCTTTCTCTCGTTCTTGAAGCCTGTAGCAAACAAATTTCATCCTTTATTTGACTTGTATGAAAAAGCAATTGTAATTTATTATCCTTTACCTGTAAATATGTTTGTAGCAAAGTATACAGAAAGCTCTTGTTATATGCATTCTTTATTGAAGTTCTTTTTTGCCAATGAATCCTATTGGAATGCAGCAACAGAAAAATTGCATCTTAGCCCCATCAGTATGGTGACATTTTATTCTATATTATGTTTGCTGCTGCAAGGTGATTCATTGTGTTTAGAAGTGCACCTTCATAGACAAGAAGTCAGTGAAGGCTCCAAGCCTACCGTTTGAAGAGTCTCTCCCTTCCTGACTAGCAAGCATAGAATAGTAGAATAAGTAATCAGACTGAAGGTGTTAAGGATCCATTGCAGCCTCTAAGGATGAGGAGCCAGTTTCCCTCAATATCTAGTGCTTATTATTCTGGAAAAAAAGTTTTGATATATTGAAACACACCCATGATGTAGTGAGGATTTAACCTGTGGAGTGTCAGCTTTGTAGATTTACATGGTGGCTGATGCACAATAGAGTTCTACCTGTACATTTTGATCCCCTGCCATTTTGGTGAGTCAGAAGGACCATAAATGTCAGAAGCTGATAGGTGGCAACTTTGCTTTCCCACTTGAAGCCACTAGGCCACCAGTAGGTTCAGACTGTAGGCCTCAGCACTGTTGTTTCACCAAATATTTATTGTTGCCAACCATTTATTGTACCCAATTTGTAATGACTTACATGATAAAAAGTAGTATAAGTGATAAAACACTCAACAAAGTGCTTTAGAAAACAGCAGTGAAAAAAATACTTAGTGGGACCATCACAAAACAACACACTGTCGCTTTCTTAGCTGAGTTCAGCTGTCAAGGTCTCATGACCATCTAAAGTTTAGATGGTCAAGTGATCTTGGCAGCTAAACTCAGGTAAGAGAGTGGTGTACGGGAACTCCAAACTGGTATGTACATGATTTTTTTTAATTATTATTATTCCTTAGGTCACAATACATCTTTTTTTAATGCAGTGAACAAAACATCAAATTTGTCAACCTGAGGATGTCTCATATGGGTACAAGCAGCCTGCTGCCAAGGTCACATAACCTGTACAGCATGGAAGCCAAAAAATAGTTCAGACATATCAAATTATTATAATTTTCTTGTTTCTTCAAGCAAAATAAACTCTTTTAGCCATTAATCCCAACATTGATTTTTGCCGACCAGGGAATGTCTCGTAATGAGAGGGACAGCCAACCCTTTACAGGCTAATGTACTGTACATACAGTCGTTATAAGTCAGGGATGTGTTCCAAACCATCATCTTTTGCCACACAACTGATATTGTCAACTAGGGGAATCTGGCAAATTAAGCATTACACATAACATTAAAATTTTGGTAGGCATTTTTTTTTTAAGGTTGAGAGGACTTTTTTCTTTCAGTCTGTTCAGTTTGTTATTACTACAGCCAGATGTAACTCAGATTAGGAAGAGTCCCCAAGTAATGACAGAATTATTGAAGGATGTATATAACCCCTCCAGTTTGAAGTCTCTCTCCTGAGCTGAGGTATAGTGAGAGTAAAATATATATATATATATATATATATATATATATATATATATATATATATATATATATATATATACACAGTATTTAATGCAAAGGAGACAAACCCAAAGGCTGGGAGACTGCAGAGTTGTTGTTTCTAAGAAAAGTAAGTAAAGGAATGAGAGGCAGATTCAAGATCTATTCATTTCAAGATGTCTGGACACACTGCATTTAAAAGCCATGGGGTCATTGGCAGAATAAAATATTGGCTGAGGAGGACAGTTCTAGGGTTGACCTGGTGCATACTTAAGGAGAGTATTGATTAACTCTTGCATTAGAGAGAGTTGGACAGATAAGAGGTGAGAGTGCTTTGCCAAATGAATTGAAAAGACTGAAGTTTGCAATAATAAAGAACATCGAAAAAGGTGATATAATGAGAACTTACTGTATAATCCTGTCATCCCAAATATAGACTAATGAGGAACCCTGTCTTTACTGTTGGTCCAGGTTATTGTATATATACCGACTTGGTTAATGCTTCTGATCTGTCTTCTTTATTGGCCAGGAATTGTGACAGTTACGGTGTCCAGTTCAGTACCTATGTTATTTGCTGCCATTGCCTGAAGTCGTATTATTAGGACTTGTTGTCTTTCCATTGCTTTCTTTGGGTTGAATGTATGATAAAGCAGCCAGACCCAGAGTACAGCATTGCCTTTCCTTAAGATTATGTTAGGAGTGTGATATGTGTTGCCAGCTGAGCTCAACATAGCAGTTAGTATGTTGTCACTCTGAGTCTTTATGTGTCAGTGCTACATGAGAACTGGACTTTCTGTTTTGTGATGTTATATTATCATCAAGATGTGATCCATGCAAGACTTCTAACCAGTATATTATGCATATGCAGTACAGTATATTACCCAGCCATGTTTGCAATACACAGCAGTAATAATATTTTTTTCTCATTATTATTAGCTTGGGCTTCATCATCATACCTCTACACTTTTATCCCCTCATCCTCCCAGATGATATAATATTGTTATGGGTATATTAAGCCAACTCTCAGTGCTTATCTTGTGTATAGTAAATGTTAATGCATCACGTTGCCTTGCTAGTATAGGCCTCAACCCAAGTAATTGGGTAGAGTTACATAGCTTTCCAAGCTGCCCATTTATGTTATCCCAATAAACTTCCTCTATGGTGTGTTGGGTGGAGTTGCCCAGCTACTGAGACTGCCCAGTCGTCCCACTACCATGTTAAATTGGTTGACAATGTACAGTTTTCAGAGCTATGCACTTATCTTGTCCCCAAAAAACATACTTCAGAGTTGACTGGTACAGTATGGTGATACAGTATCTCCACACACCATTTTTTTTAATGACTAAGAAAGCTCTTTGCACTGTGTAAATTACCATGAGGCTCACTATGTTGCATTATATTTCAAAGCTTATTAACTTACCAGGGTTTATGCAGTGAATACCAAACTGGCCTAACATTTCCATTGGAGGGCAGGCAGGGTATTGCAATAGCAAGAACTAAGGTATGCACCTTGTTGAAAGTTTCTTATGAATTTGATTGCTGAAGATTGAGTCATGCACATGTTAATTTTAGATAATGAATGCTTATAAATCCTTCTGAAGTTATGCTTTATTACTGATGTTTTATTTCCAAAACTCAAGTTCCATTTAATTTTGCGGTTGGAGCTAGTTCAGAAACCACCCATTAACCCAGCCACACCTTGAAACTAATTTGTGCTATGATACTGTTCATAAAAAACTGCATGGATAGAAAATAATGTGAATGTTAATACACTTTAAAGTGTTATAATTACATTTCTACCAGTCTGCAGTTCTCTTTATCATATTGTATATGAAAGAGAGGTATGGTAATGAATTTGTTTAACTTGACAGAAATCTTGTGTTCATATAGAGAGTAGGGGCAATGATATATTAAGATTTTAGTCATTATGATGGTTATAATGCAAGTTTATTGGATATTTTAATTTCTTTGAAGTAATTTTGTGCATATTATTATTATTATGGTAAACACAGCTTCATATTTAAGTATGTGATCTTTGGTGATAAATTTTTATTGTAAAATGCTCTCAAGGTTTTACGAGTGTCTGCTTAATCTTCTCATTTTACAACCTGTATATAATTACATCCTTGTGTCCAGTTTTGTTCCATCTAACAAATCCAAGTTGCCTTCATCATTCATTATGCTGCATGTAAGATATGACATGTTTACACTTACCTTTTGCAGTGATATAAAGTACTTGCAAAATCAGAAATACTGTGGTGGTTTGAGTATTGTGTGTGATTTAATGAGTGGGCTTTGTATTAAGGAAGGAAAAGAGCAGTTGTCATTAACCCCTGCATTAACACTATACCATTTCATTCTGATGACATACTTGTAATTAGATTCTTGCTACCTTCACCCAGTTTTAATAAGCTTAGGGGAGACATTTTGTGTTCAAGGGATAAATAAAGATATCATTTGAAACCTTTAAAAAAAAAAAAAAAAAAAAAAAAAAAAAAAAAAAAAATCCCCTAAGCAGAGTCAAATTCTTTACATGGCAAGAATGAAGTAAAAAATACATCATCTGACTGAAGATGTTAACTAAATCAGTCAGGTATGCCAGGATTTAGCAATGAACTAGTATTGTACGTGGAAATGATGAATGGAAATCAGATTTTTAAAAGTTGCACCAAGTTTTCCAAATGAATATAAAGGAGGCTGCTGTAGTGAGAAATTAGCAAAGAACCAGTTTATATTGGAGGTGAATGCATGGACAAATGCATAGAGTTTTGTCCGTAGTTTTGGCCGTTGTGCGAGAGCTTAACAATGATGACTGCAGTAATTTTTGCTTATGCCTTGCAGTGATTTCCATGTAATATTTATGCTATATAAATTAGCAAGTTAATGCTCAGATGACATTAAATGGGTTTGATTAGGTTAGTTACGTTTATTTATCAGAGAGATGGATCTTGTTTATCGTATTAAGATGGGTTTATTTTGACTGCCATAGTGCCCCTTATTATTACAGTCATCATAATTTTTCTGCTTTAAGGGATAAAACTGCATCATTACAAGATGCATTGTTTATACATTAAATCTAAAAATTTCCCAATCAGTTGGGGAACTGAACAGCAGTTAGTTGATTCGGAATTATCTTTCAGTGTTTAAAAAAAAAAAAAAAAAAAATCTGTGCTGTACTTCAAATCACAGGTCAACTGTACAGGTGCAGCTAAGCAATTTTTAAAGGATGTGCTGTATGTAACTACAGTAACTCTTAGTTCTTTATGTATTGTGATAATAATAGTGGATTTTGAAAAATCCAGTGATAGTGGATTTTTTTATCCATTCATTTTTTAAGGGTTTTAGCGCTTCTTTCATATCTGTTGCTTACTTTCCAAAAACTTAGGTTAAGTGTCGAGTTGTGATCTCTGCTGGATCAGTCAAGTGTCAGTTTATGTTTTGAAATCATCATATATGTCCTGTTATTATTATTTTGGTTTTGTTCTAACCATGAGTAAAGTATGACATGCAAATGGCTGCCATTGTGTTAACACCACAGCTGCTGTATATCAGTATGACCACTCCAATACAGATAGGATGCAACCACAATATAGTAAGTGAATGGTGTACTGTATACAGTGTCAGTATTTACATGTCTTGGATATTTTTATCTGTTAGAGGTATTTTAAGTAGTGCTATCAGCTGAGTTGCATATTTAATTAACAGTTCAGTATTTTTTTTTTTTTTTTGTACATTGGAAACTGATTTGTTTTTCCTGTTTTAAGCCTTTCACAGCAGTGATGTATATATTTGTTTTTATTTTTTTCTTGATACCTTCAGACTGTTTTATTCAGCTCGGGAAGAGACATTAGGTTTTGAAGGGATTGATGGAGGCTGCTTCTAACTTCCTGACTACAGATGGTCTCTCCAAAGCTTAGTAAAATCATCTGGAAATAACATGAATAAGCTGAATAATATATTCATCATTGGGTTGAAATGGTTAAATATATGATTATTAAAGTATTTTCTCATTAGAGTCATAAAGGAAGAGTTAAGCACCTTGAGGCTATTGGCTGTAGCATGTCTACAAAAAATTTTTGTAGCTTCTGAATGATTTACTTCTCACAGTAGCCAAAGAATATATGTATTATATAATTCACATTTAGTCATTTATTAAGTTTTATCAACTAAAAATAAACCAATTTTAGAATTACATAATTAAACAAAAATGAGGTGTCTTAGAATAGGTAAAGAGGATGTTTGAGGAATACAAGGATACTTACATCATATTGGTACAGGTACAGTATTTCACTTTTCTTTCATTACTTGTGCAAGGCAGGTTTCATTTGAGGAGAATTCTGTTTTAACCCTGTTGCCGTGGTTGGTGCACTTGGGTGTGTTATTCACTCCATAACACAAATTTCATTCAGTTTAGAGTCTGGTGGCTCACAGCCCTGGCAGTTGCACTGCCAATACTGTAATATTTTGGTGAATCAACTGAAAGATGTCCTAGCATTCAAAAGCCTAAAAATTCTTTCTCGAATCACCCTTTCTTCCCAATTGATACACCAATGGTTTTGTTTAGGCTAACTCCAGACAGTTTTTGTTCAGTTAAGAGAAGTCCGTGCAGTCTGAACTGTTAATGAAGTACAGCCTAATAACAAGCAGTGGTACAGTGTGTGCAAAACCATCATCAGAATATGTTCCACACCTTCACAGTGCTATTAGACACCATTTGTGGCAACTTATTATAGTATACAGTAAGTTCTTGTTATTAGCTCCCTATTTTGACAGTTGTTTTCCTCTTAACCCCTGGAGCCTGGGGACATACTCTATTTTTTTTTTTTTTTTTTTTTTTTTTTTTTTTTTTTCATAACCACGTGGCAGTTATACAGTAGTTAACTTTGGGGAATAACCTTCCATAGTGGAGGATTTAATCCATCCACTGTAGGATGTATGTCCAAATATATAATAACAAAAAAAAAACAAAAAAACAAAAATCTGGCTGTAGGGGTTCAGTCCATAGTAAGTCACACACTTTTTTTTTTTTTCCTCTCACAGTTCCATTGCTTTTTACAAAGCTTATTTACCAGTTCCTCCAAAGTACAGTAGCATCTGTAAGGAAAACAAATGTGCTATTTTAGAATTCATCTCTCACTCATAATGAGAACTGCCTGTACAAAAGAAAATAATACACCATACATAAGAGCTTGTTTCAGGGATGAAAAAAAAAAAAAAAATCAGTGTATTTTTCTTGACAGGAAGAAAGTTTTTGTTTTGAGTGGGTGTGACTCTTAAACTGTCATTGTGTATACTGTCATGTTCTCAATTCCATGAGCTTATACAAGCCCTCATATGTTAGGTGGATGATGAGTGCATGTAATAGTTGTGTGCAGAGCTGTATGAGGTGGATATGGTGAAAATGAGGTTTGAGTCATGGAGCAAGACTTTTGTACATACTAGAACTGAAGAAATGTCAGCTTGATTGAATTTATCAGTAGCCTGTCAGCTCCAGGATCTCATTAAGTATTGTGAGCTTTTTTCCGTGCATGCAAAATTCATTTTCATCCAGAGCTCACTATGCAAATCTCTTGATAATGAGTGGTAATCTTTTTATGTTTTTATTTTTGCAGTGTAGCAAAATAAGTTTATGAAAATGGCTATGCAGGATTTTATTGCCCCTTTTCATGGGACATTAGATTCATAAGTTAAAATATGAGTATAATCAGTTTTATTTACAAACTAATGATGTTTGGCTTATTTGAAGCACTTTTCCAAAAAGGGCTGTGACTCACTTTTTTTTTTTTTTTTTTTTGAAATAGCATATAATAGTTTTATTACATCAGTTGTCTTGTAATTTCAGTAATATGAGCCAAGAAGATATATACACCATACTTATGACTGTTATAAGATTATCAGTTACATGGAGCAAAATCATAAACATAAACTTTGTGGGAACACAGAAATGGTAATGAACTTGAGAAGATTAAGAACTTTTTGTACTGTTGTTGTATGTCATCTCTTTTAGAAATATGTAGCTACAGCAGGAGACCTCCTAGTAAATTGAGTGTTCCCCTTCTTCTATGATTAACACATGAACTTTTTTATTTAATCATTGCAGTCATTTTCATCATCAATAGCAACTTGGAACTCTAATGATAATTACAGTACTTCTGTCTTTTAAGTTCAAATTCATTTCCTACCTGTAGGTCTGCTTTACTGTGCATTTTGTTCTGTTATTCACAGATGGTATTTAAGCTTCCATATTACTGTACTTTTATTTAGCCAAGACTGTTGTATATTATCTTTGCTAATTTCCTGTACATTACATGAGCATTGATATTTAGAGTTTAATTGTGGGGTCTGCAAGAGGTTAGGCAACAGTATCATTGAAAGCTGCAAGTCACCAGAAACAGGCTTCTTGTCACTGCCTTATAGAAACTTTTTATTATGCACAATCCATGCTTAATTCAAAAGATTAACACTGAAGACAAAATCTACAACTGATACCCCCTCTCATCCTCCCTCATCCACCCCTCCCTACCCCACCCCCTCGGTGTTTCAGATCTATTGGTCTTGTTTGCTTTTTTTTTTTTTTTTTTTTCCCCTGCCTATGTAAAAGAAATACTGAATAAACAAGACAGTACGAAAAGACTCATCATTTAAGCAACCTAACATGGAAAAACATTCATGTGGTTCAGCATCTTAGCACTCTAGTGGTTGTTGTTGATCAACCCTGTTCTGTACTGTCCGGCCAAGTAGACCCATCAGCTGTAGGCAGGCAATCGCTTCTGGAGGGCCATCCTGTTCACTAAACTGAAGTTCCCTCGGGGTGGACAGTGCCTCACCACAGCAAGGCACGGAGAAGAGTGTGAAGGTTTGGTTTCTGGGTGGATGCATCAGTTATGTCACTTCACCCAGTTAACAGGGGCACCATAGTAGGCTCCACATCACCCTGTTATTTGGCTATATGGTTACCATCCAGCACTGTAAATGGTTACAGGAATCAGTTAGGCTTGTTACTGAGTGTGGAGCCACCTGAAATGGAAAGAAGAGTGATAGGAAGGGTGAGAGATATAGGAAGAGAGGAGGGCAGATGCAGAAAAAGAATGATGTAGGTGAAAGAAGTAGGCAGCACTACATCAAGTGGGTGCATGATGGTCACCACCACCTGCCATCACATTGGAGTTGTAATAATGATATACTTGTAGCTTAAAATTGTGTAAAGATAATGGAACCACTCCTCTGAAGTGTATGTAATAGTCCTGTAGTGACCTACTATAGTGTTTTACTCTGTCTTATGCCTAATGATTTTACTCACCACAGGAAAACCTCCTTCTGCTCAAGGTTTGATGTATAGGGACAAAAAAATATTATGCAATCAGAACATTCTTCATGAGATTCTGACAGGTGGAAATTGAATGGCCTGTACTGCATGGGTATATATGTATGTCTTTTTCATCTAATATGCACTGTCATGTAGTAGAACGTTGAATTATCAGCTGTCATTTTCTACTCAAGCACTCAAGCACCTTTTTTCTATCTATAGACAGAAGTCATATTCTTGTAAGGGGTGGTCATTTGTCTCCGAGTGTTCTTGTTTTGCGGGGAGGGGCACCAACCCTCTGCCAACCCACTTGTTGTCATGTAGGGAACATGTATGTGTTGGTTATAAGGTTATCACCTAGTATTTTAAATGGTTTCTTGGCCTACAGGAAACTATTAGGCTTGTCACTCAATGTAAAGACACCTAAAAAGGAAAGGAGAGTAATAAAAAGTGACAGGAAGGATGGGAGAAAAAGGAGGGCAGACACAGAAAACGAATGATGAAAATGAAGGAAGAAGTAGGCAGCTGTAAATTATGAGTGGGTGATGGTCACCACCACCTAAAGCTGTTCATGAAATTATGAAAACTACACATTATTAAGCAGTGAGGATGTGCAGTGAAGGATCAGGGTTGAAACAACTGGGACCATAGTCTTACAAAAATAAGGTATCACAACTTGCAGAGTCACAGAAATTATTGGCCACCCCTCTTGAGATGGCAGAATATTACTGTAATGTAGTAATGGCCTATCCACCTTGCACCTTATGATTCAAGCATAATGAGAAGGAGAGCATTGTAACTGCTGGCCACCTTGAGGGAACATAAGTAATACCACAGGTTACCTCTTGATGTGACAGTGCCCAATATTATTCTGTATACAGCCAACTGTGAACCTTGTAACAGCATTAAGCCCTTAAATGTATCACAGATAGGTAGGTTACATTTGATAAAAAAAGTATTCTAACTTTTGCTGTTCTCATTTTGAAAGTACTGTAGAAAGAATATTTGAAAATATTCTCAAGTAATCTCACATATATGTATGCCTACCATTTTTATCAGTACCAACATAAAGAGGCACTAACACTGTAATTGTATGAAAGTCCCTCAAAAACACTAAAAGCAACAGTGCTCATTGTCTGTTTGACCAAGCAGACTCATTCACCACTGGTAAACAACTGCTTCTCAGGAGTACTGATAAAGTGCATGTAGATAACAGCTGTGTCTCTTGGAGCAGTTATGTGTACCTGTACTTAAATGTAGGTGTACAGCACTAGGAGAAATATGGGGTACACCCTTACTGCATCATACACAGGTGGATCTTTGCATTCCATTGTGGGTTTATGGGCATGAACTTATACTGGAAACAAATACCTGTAATGTGAATGTAAAATGAAATGGAGTTAAAGTGAAAAAGAGGTGCTGGACCTCTAGAGGCAAACCACAGGGGAAGGATTGGGAGAGTTTGTATCTGTCCATGACTGTGAGTTTGGTGTCTCTTTGAGACCTCTTATAGGATGACAGTGCAGAGATGCTAAAGAAGCATGTGGAGGTTGCAAGCTCAGCACGACCTCATTTTTAACGAAGTGTAAATGCTAGCACATAGTTTGTGATTAACATATACTGTACATCCCAATAATAATAATGTAATACAGTATGGGATTTGTTATCACAGCTGGGTGTTATTCTGCTTGTTTTAAATTAACATTCATCACAGGTAAATTGTAAATACAGTACACAGTAACATCACAGCTGTGGGTGCCATGCATGGGCATTAGTATTAACAATCCTTACAGTCCTACTCCAACAAGGAAACTGTGCTGTTCAGTGTTTGCAGATAGGCATTTCTTAGCATATAAAGTTACTCACTTCTCTTGAGGGATACCTTGTCCCAGGTACTGAGTCACTATAGAGAAAGTGTTGGAATCTAGTGAAGCAACACCATATTAGTAATCACCTGCCTGTCATCCTCTCTTTTTCCATCCCTACATCCCCACTGTCTGGTTCCTAGCCACCCTCAGTGGAACCTTTGCTCAGGGGACTGGAAGTCTTTCCTGGAGGCTCTTATGCCATTCTCCTCTTCAGCCCTCCCCTACAAGAAGCAGCTGCAGACTTTTTGGTTGGACTGCTGGCTGCTGGCAGGGAGGCTTTCTGTCATACACCAGCTCTCTGCTCTTCAAGATGTGGGGTCCCATGGTGGAGTGTGGAATGCCAGAAGGCTGTACAGGACTGTCGCCAAGCATGGTATTCTTGGAAAAGATAACTTACTGAGGAGTGAAAACCAGAGTACTGTCGCATTGATACCATCTGCCCTCAACAATGCTAGGTATCTGGATTGGTCTGCCTTCTCCTCTAGCCTCACCATTTCCTCCTCTTCAGTCCAAACATAAGAGTTTTCTCCTAAGTATGGAGGAACTTCCCCCTCTTTCTCCTACCCCTTGTGCAGAGACAGCTTTTATCTTCTGGAAGATGTGGACATGCAAATGTATTACCCTGTCATATTTACCCTTTACTGGGCTCTCCCTCCCCACCCCTTCCCCTCCTCTGGCACTCAGATCAGGGGTGAAAACACATGCCCTTATCTCTCAGTTGTCCTTCCACTATACTGTACAGGAGTTGTCAAGTGCCATCTCCAAAATATACCCAGCGGTAGCTCTGGGCCCTGACCTGGTGCCTAAGGAGTTCAATGGCATCTCCCCAGTCAACACTTGGAATGTCTTCTCCCTATCTACAACTGGAGCTGGTATGAAGGTGTATACCCATCTTATTGGAAGATCACCAATATACTGCCCTTCCCAAAACCCACAAGGGACCCATGCAACCCCACTTCATCCAGGCCCTTCTGCCTCCTCTGAAACATGGGCAAACTCATGGTGAAACCCATAGCATCCAGACTCTCATGGTGGCTGGAATCAGAGAAGTTCCATACTGGCCAGTGTGACTTTCATCCTAGTCGGGATTCACTGGATTTTTTTACAGGACCTAGACCATTATATCCATGATGCATTTTGCCAAAAGCAAGTGATGGTGATCCTCTACCTGGTTATCAGAGGAACATTTGATAATGTTTCCAATGAGTGCATCCTCCAACAGCTGAGATTGTGTATCAGTGTTGGGACTCCTTTGTCTTGGGGTCGCAGTTTCCTCACTGACCGTACTTTTTACATTAGGGTAGGCAGTGGCACTTCCCTTCCCCAGACCATCAAGAGAAGAGTCCCTCAGGGGGCAGTGTTCAGCCCTTTCCTCTTTAACATCACCTTATCAGGGCTCCCCATTGATTGGGAATGTCACACACTGATCTGTGCAGACGACCTCGCTGTAATTGTCAGGTCCAACTCCACGGAATGTGCCCAACACTCCATTCAGTGGATGGCTGACATCGTTCAGTCCTGGCTAAGAGACAGGGGTCTCTCCGACAGGGCCAATAAGAGTGCAGTCATGGTTCACACATTTAAGATCTCTGTCCTCTTTGAGATTCACCTAGGATCAGTTGCTGTTCCCCTCCGTAGGCACCATTCCTACCTTGGCATGCAGATTGAAGATCCTTTCCTTACATGGAAGTCAAACATTGACCACCCATGCCTTTTGTGTTCCGAATGCCTGGACGACATATGTTGCTTGGCTGGTGTGTCATGGGGTCACACTGTGATGTCCTCCATCACTGCTAGAGGGCAGGCATACTCAGGCGCATTACCCATGGGTGTGTACTGTATAGGGCAGCATCGCCCACAGCTATCCACAAGCTGGATGTCATTCAGTACTCGACCTTCAGTATTGCCACCGGTGCAATGTGTTCCTCGCTGATAGCCTCCCTGGTTGCTGAAGGGGGGCTGCTGCCGCTCCAAGACCTTTGCTGTCAACAGGATTGCGTCACACTATGCAGCATTATGTCCCTCCCTGTGCCCCACCCTCTTCCCAACCTTTATTTATCCCTAGGCATCTCCTCCACCTGCCCTCACTGGCATCTCAAGATCCATGCCCCACCGTGTCTCTGATCCATGCGTCATTTCCAAAACCCTTCTCTCACTCCTTCTACCCGGTCCTCAACCCTCCTAGTCACCCCACTTCCACCCTGGGTTGATTTGTCTCCCTACATCTGTTCCACCCTTCCTTCACTGTACACCAGGTCCCAACACCCTTGTCGAACATCGCACAGTGAGATAGCGGCCACGCTTTGTCTAGACTACTTCCGAGTCTTCGCAGACAAATCACATATTTACTCTCAGCCCTCCACCTCTGAGGCTGTGTACTGTGAAGGTCTGACAGTATGTCGACTTGGCGGGTCAACTTTCTCTCAGACATCTACAGTGAACTACTGTATATGCTATTTACTAAGCACTCTCTTTTGTACGGTCCCACTCTCAGCCACAGAAAGTTGTCCTTTTCACAGACAGTCAGACCTCTCTCTTCCTCATTCTGTCCCGTGCACCAACCAGACATGTTACTGGTGTGTACTATACAATCCCCCCTCCTGCCCCTCCTTAGTGGTGACTGGACCCTTCGTCTCCAGTGGGTACCTGCACACTCTGGGTTAAAGGTTATGAAACAGTTGCTGCTGCTGCAAAGATGGGAAATACCGACTAGCACTGAATATGCGACGGGACTAAATCCACCAAACATGCCGCAGTCTGTGAAACTCTTCTCTTAACCATCTACTCCCAACAACTACTCTTGGTCACTAATGGGGCCCGGTCAGCGGGCAGAGTTACTGACGTTCTGACTAGACTCTGCATTGGACGCAAATCCCTACATTCTCACTTGTATTGCTTATGACTTTCCCATGATCCTTATTGCCATTGGTGCCGGAGTACCGATGAGACTTGTTCACTTGCTGTTGTACTGCCCTCTCTTCCACTCATGCAAAATGATACTTCAAACCAGTGATGGTCCAAATATTCATCTTAGCATTCGCAAACATTCACATATTTTTTTCAATATTTTCATGTGCATGTTTTCATGTGAGTATTTTGTGAATATTGATTGTTATGCTAGGGGTCTTTAGCTCGGCTTCTCGCCCTAAGAATGCCTAAGGTGCAGCTGGGTTCCCTTTCTAGACCAGAGCTTGGACACAGTATGAGAGGAACAGGGCATAAAAACACTGGGCAACAACCTTACACGTATATTAACAAATTCTCAGCTACAGAACGGGAAGACAATTCACACAATATGCAAAACAAAGTTAATACACAGGCTGGGAGATGGGTTTCGAGTATCACGCAGGAAACTAGGTGGGCAGTGGTCTTAGTCTGGGTAAGGAGGCAACACACAGCTTTCACAGTCTTTACATGGGAGGCTGGTTTCCCAGTGAGGAGGCGAAATATAGGTTTTGTTGTGCACGATGTAGTTCAAGAGTCCTTATTCTGACATTGACTCTATTTTTTGATTTACGATAGTTATATATATTGTCACTGGATTCTACTTCTTGGCTTACACAGGGTGGATATCCACTGTCACAACGTTATGATAATGAGACCGAGTTCTGCCTCTCGTTTTGCACAGTCTTTCCTCACTTCACTGAATTTCACTATTCACACACTGCACAGTCTTTGCCTCTCACTCACTGTCTGTGGGAACTATGTATCACAGTCACCGATCAGGCAAAGGAGAAGGGGGAAGGTCTGGGAAGTTGTCGGCCTAGGGTAGGCGGAGTCCCTTCAGTAGTCCCTTCGTCCCGCGGCCATGGAACAACTCGCAGGAGCGTCGTCTCTCATCGAGGGCTCGGGCTGGGCATGGTGAAGGGCCCCTCACTGTCGGGGCTGGGGACTGGGGTCTGGCCCTCAGGGCTAGGGCCAAACGGGTTCTGGAGACACTCCCTCAGGTGCCTGGTGGAGGAAGGGCGTTGCCTTCGTCGGGGAGGGGAAAGGTCTTGCCCCGGAGTCCTGGGGGCGCCCTTGAAGGTCCGTCGGCTGTGGTCTCCTTCCCGCAGCGTCACTGTCAGGTTGGGACTGTGGCATCGCTCCCGGGAAGAGTCCGTCAGGTGGGGGTCCTCCTCATGGGACGGCTGGATGGAGAATAACCCTGGGGATAACACCGGGCCTCTCCATCAGTCCTCGGAGCAGAAGTCCTCCTCCTGGAGGTTGCCTGGGTATGGGTGGACAGAGAAGCGGCTTGCGCTCCCGCTGGTAGGCAGGGCTGATCACAGGTCGTCCTCACGCTGCGGAGTCAAAGGGGGAGAGGGACTTTGGCGTCCCTCCCTGGCACAGCTACCGGCCATCACCGAGTTCCCTAGGGCAACAGATGGAGGGCAGCTACAGGCCATCCCTTCGCTGTCGGTGCAGCTACCGGCTGTCACCGGGTCCCTATTCCTTGACGGAACTGCAGACAAAGTGCGACTACAGGCCATCGCTTGACTGTCGGCGCAGCTACAGGCCATCGCCAAAGTCCTGTATGGAGGGCGATGTGTAGATGAGGAGCAGCTACAGGCTGTCTCCTGCTTACTGGCATGGCTACAGGCCGTCGCCAATGTCGTGCCCTCCAAGGCAACTGCAGAAGGAGAGGGGGCGTATTTTTCTCTCCCCACATGCGGCTTCAGGCCATCTCAGGTTCTGCAGGGGCTGTGAGCAGCACCAGTCAGAGAGGCTACAGGCCGTCGCCAATGTCGTGCCCTCCAAGGCAACTGCAGAAGGAGAGGGGGCGTATTTTTCTCTCCCCACATGCGGCTTCAGGCCATCTCAGGTTCTGCAGGGGCTGTGAGCAGCACCAGTCAGAGAGGCTACAGGCCGTCGCCAATGTCGTGCCCTCCAAGGCAACTGCAGAAGGAGAGGGGGCGTATTTTTCTCTCCCCACATGCGGCTTCAGGCCATCTCAGGTTCTGCAGGGGCTGTGAGCAGCACCAGTCAGAGAGGCTACAGGCCGTCTCCTTTTTTGAGGCTTGGCTACAGGCCGTGGCCTTTTTTGTGTGTGGCTTCCGGCAGTCACAAGGACGTGGCTACAGGTCGCTGCCTTTTTATTGGAGGGGCTACAGGCTGTCTCCTGGTTTTTAGAGCAGCTACAGGCCGTCTCTTCGGTTTTGCGGCTACCTGCTGTCGCTGGGGTGCTGCTTGGAGCTGATTGTTCAGCTCCACCCCGATCCTGGCGAGGGCTAGCTCGCCTGCAAGGTAGTGGACTCGGACTGGGGTGGTCATGTCAGGCGCACTCCAGGGAATAGGGGCGCACGGCCCAGGGGGACTTATGTCCGTATTGACTGGACATGGTGCCCACACCATCTACCCCCTCCATAGTCCCCTCCTGGGGGTGTGGTGTTGCCCTGAGTTACCACGGCCGGTATTTCATTGATAATGTAGCTTTACAAAGTTTATAGATCAAATAAAGAGTTAAAAGCATGAGTTGAACGAGTGGTGTAGGCTAGTGTTGCCAACCAAGCAGCTGTGCCAAGCTAGCTAGGGCTGCTTGCTGCATCATGCAGTTTTGCCAGATTCCCAGAAAAGTCTTGATTTCTCCAGATATTTTCCCTAATGACAGATTTTCAGAATTTCTCATTATAAACTGGGTAGTCTCCAGACTTTTAGCTCATAATTAGAAAAGAACTCCAAATTTCAAGAATTTCGGAATGAGAGAGAGAGAGAGAGAGAGAAATCCTGTCTAATGTGATCTGTTCTGGGTCCGACTGAAGTTCGTCTAGGATGCGTTTGATATTTCCGAGGGATGCATGTAAGAGCTGGGTCCTTGTCCTGCATCCTGGTAGCATAGAAAATTGATAGAAATTTGTTCATTAAATTTTTTGTGGCTGGAACTCTTACAGTGAAATTAATTTGTACACACAAAAAAATAAATAACTTACGTTTCTTTGCTGTCAAACAGAATATTCGCATTTGCATCTGCAAATATTGATTCATATTCACATTTGTGACTGTTGAAAATCATACATTCAGACCATCACTACTTCAGACTAGACTTCTAAAGTGGATATTACCTCTTTCACTCTCCCAACTTTGCTGTCAGGACAAGGACCTCTCCAAGATGACTGACTGCCCTACAACTACGGTATTAGATCTCATTTTGAGGAGCTGCGGATGCTTTCGGTACACCGTTGTGAACTGAATTCTGGTTTATAAGCTGGGTGAAGACAGCTGCATCATCGCTCTTGCCCTTAAACACCAAAAGAACAAGATCAGGATGTAGAGGTGTAAAATTAGTTGTTTTGTTGAACTCCTCCTTGTTCTTCAGTATTAAAATACACAGGCCCATAGCCAGGGCCCATCCCTCGCAAACCTCAGAGTTCCACCTGGTTGAAGCAATCAATATTACTTTAGGCACTTCTTTAAAAATTGTTTGGAGTCTTTTTTTTTTTTTCTTTTAATAATTTACCCCCTAGTCTGGGAATACTGAGAATAATTTGGCTTAATATACTTAATTGTAACTCCCTCATGCACAATGACGCGAAATGAGCCAAAATGGTGTTACTCTGAAGAGAAACCGATGATGCACTCTGATGCACTTGTTAGTGTTGGTCTGAAGAGATGCCAATCAGGCAGTTATGGACAAAACTATTCACCAAAAATTAAGTTTTAGCATGAAGTACATTGATCTTTGGTGCGTCATAGGGGAGGGTGTCTAAATCAAGGCCAACACTCTCAAATATTTCGATTTCCCTTGGCTTTCAGTGGAGGGGGGGTGCTTGCAATTTTTGGCGATTTGCTAAAAAAAAACTCGGTCGTACCAAAATTCCGAAGGCACCACGTGAAAGCTCGTGAAATTCTGCATATAGATATATGCTTAGCTCTTGCATGGTGCAGGCAAAATATTGTGGTAGGTTTTTGGGAAGTTATTTTCACTGTGGAAACACATTATTGTCATTGCATTTCCATACTTTCACTGTACCTGTACTTATCAGTTTTGTGTGTATTTATTAACTTATTGTATAGCATAACATCAGCAAAAATGATGGTATACAGTTTATACCAATATAACTAATTTCTGGGGCAAATAAAATCCATGAGAATGTTTTCCTTTGTGCATGAGTCCAGGCTGCCCTCGTGGCATTTTCTCTGATCATTTCACATAGACAGAAAACTTTAGGTGCTCAAAGGGGTTAATTATTTTGATTTTGTGACTAAAATACCCAGGGCCCCAACATGACAGGTCGAAAGATCTACTGCAGTTCCGGCTAAAAAGGGGGCAGGAGAAAATATGTGCAGCCACACCTGAGTCGTGGGGATACGACTGTCCGCCCAAGAAAGACACAGCGAGCCGGTGCATCCCACGGCCGGAAGTCCATCTAGCTCGGAACTGCCACACCTCCCATACTGCCAATCAAGCCACCAATACCAGCAGCGGCGAGGGCTTACCAACTTAATGCTTGCTAGAGGCAGCACAGTCAGGCTTGCTAGATGTGGCTTGGCAATGCAGAAGGAGTTCCAGTGTTACAGTGTGTTTGCTAGATGTGTTATCCCCGAGCTTGCTAGAGGCGGCTTGGCAATGCAGAAGGAATTCCTATGTCTCAGCGTGCTTGCTAGATGCAATACCCCCGAGCTTGCTAGAGGCAGCTTGGCAACGCAGAAGGAGTTCCTGTGTTCCAGTGTGCTTGCCAGATGCAGTACCCCCGAGTTTCCTAGAGGCAGCTTGAAATGCAGAAGTTCCAGACCACACACTCCCCGGAGTCCAGCAGGCTTCCCCAACGTGATGTTGAAGCTGGAGCCAGTCCCCCCCCCCCGACACACACACGTCCCCTCCCACAGGTAGAGAGTGCCCTCTTACCCTTGGAAAAAGAATCCCGGGCTTGGTGACATAAACTTGTTGTCCCGACTGTATCGTATCCCTTCTAACTTCACTGGTAGATGCACTGTGGGCACAAATCATATAACCCTATCACTAGACTAAGAGGAAGGAAGAGCCAGACGTCGGGCCTCCACTTTTACGGAGCTGGGGACGAAATCTATCTCCCCCTTAGTCTTCTCACCATTAACTCACCACACTGCAACACCGGTACAGGCATATAGTTAACCGTTCCCCTTTCGTTTCCAGAGAATACCCTAGTGGGGAGTGTAAGTGTCATATCCGGGACACCTCCCTCCAAATTCCCTCTCCCCAATTCCCCTTCGCCCAAATGGACCATTTCCTCCAGATAGATCTCACGATCTTGGATGTAAAGCTGTGTTTACAGGCTAGTGTAATAATAACTCTTTCATCATGCCATCTGAGTTTCTGTGTTTACCTTGTACTCGTTAGGTGTATCGAGTCCTGCTTTGTGTTCCTCCATGTTTAGAAGAACCCCACTGGACTAGGAAAATTCTAGTATAACAGTGACAAAGTAATCTAAAGATTTTATTTTTTTTTGCCATGCAACCGCAGATTAAAAAAAAAAGTAGTGGCAACACTTAAAGTCGTATATATGCTAAATGTAATGCTAGGTGTTTTAGGGTCAGCTTCCCGTCCCTCTAACGCCTAGTGTGTAGCTGGGTTCGCTTTCTAGACCGGAGCTTATACAAGAAAGAGAGGCAGGACACAAAAACTCAAGGCAACAACCTTACACGTGTATTGCTAAATTCGACAAGTGGAAGGGGTAGATGTCACAAGCGTAATTATACTGAACAATTATAAACCTTTGGCCTAGATTGTAGGTGTTAGTACCACACAGGATACTATTCGGGCCAATATCAGGTAAAGTGATTAGCACTACGATCAGGAGTCCTAGGGCAGTGAGACCAAATACTATCACTTAGGGGAAGTCCAGGTTTAATCTATCGGGTGGAGTTCTGTTCACTAGGGCCCTGGCACTGTTTTCACTGTTGGCAGTCTGACTTGTTTGTCCGTCGTGTCATTAATTATTGTTATTGCACTGAAGCCTCCGTTTGATCTCGGCGTGAGGCTGTATCATTAAGATGGTAGCACGTTCACTCAGACAGACACTTATTCCACTACCTGGCCATATTCACTGTCTCACTGTTACTTTATTTATTCCACCTTTCCTTTACACTAACACTGACGCTTTTATTTCTGACTTCCTGTATTCTGATAATTCACTGTTCTGCCCTTGCCTCACTGTATCACTTTCACCGTGCTTTCACTGTCACTCACTTTCGGGACTGGGTGTCGTGGCGGTCAGGTACAAGGGTGGTGGGAACAACTCAGCCTAACTACTGACGGGGATGAGTTCCGCCAGGGGCCTCCGTATTCAGGGGCCACGGGATCACGCGTAGGGGCGTTCTCTCTCATCCAGGGCTGCTGGTGGCTAAGGGTCCCGTGCTCTCAGGGCTTGGGGTGGGAGTCTGGCCCTCTGGGCCGGGGCTGAACAGCTGCCTGAATCTCTCGCTCAGGCACCTGATGGAGGACGAGGGTCTGCGGCATTGGGGTGTAGGGATATCCCGCCCGGTGGTCCTGGGGGGCAGTCTGAAGATCCTGTGGGCTGTGGTCTCTGGTGGTCGGTGACGCCGTCAGGGGTAGGTTGCAGCATCGGCCTCCGTCGGGGTCTGTCAGGCAAGGCCTCTCAGGGACCAGCTGTAGTGAAAAGAGCCCGGTGGTGGTCATGAGGCCTCTCCAGTAGTCCTCCAGGCTGGGACCTTCCGCTGGGTCATAGTCTCGTGTAGGGGAGTCAGCACCTGACGGAGGAGTGGCTACTGGCCGTCTCCTGCTGTAGGACCCGGCTACTGGCCGTGGCCTGGGGAAGGGAGCAGCTACAGGCCAACTCCAGGGCACCTTTGGAGCAGATACCAGCCGTCTCCTGGTTACCTCTGGAGCGGCTACTGGCCATCTCCTGCAGGAAAGTTGAGTGGCTACAGGCCGTCTCAGGGCACCTTCAGAGCGGCTACTGGCCATCTCCCGACGAAGGCGGTAGTGGCTACAGGCCATCTCCTTATTACCTCTAGGGCGGCTGCAGGCCGTCTCCTCTAGGAGGGTTGTGTGGCTACCGACCGTCTCAGAGGTGCTGACTGGAGCTAGAGTAATAGCCCCACCCCGTGGTTGTCGGTGGTCGGCTCGCCCGGAAGGTAGTCTCGCTTTCCTGCTATGGTGGTGGCGGGCGAGCTCCGGGTCATAAGGGCGCGCGGCCCGGGCGGACTTATGTCTGTCGCCCGGAGTCCGGTCGCGCTCTATTTGCCCCCCCCCGTAGGCTCCTCTTGGGGGTGTTGGGCTGTCCTCCGTAAGACTATACTGCATTTTACTAAAAATAATGTTTCACACTGCTCTTAATTAAAAATTAGGGGGAAAATTTGTTTCATGAAATCTTACAGTGCTACAGCAAATAGCAAAATAAACTGAAATAGAAAATGTAAAGCTCTATCCCTTAGTATTTTGCGAATGGAGATAACAAGTATCATAGGAAAGGGTGCACTCGGCTATTAGATTAATGTTAAATATTCTTATTGCGATTGCTCATGTATTAAACGCACTATTCATACCGGGACAGAGACAGTCGTGCAAATATAACTTAACCGAGTGGCAGTTTGGGAATGAGCTAAAGATTTTTTTATTTTTGATATTTTCTGAATTTGGCAAAGATTACATTTTGCTCATGCTTTTAAAATTTATTTTTGCTCGGCCATTAATCCACTGAAAAGTTTACGCATGTATGAATACGGTTCAAGCTATAAAAACTTGTTGGAAGCTGACCTGCCAACCAAGTCCGTTCGTTCGTTCGTTGAAAGATTCCCTGCACATATAGTGCAGGCCGGGCCATATATTAGCCCGGTCAGTGGTGTATGGGCTGATTAAAAAACAGTAAGTGGGAAGGACAGGACCTGGGGAATGCCCAGCACACACGTCCTGTCTCCTGACTGGCTTTGTGGTGTGTGTGTGAACCAAGTCCGAACTTCCAACAAGGCAAGTGTAAAGATGGCCGCCGCTTGAAGTGGGAAAGTATAATCGGTACTGTGTTTATTTTTGTGTGTTGCGGCGATTTTCAAACTCTTGTGAAGAACTGAGTGTCACCCAAGGACTGTCAAGTATCCCCTGCTCATCGTGTGGTAAGTGCAGACCCTGGAAGCAATTATTTCGTACGAAAGTTACTAGAAACCAGCGTTCTTTCAAGCTTTCTTAGGCCTGAGCAGCTTCAAAATCCTTTAATTCGCTCTTAACTCCGTATCTGAATGCGATTAATTTTCATTCATAGCAGTTTCACTTTTTTTTTTTTATTTTTTTTTATTTACTACGCCTGTATAGTTGGTACGTGTCTCTGTTAGAGTTAGTGGTTGTTTCGATTTTCACCGATGCTTTCCTACGGTAGAGGACAACACGAAGGTTTGTTTTTATCTGACGGAATTGGGCCCTTCCTGCAGCTTGAAGTCATTGTTGCACGAAATTCGATGAGCTTTGGTAATGAGATGGTAGTGTCTCCTTGGTTACTTGACAAGTCAGCTCCCAAATGAACTAAAAGAGGTTTAGCATTTTCAGCAGGTGAACACAAACCAACTCTAACCCGTTTAACTTACCCATTTACTACAATTTTATTAGAAATAGTAGTTTACTATAGCCTAACAAACCAACTCAATCCCATTTAATCTACTCATTTACTCCAGTTTTATTAGTAATTATATTTGACTGTAGTCTTAAATGATCGATTCATGTTTATACGGTATATACTGTACAGTAATCTCATATCACTGCTGTGTTTAAGCCGTGTTATTATATTTACTTCATTGTTACCTAAGCTTTAATCATTTAATCTAATCCTGTTTACCAGTAATATTATAATTATCACACTCATCATTTATAATAGTGTTTTAAGCGTACTATAATTTACCGGTTCTTGGCAGTGTAGTGTTTTTAATCCCATATTACTGTACAGTGTGCCATGATTATTATACTTTTTAGAATATCTTAACTTGGTCCTGATTTTCGTCCATAAGGACCTTATTTCATTAAGTTCAGTGAAAGATACGTTACCACGGCTCCACATCCTTCCCATAACACTTCTTCGTGACTAGCATCATATACAGGTGTTTAATCGGCTGCTACAGCTCAAGTAAAGATGGAGATGACAGTTTTATGGTCAAGTCCCAGTAAAAATGACTATAATGTTGCCAAGCTTGTTTTAATTGAATCGAAGTATCAGTATAGAAATAAACACTACAATGCTAATAGGACTTTCTTCTCAAAGCTACGACAACAAACGCCGCCATATTAAGAAGGACTATAGTTGTATAGCCTACTATAGTTTTTTTTTTTTTTTTTTTTTTTTTTTTGCATTTTCACAGTTTTCTGCTCGCCATGTTTGACCTTGACAGTATGTTGTGCCAAAATACTCTTATTACACGTATAAATAATGCAGTAATGTAATTTAGAAAAAAATATTTCGGTAATCCATAAGGAAATAATATTACCTTCTTTTGCGATTTGCTTTATTTCCCTTACGTTTGCTCTTTATGATATTCTTCAAGTATTTTCCGAGTTTCAGTGTTTTTTATTTCTTCTAAAAGGGGTAAAAAGCGGTGTTTGCTTAAAGACGGACGCCATCTTAGAACGCCATTTTTGAGGGAAATTACCCTTATCAGTGCCAATTTATGCACACCTAGCCAAAATGTTCATAAAGTAACCCATTCTTATTTATCCTCACCTTACCAAATCTATTTTATGCTAACCTAATCAATTTAATGTTAACCTAACCGAACATCCTAACCTAAGCTTTCCCTTATGTAATCGCATTTTTCTTGTTTATTGAAAGATTCTCTTCGTACTCGAAAACACACTTTGTACACCTTTATACTCACTAAATCATTTCGTGTTTTTTTTTTTTTTTTTTTTTTAGGTGGTCCTTTGTTTAGGGATTACCACTATTTTTTCGCAACACCTCCCAAGAACCAGTAGGTAACATTATGTAGACAACCGTGTGCTGTCCATGGCCTTTCTACGTGGGTCCACTACGTGGTTCCAAGTCTCCAAAGTCATTTCCGTGCCAGATTTCCCCCGATTTGAGCAGCTGAGTAGCCTAGTCCCAAAAGGTCTTACTGCAACCACAGATACTGCACCGTTAGCCTAACCGAATGCCTATTAAAACCAGTGAACATTGGCCAGTTTCTGAAGTAGTCTTGGAAAACGAAGAGGAAAGTTTTAAAATTATATAGGTTCGTGGACAGGGAAGTCCTACAAGCCATGATACAAAGCTCAGTAGAACGTAACGAGAACCATTTAATTTGCACAACCTTTCTTTTGGTTGCATTCCTCATCTACACGTCAACTAAATATTCCAGTTTCCAAGTAACAGTCATGTTCAAACTAAGCCACAATTCTGTAGGGGATCGAAGGGAATATCCCGGGGATTAAGAGGAACTTGCTATCATGGTCTGCGCACTGAATTGTTCGCGCGAGCATCTGGTGAACGATGATGTGTAATCCACGTGATCTTCAACTACTGCTCTCTAATTTTCATAAGACCCTCATGGAAAGTTATTCCTTTGTCCTTGCTGTCTGCTGTCCTCTTGTGGTGACATGTAGCTGCAGCACAACCAAGCCTCAAGCAAGTGGCTAAGACGGACTCGTTTGCCGAGGAAAGTTACGTGATTAGCATTCTAGTGTTTATGTGCCAAACCCATTATCATTTATTTCAGTGGTGCCAAGCATGTTATTAATTTCAGCGTTCTCTCTCTCTCTCTCTCGTTTTGTCATTGTTGATTATTTGTATTCTGCGTAGAGAAAACCTTGCAGTGTGAATGGAATTTAATTAGCTTTATCTAATGGTCTAACCCCTATAATTTGGAGTCTCCAAAGCTGAATACAATCGTTTGGCTGTAGAGAGAATAAAGTAAATTATGTGCCATCTTTGATGAGTGTGCAAATTTAAACAAAATTAACACAAACAAAATTCTTATGGATTTTCATATAAAGATCAGATAACGAAATTTTTCATATTTAGCAAAACTGATCTTGGGCTATTTTGAAACTCAACCCAAATACATTTAAAAATACTGTAAAGACAGTGGTTTCTCTGATTTGTTACCACCGCCAATGAGGTTATGTTTTCACCCCTGTCCGTTTATTGGTTGGTTTTTGTAAGCAAGATTACACAAAAACTACTGGACGAATTTCCACGAAACTTTGTAGAAGAATGGGCCTTGGCCAAGAATAAACTCCATTAAATTTTGTTACGGATCCTGATAAAGATGCGGATCCAGGATTTTTTTTTTTTTTTTTTCACTTTAACATTGCGAGGTAAGGCGTTTTTCGACATTTTCGTAAATATTCCATGTTGGGCCTTGGCGGAGGTATGCGCTCTACTGAGTGCCATTCTAGTTAAGCATTTATCCTAAAGCTTATTACATGAACGTTCCACTAAATAAAGCTCAAATTCCCTAGTGAATTTTCATTGGCCAACATCAGTACAACACCATCTCTAGCACATGGATACACATCTGCTACTACACCAACACAGCACAACTCCTACCACATCAACACAACACAACCACCGCCACAACACAGCTTCCACCACACCATCACAACACAACTCCCACCACACCAACAAAATACAACTCCCACCACACCATCACAACACAACCACCACCACACTATCACAACACAGCTCCCACCACACCATCACAACACAGCTCCCACCACACCATCACAACACAACTCCCACCACACCATCACAACACAACTCCCACCACACCATCACAGCACAACTCCCACCAAACCAGCACAGAACAACCACCACCACACCATCACAACAGCTCTCACCACACCATCACAACAAAACTCCCACTACACCATCACAACACAGCTTCCATCAAACCAGCGCAAAACAACCACCACCACACCATCACAACACAGCTCCCACCACACCATCACAACACAACCACCATCACAGCAGCTCCCACCACACCATCACAATACAACTCTCACCACACTCTCACAACACAGCTTCCACCAAACCAGCACAAAACCACCACCACCACACCATCACAACACAGCTCCCACCACACCATCACAACACAACTCTCACCACACTATCACAACACAGTTTCCACCAAACCAGCACAAAACAACCACCACCACACCATCACAACACAGCTTCCACCACACCATCACAACACAACTCTCACCACACCATCACAACACAACTCTCACCACACTATCACAACACTGCTTCCACCAAACCAGCACAAAACCACCACCACCACACCATCACAACACAGTTCCCACCACACCATCACAACACAGCTCCCACCACACCATCACAACACAGCTCCCACCACACCATCACAACACAACTCTCACCACACCAACACGACGCAATTCCTACCACACCAACACAACACAACTTCCACCACACCAACACAACACATTTCCTACCATACCAAGACAACACAGTCCTTATTACACTAACACAACAACACTCCCACCACACCGACACAACACAACTCCCACCACACTAACACTACTCCCACCACACCAGCATAACACAACCACCAACACAACACATCTCCCACCACACAATTACAACACAACTTCCACCACACCAACATAACCCGTACCATACCAATACAATACAACTTCCACGATACCAGCATAAGTACATTTGTACTCCTTTGTACACCACCACAACACAATCACCACCACCACACCAGCACAGCACAGCACAACACAACACAACACAACACAACACAACCACCAACACAACACAACACATTCACCACCACATGAGCACAACACAACTCCCACCACATCAAAACAGCACAGCCACCACTACACCAACACAACACAACTCCTACCACACCAGCACAACACAAATCCCACGTCATCAACACAACACAACCCCCACCACACCAACACAACACAACTCCTACCACACAAACGCCAACACATCTACCACACCAAAACAACACAACTCCCACCACACCATCACAACACACTCCCACAAAACACCAACACATCTACCAAACCAAAACAACACAACTCCCACCACACCATCACAACACAACTCCCACACACCAACGCAACACAACCGCCACCGTACCAACGCAACACAGCCCCCACCACAACAACACACCGCAACTCCCACACACCAGCACAACACAACCCCCACCACACCAACACAACACAACCCCCACCAAACCAATAAAACACAACTCCCACCACACCAACACAACACAACTCCCACCACACCAACACAACACAACTCCCACAACACCAACACAACACAACTCCCACAACACCAACACAACACAACTCCACCACACCAACACAACACAACTCCACCACACCAACACAACACAACTCCCACCACACCAACACAACACAACTCCCACCACACCAACACAACACAACTCCCACCACACCAACACAACACAACTCCCACCACACCAACACAACACAACTCCCACAACACCAACACAACACAACCCCCACCACACCAACACAACACAACCCCCACCAAACCAATAAAACACAACTCCCACCACACCAACACAACACAACTCCCACCACACCAACACAACACAACTCCCACAACACCAACACAACACAACTCCCAAAACACCAACACAACACAACTCCACCACACCAACACAACACAACTCCACCACACCAACACAACACAACTCCACCACACCAACACAACACAACTCCACCACACCAACACAACACAACTCCCACCACAACACAACTCCCACCACAACACAACTCCCACCACACCAACATAACACAACGTCCACCACACCAACACAACTCCCACCACATCAACACAACACAACTCCCACAACACCAACATAACACAACATCCACCACACCAACACAATACAACTCCCACCACATCAACGCAACACAACTCCTACAACACCAACACACCACAACTCCCACCATACCAACATAATACAACTCCCACCACACCAACACAACTCCCACCACACCAACACAACACAACCCCCACCACACCAACACAACACAACCCCCACCACACCAACACAACTCCCACTACACCAACATAACACAACTTCCACCACACCAACACAACACAACTCCCACCATACCAACACAACACAACTCCCACTTACTATTACTACAGAACTCCCATCTCACTAACATATCCGTCACCACTTCAACACAGGTCACATCACACCAACATAACCCTCACCACACAGACACAACATGACCCTTAGTACACCATCACAACACAACTCACCACACCAACACAACTCACATCACACCAACGCAGCACAACTCCCACCATACCAACACAACACAAGACACAACCCCCACCACACGAACACAACACAACAACCATAAGCACACCAACACAACACAACTCCCACCACATCACCGCAACACAACTCCTACAACAACACACCACAACTCCCACCATACCAACATAACACAACTCCCACCACACCAACACAACTCCCACCACCCCAGCACAACACAACCCCGACCACACCAACACAACACAACTCCCACCACACCAACATAACACAGCTCCCACCACACCAACACAACACAACTCCCGCCACACCAGCACAACACAACCCCCACCACACTAACACAACGCAGCCGCTGGCCCCACAACACCTCCACAGCGCAGTCCCCGCCACACAAACACAGCGTGACTCCTGGTACACCAGCACAACACAGCTCTTCTCACAAACATAACACAACTCCTGCCACACCAGCTCAACACAGTCCCCACCACACAAACAATACACAACCATTACTACACCAGTACAACACAACTCCCACTACACCAATACAACACAACCACCACCACACCAAAACAATACAACTCCCACCACACCAATACAACACAACCACCACCACACCAAAACAACACAGCTCCCACCACACCAGCACAACACAACTGCTAATACTACATCAGTATAACGCAATTCTAACCACACCAACACAGTAAGCACAACTACCACCACACGAACGGAACATAACCACCACCACACCAACACGTCACCTCCACGCCAACACAACAATCACCACCACGCAAACCCAGCACATCTTCCACCACACGAACAGAACACAACCACCATCACCACACCAATACAACACATTCCCACCACAATAACACAAGCTAACTTCCATCACATCAACACAATGCAACATCCCATCACATCAGCACATCATCGCACACCAACATAACCCTCACCTCAACACAACACAACCATCACCACACCATAGCAACACAATTTCCACCACACTAACATAACACAACCCCTACCACACCAACATAACAACCCCTACCACACCAACTCATTGCAACATCCTATCACACAAAAGTAACTCACAACACCAGCACAACACAACTCCCACCACATCACCATAACAGAACTCCCACCACACCAGCACAATACAACTCCCACTACACCTCACAACTCCCGCAGCACCAACACAACACAACCACCACCACACCAACACAACACAATCAACCACACCAGCACAACACAACCACCACCACACTAACGCAACACAACACAACCACCACCACACTAACGCAACACAACACAACCACCACCACACTAACGCAACACAACACAACCACCACCACACTAACGCAACACAACACAACCACCACCACACTAACGCAACACAACACAACCACCACCACACTAACGCAACACAACACAACCACCACCACACTAACGCAACACAACACAACCACCACCACACTAACGCAACACAACACAACCACCACCACACTAACGCAACACAACACAACCACCACCACACTAACGCAACACAACACAACCACCACCACACTAACGCAACACAACACAACCACCACCACACTAACGCAACACAACACAACCACCACCACACTAACGCAACACAACACAACCACCACCACACTAACGCAGCGCAACACAACCACCACCACACTAACGCAGCGCAACACAACCACCATCACACTAACGCAACACAACACAACCACACCACACCAGCACAACACAACCTCCACCACATTAACACAGCACAACACAACCACACCAGCACAACACAGCCACCACCACACTAACACAACACAACACAACCACACCAGCACAACACAACCTCCACCACACTAACACAGCACAACACAACCACACCAGCACAACACAGCCACCACCACACTAACGCAACACAACACAACCACCACCACACTAACGCAACACAACACAACCACCACCACACTAACGCAACACAACACAACCACCACCACACTAACACAACACAACACAACCACCACCACTCTAACACAACACAACACAACACAACCACCACCACACTAACACAACACAACACAACACAACCACCACCACACTAACACAGCACAACACAACACAACCACCACCACACTAACACAACACAATACAACCACCACCACACTAACACAACACAACACAACCACCACCACACTAACACAACACAACACAACCACCACCACACTAACACAACACAACACAACACAACCACCACCACACTAACACAGCACAACACAACACAACCACCACCACACTAACACAACACAACACAACCACCACCACACTAACACAACACAACACAACCACCACCACACTAACACAACACAACACAACCACCACCACACTAACACAGCACAACACAACACAACCACCACCACACTAACACAGCACAACACAACCACCACCACACTAACACAACACAACACAACCACACTAACACAACACAACACAACACAACCACCACCACTCTAACACAACACAACACAACACAACCACCACCACACTAACACAACACAACACAACACAACCACCACCACACTAACACAACACAACACAACCACCACCACACTAACACAACACAACACAACCACCACCACACTAACACAGCACAACACAACACAACCACCACCACACTAACACAGCACAACACAACACAACCACCACCACATTAACACAGCACAACACAACCACCACCACACTAACACAGCGCAACACAACCACCACCACACTAACACAGCGCAACACAACCACCACCACACTAACACAACACAACACAACCTCCATCACACTAACACAACACAACACAACCACCACCACACTAACACAACACAACACAACCACCACCACACTAACACAGCACAACACAACACAACCACCACCACACTAACACAGCACAACACAACCACCACCACACTAACACAGCGCAACACAACCACCACCACACTAACACAACACAGCACAACCACCACCACACTAACACAACACAACACAACCACACCAGCACAACACAACCTCCACCACACTAACACAGCACAACACAACCACACCATCACAACACAACCACCACCACACAAACACAACACAACACAACCACCACCACACTAACAGCACAACACAACACAACCACCGCCACACTAACACAGCACAACACAACACAACCACCACCACACAACCACCACCACACTAACACAGCACAACACAACCACCACCACACTAACAGTGCAACACAACCACCACCACACTAACACAACACAACACAACCACACCAGCACAACACAGCCACCACCACACAAACACAACACAACACAACCACCACCACACTAACACAGCACAACACAACACAGTACAACACAACCACCACCACACTATCAACACAACCACTACCACACCAGCGCAACACAACCACCACCACACCAACACAATACAACCACCAGCCGACCAAAATAACCCTCGCCCCACCAACACAACACAATTCATACCACACCAACACTATGCAACTCCCACCACACCAGTACAACAGCTCCCATCACACCAAGACATCAACCCTCACCACACCAACACAACATAATTCCCACACCACAACATCCATAACGCCAACACAGCATGACCACCACAACAATATCGCAACACAGTTACTACCACACCAACACACCACAACTCCCACACACCAGCACAACACAACAACACAACACAACCCCCACCACAACAGCACAATACAACCCCCACCACAACAGCACAATACAACCCCCACCACACCAGCACACCAGCACAACACAACCACCACCACACTAACACAACACAACCCCCACCACACCAATACAACACAACCCCCACCACACCAACACACCACAGTTCCCACATACCAGCGCAACACAACCACCACCACACCAAAACATCTCAACCACTACCACACCAACATATCAGCTATCACCACACCAGTACAACACAACCACCACCTCACCAACATAACACAACCATCACCACACCAACACAGTATAACCACCACCTCAAGAACTGCGCTTCAGTGCTTACACCCTGCCAAGGTAAACTCTTTCGCCTTTGTCTCTCAGCTTGTACCTTTCCTTCTTGCTGGAAGTTTGCTTTCAGCCAGTCCCAAAGAAGGTTGACCATTCCCAACCCTCTAACTATCGCCCAATTGTTTTAACATCCTGTGTCTCAAAAGTTTTCGAGTCTTTTCTTAACAGAAAAATTTTGAAGCATCTTTCTTCTCACATCTTCATTCTGATCGTCAGTATGGGTTCCGTCAGGGACGCTCCACTGACGATCTTCTCACCTACCTCTCAGACTCCTGGTCATCCTCCTTTCGGGACTTTGGGGAAAGCTTTGCCATTGCACTAGCCATCTCAAAGGCTTTCAATCGAGTCTGGCATAAATCTTTAATTTCCAAACTGCCCTCTTACAGTTTCTATCCTTCTATCTGTGCCTTCATCTATAGCTTTCTTTCTGGTTGTTCCATAGCTGCTGTTGCAGACGGCCACCGTTCTTCTAGATCTATCAGTAGTGGCGTTCCTCAGGGCTCTGACCTATCACCAAGTCTCTTCCATATATTCATCAGTGACCTAAGTTGTACATTTAATCCTGTCCACTCATACGTTGATGATTCCACCCTTCACCTTTCCATTCGTTTCCCGCAACGTCCATCTCAGCAGTTACTTCAACAAACATGGGATGAGGCTGTGGCACACCTAATGTCTGACTTGGATCGTATCTTTGACTAGGGTAAAAGTGATGTTGTTTTTACTGCATCAAAGATTAAACCTATCAACCCAACAAAATCTTCCACAGGAGTACCCACTAATGTTTAATAATATCCATCTCAATCCTGCATCATCCTTAAACATACTTGGGGTTTCATTCTCTAGGGATTTATCTTGGATAGATCATATTACATCTCTTGTAAAATCTGCTTCCAAGAGATAAGGTGTGCTAAGCTGATTCCGTACCTTCTTTACCCCTGCACAGTTGTTGACTATACACGGGTTTTATTCGCCCCTGTGTAGAGCACAACTCTCATGTGTGGGAAGGTTTCCCACGTACAGCTCTTCTCAATAGGGTGGAGTCAAAGGCTTTTCTTCTCATTAACTCTCCTCCTCTTACTGGCTTCCTTCGACCTCTTTCTCTTCGCCGCACACTTGCATCTTTATCTCTTTTCTATCGCTGCTTCAGTGGTCACTGCTCCTTTGAGCTGTCTGCTTGCATCCCTCCACCTCTATGACGGGCGCGTAGCACCCATCTAGTAACAAACTCTCATCCCTTTTCTGTCCAACTCTCCAGTGCAAGAGTTAGCCGTTTCTTCCAGTCCTTTGTGTATGCAACACGTCAGCTCCGGAACTGTCTCCCTCTGTCTGTATTTCCTACTTCCTATGATCTCCAGTCTTTCAAACGCAGTGTGTCCAATGAACGGATCTTGACTTTGGCTCTTGTATTATTTTTGTTTTTTTTCGTGGAAGGAACGCTTTGCGGGCTCACAACCACCACCACACCAACACAACACAACCACCACCACACCAACACACAACCACCACCACACCAACACAACACAACCATCACCACACCAACACAACACAACCATCATCACACCAACACAACACAACCATCACCACACCAATACAACACAACCATCACCACACCAACACAGCTAGCTGCTACCATGCTAACAACTCCCAACATACCAACACAACTCAACTTCCACAACTACTACCACACCAACACAACAAAACCACCATCACACCAGCAAAACAACCACCACCACACCAGCTCAGAACAGCCATAACCACACTAACACAACATAACCACCACCACACCAACACAAGGAAATCACCACCACACCAGCACAATACGACCACAACCACACTAACAACATAATCACCGCCGCACCAAGAAACTCTCGATTCACCCTCGACACCAACACAGTACAGCCGGCATCACAAACACAGCTGAGATGTGGGCATCATCCAGCCCTTTTAAGTTGCCAGAAGAGGCTGGATTACTCCGTAGCTGATGCCTGTCCAGGATGTAACACAGCACCCCATACTATTGAACACATTATGGAATTGTATTGCGCATTTCACAGTCACCTACTCCAACAACACAACATACACTCCTTGAGAGCTCTGTGGGAAAGCTCGGTCTCGGCCATGGCCTTCCTTAGGGACTCGGGGCTGTTTGGCCAGACTGCCTAGGGAACAACTACTACTACTACTACTACACAGGTCCCACCACATCAGCACAACACAACCCTCAGCACACTAACGCAACTTAACCCACACCACACTAACACAACCCACACCACACCAACGTAACCCTACTACGTCAGCACAGCATAACTCCCAGATCAGCAACACTCACCTCTATATGCACCATTTTTGTTACAAAAGATACAGCAGCAATCGGAGCTTCATGACGTCAGTATCCTATTATCTTACGGTTGCTGTGAACAAAGGAAAGAAATGCATTTCAGGGACTGATTGAATTGGCAGCATTTTTCCACATAGTTTTCGTTATTTTCTCATGGAATTTTTTTAACCGGTGCCTTTTGCCTTTATCTTGGTCTGAAAACAGACTTAAGGTGCACTGACACGGGGTAAACTCACGTCTAAGCAAGAGTCTAACCTGACTGGTTTGCTTGACGCCACTGAGGTGACAACTCGCACCGGAAGGTACGCGTACGCTGATGGCTTCTTTGTAGATCGTTCAGCCTGGCTTTTGGCAAGTTCTGTTTCTCGTGATCTTACCGGGTCCCTGATTGGTCATGGTAGAGGTTTGATGCCTATATCAGTGCTATTGACAGAAGATAGAAGACGGCCCGCCCTGAATATTCCTTTAATTGGGATCAGCATTGCTTAGCCTTCTCCCACTCCAACACACACACTTCCATTGGTCTGGGGAAATGGGAACACACACACACACACACACACACACACACACATTAAAACATGCATAATACCATGCTCCGTACCTTGAGATGCTTACATATCTCATACATGAAAGTGCTTGGGAAGTTTTTCTCTAAGCTAATCTAACAATGCAAATATCCCTAGAATGATGTCAGAAAGTAGGTTGGCAGAGGGTTAGTGCCCCTCCCCGTAAAACCAGTAACTCAAAGACAAAGGCCACCCCTTACGGGATTATGGCGTCTGTATATATATATGGAGCCTCAGTGGTAAAGTGTGCGTTTTCGTACACTGAAGAACGAGGGTTCGCGCCCCGCTAGGGTAATAAGCTTTGGGAGCGTTCTTCTGGCAACGTACTGCATTGGCGGACACAAAGGGTGCTGTAGCTGAACCAGTGTCGCATAGCCTACTATAAAGTATGCATGCACCTTGCGCGGGCCGATTACACTTGGCTCACAGACCAGACACACATCCAAAGCCACTACAACACAACAGTTACACTTACAAGCATTTCTCACCCTACATACAATCTCTACTAGACAGCCTAAGCTACTTAGTAGAGATACATTGGCTGTATCGTCCCCACTTCGGTAGGGATAGGCAGGTCCTGCAGTGGACACTCAAACGGCTGATGAGATTATAGAGAGAGAGAGAGAGAGAATTATATTTCCACCTAATGGACAAGATGCTAATGAGATGTAACCCAGAGAAAAAACATACCAAACTATTTGATCCTACTGACGCACATCCTCCCCCCCTCCCCCCCGTAACTCTGGCTACATTTGGCTGGCTTAACTAACGCTAACGTCAAGTCGTATGATGCATCAGCCGATTTTATCGAGGGGTTCGAGAAATTAGTATTAACATTTACTGCAATAGACCTGTTGGTAGAAAACGTCAGTTTATATAATATAAATATAGATAGATAGATAGATAGATAGATAGACATAATTTACCATTCAGTACCAGTCCTAACGCTTTGGGGAACCTGTCGCTGAAAGCCAAGCGGGAATGGCTATAAGAAAGCAAAGTTATGGAGCAGGGGTTCTTAACCTGGGGTCCATGGACCCCCAAGGGGTCCATGGATGGGATACAGGGGGTCCGTGAAGGTCAGAATAATTGGGAACAATTTTAGCGAGATTGCGTGATGCCGTTTGGCATCATTAACTTAAAAAACAAACAAACAAACAAACTCGAAGTCTTGAAGAATTTTGGTGTTCGTTGGCACAAGCCTACCCTCATCTGGCAAAGCGAGCTATAGGTGCTCTGATTCCGTTTGCAACTACATACCTTTGTGAGTCATGGATTTCAGCGCTTGTTTCTATCAAAATGAAAAGTCGAAATCAACTGGATGTCAACGATGACATGGGTGTTGCCTAGCCAGAGACCACTCCAGAATTTCATCTTATTCAAGCCAAACAGCAACAACAATTCTCTCACTGAAATGCAGACTTAAAGTTTTTTTTTTTAATTTGCTCAAGTTGGATGTATTTCATTTTTTCGAGTGGCCATTAGTTTTTGCATGAAAAAGAGTGAGAAACATAACTGTTTGTAAAGACTGTTTTATACTTTGTGATACACTGCGTGAGGTAGTTTTCAATAAAATAATGTATATTCATTGCATGCAAAATGCTGCGTTTGTGCTTATGTGCATTTCTGTAGGGAAGGGGTTCATAGCGTTCACCAGTTTCTCGAAGAGGTCCGTGACTCAAAAAAGGTTAAGAACCACTGTTATTGAGTGTATGATACAGTATCCTATAGTACGTGGCGCAAATGTGACAGTCCTCGATTACCGCAGTCTATCATTGTAGCTTCTTCACAGAAAACGTGTGCGACCGCTATGTGACCTTGTTGGTTAGGTGTAGATATCTTAAAACTGAATTTTAAACAAAGAACAGTCATCATATTGTACGTGACATTTATGGCTTACTTCAGTTTAATTATAATATACATGCAGAAGGGTTAGAAGGACTAATTCACCACTTTTTCACATACACACTGAAAGTGAGTTTTAGATATCGAGGTCTATGACAGCAATCAGCTGTGCGCCCGCTCAGCTGATGCCGAGTATTGGTTTGAATGTGATATAATTCAGGAGTTTTTCTGCCCACTCTCGTAAGACGACATTCTCTGTGAGTATTCTAGGCTTTAAGATCATGACCATCACATATATTTACCTTCAGCATATTTAATATCTGGAAAATGAATTGACACCTATTTAGGTGTAAGGAAACCGCAGGGACCTGGGCCAGTGGCGGGGAGTGGCAGTGAGTGGTCATTGACAGGTCAAAGATATGTTGGGCATTCAGTTAATTACTACTCTTTGAGAACTAAATGCCGCAGCTCAGTGGTGGTATACGCACAATCTGGGGTACTGGTGTAAATAAAGTAACCCAAGTAGCCGCACTTGATGCACATAGGTGGTATCAATGTGATTGATACCCATAGTAGGCTAGATGTTCATATACGGGGCCACTGCTGTTTATTCATGGTTAGAGATGGATAATTTCTTATTTAGAGTTCCACACAGGTTTATTCTTGTGTTCCTTTAAGTTTTTCATTTACTGCATGTCAGTCTTCTATGATAGAACTTCTGTTAGATTATTTTAACAATATGAGTACAGTATAATCTTTGAGAATGCTATTTGATTCTGGGTACTTGCCAGAGGATTTCATTCATCCTCGTAGTGGCATCATTCCTAATGCCTGTGGTTATTCAGGAATTAAGCCACTTTTTCTCAGTTAAGTCAGACAGATTCAGAGACTCCTTAATATAGATATTCTCTGACACCATGATTACAGTGTGTACTGGAACATTCTGTTTGGGCAAAAGCCAGATTATCGTATTCAGCTTAGGAGAGAACACTTTGCCTTACGAAGTTAGTCAAATACAGTATCTTATTACCTGCCAAACGATGATTCTTTGCTGTCAGAAAAATGTTCATTTCATTCATTCATTGCCAGATGCCATGTATCCCAAACGGGGTGGCCAAGGGCTCAGAGTTAATTGTTTTACAGGGAGGGGCACTAATCCTCCACCAACCCCACTCGACACGTAGGGAGAACGTTATGCCAACAGCATCTGGTGTTCCCAGGCGGTCACCCATCCAAGTACTATCCAGACCCAACGATTTTGATTATTCTTACGAGTTGTTACATGAATGCTCTTCATTTTCCATTTACTTTCCTTGCAGTGAAGCAGTCATTCATATTGCTCCTCATTCATTCATTCATTCATTGCCAGACGCCATGTATCCCAAACAGGGTGGCCAAGGGCTTAGAGTTAATTGTTTTACAGGGAGGGGCTCCTAATTGTAGTATTTCCAGTACAGTGTATAGGATGGCCTATAAACAGCGATCCACTAGAAACTGAGCTGGTGGGATCTGATGCGTTGTGGGGATGGCTCATTCTGCTTGTGTTGTTGATGTGGCAGTGGGCATAGGAAGTGATACAGAACTGATACCGATAATGCTGACCAAGATGTTTCTGCAGCATGTGGGAAACTCCCTGGCAGAATGGAAGAAGAGCTTTTTACTGTATATGGACCATATGTGTAAAAAGTACTAATTTTCTGGTTTTCTAGAGCCTGTAGCTTACCTTGTACAGTAGTCAGTGAATTTTTAATGAAGTAAGAGTGGGAGATGTAAAAAGGAAGGAAATCCTTAAAATAGTCATGATAAATCTTCGGCTAAGAATTTTAACACCATTATGTCGTCACCCTCATAAAAAACTGCCTAAGTAATTTTTTGATGGTTTCTGGATTTTTGCCTAAATCAATTCTTCATCACATGGTGCACCTATTGGTATAGCTGCCTTTGTCAGGTCTAGGGTGTGAGTGGTCTATAATGCATCTCAAGTTTCTGCCAAAGTCATTGAAAATTAAGAAAATGAGACAGTTGTTTTCGATTTCCCAAAAAGTAAAAAAAATGACTGAGGCAGTTATTTTGTGAGGGTGACGATGTGTTTATGTGCAAAGTCACATCACCCCTAAGGAAGCAGTGTTACCTGAAACAATACTATCTATCTACCTATCCATTGCCAGACGCCATAATCCCGTATGGGGTGGCCACTTGACTCTGAGTTATTTGTTTTACAGGGAGGGGCACTAACCCTCCACCAACCCACTTGACAGGTAGGGAGCACGTATGGTTTGGTTATATGGTTACCACCCAGCGTTGTAAATGGTTTCTTGGCTTACAGGAAACCATTTGGCTTGTCAGTCAATGTAAAGCCACCTGTAACGGAAAGAAAAGCATTAAGTAGTGACAGGAAAAATGGGAGAAATAGGAAGAGAGTAGGGCAGGCACAGAAAAAGAATGATAAAGGCTAAGGAAGAAGTAGGCAGCATACATCAAGTGAGTGGATGATGGTCGCCACCACATACAGTTCATTATAATTGTATACAGTGTTGCTGGTTTCCCTATTAATCCAGTGTTTTTGTTAAAAGCAAGCAATGGAATTCTTAGTTGCATGGTCTTATGAGTATTACATAAGCCAAACCTAACATAGTCTACATAAGCTGAAAGTGAAAGTCACATTGCATGGTTCATTTATAACCATGGCAACAAAAGAAGAGCCTAAGTACCAGTACTGTGTGTACTGTGGTGTATCCAGGTACCTTTTCTGGTTAGGTTAGGTCTTGTTAGTTTTGGTTTATATGTGTGTATTTATGTATGTCTTGTTAGTATACATGGAGAGTCATGAGGAGGATGGATGGTGAACTTGTGGAACGAAAGGCAATGATAGACTACATGTGTGTGGATGGACGAATGAGAAGACAGGTGTTGGATGCAAGCGTGTGGAGAGGGTGGGGGAATGAAGTCTTGGACCATCACTTAGTGATGGCCAAAGTAAGGCTGCAAAGAAAGTGGGTGAGGAGACGAAGGAAAAGACAGGAGGAAACAGCTCCTGTGAGAAGAGTGGAGAAGTTGCAAGATAGTGAGAAAATGGCAGAGTATAAGAGCATAGTGGAAGAAAGATTGGGAAGGTATGAGTTAGAGCAGATGGAAGGGGTGGAAGACGTTTGTAAGATATTCACGGAAGAGATCGGCGCAGCATGTAAGGTGGTTTGTGGAGTGAGGAGGAGATGCAGGGGTGTGCAAGGGACAGCATGGTGGAATGATGAGGTGAAACGAGCTGTGGAACAAAAGAAGAAGGCATATAGTGAATGGCTAGCGAGTAGAGGTAGGGGAGAAGATGAGAGAGAGGTATTTATGAGCAGGAGAAAGGAGGTGAAGAGATTGGTGAAGGAGAGTAAGAAGAAAGTGGGTGAAGAGTTTGGGAGGAATCTGAGTGTGAAATGGAGGGAGAGTTAGAAATTGTTTTGGAAGGAGGTAAAGAAAGTAAGGCAGTGTGAAAGGGGAAATAGTAGGGGAGTGAAAAATACGAATAATAGATTGTTGGTGGAGAAGAGAGAGAAATTGAGGAGATAGAAGGAGCACTTTGAGGATTTGTTGAATGTAGAGAGTGAGAGCAGTGCGAGTATAAATGGTTAGGGAATGGCTGGGAGAAGAAGAGATGAGAGAAAGGAGGAAGAGATCAGGAGGGTGGAAGTAGTGGAAGCAATGAAGAAGATCAAGATGGGAAAGGCCCCAGGAATTGATGGAGTGTGTGGTGAAATGCTGAAGTATGGGGGTGAGATTGTAGTGGAGTGGATATGGAAGTTGTGTATATTGGCTTGGGAAGAGGGAAGTGTTCCAGAGGACTGGAAATCAGATATAACTCTTTCTTTATACAGAGGAAAAGGGGAGAGAGAAGTATGTGGTAACCATGGGGGTATTTGCTGTCTTAGTGTGACTGGAAAAATATATGGTAGAATACTCATTGGTAGGGTTAGGCATATAACAGAGGAGCTAGTTGGAGAAGAACAAGATTTAGGAAGGGAAGAGGGTGTGTAGATCAGATATTTGTTCTAAGATGTTTAGTGGAGAAGTATCTGGAGAAGGGAAAGAAAGTGTATGCTGCCTTCATGGACTTGGAGAAAGCTTATGACAGAATAGATAGACAAGGTATGTGGAAGGTATTAAGAATATATGGAGTGGAGGGGAAATTGTTGAGTGCTGTGAAGAGTATGTACAAAGGAGCTAGGGCTACGGTGCGAGTGGATGGTGAGCTGAGTGAGTTCTTTGATCTCAGTGTGGGACTGAAACAGGGTTGTGTGATGTCTCTGTGGCTGTTTAATATATACATAGATGGGGTTGTAAAGGAGGTGCAAGGTAGGGCAGTGGATGTGGGGGCGGCTCTAATGATTGAGGGTGAGATGTGGAAGATTCCGGTGTTGCCGTTTGCTGATGATACAGTATTGTTGATTGAAGATGAATGGGAGTTGCAAGGTTTGGTGAATGAATTTGGGAGAGTGTGTAGGAAGAGGAATCTGAAAGTTAATGTAAACAAGAGTAAAATTATGGTGTTTGAGAGGAATGATGTCATAGAATGCACAGTGAGGTTGGATGGTGTGGATATGGAGAATGTGAGTGCATTCAAATACCTGGGTAGTGTGATGAGTAAGGCTGGAACTTTTGGGGATGAAGTGCTTGAAAGGGCACAGCAGGGAAGGAAGGTTGTTGGTACACTGAAAGCAGTGATGAGAAGTAGGGAGGTGAATATGGAAGTTAAGAAGTCACTGCATGATAGTATTGTGATCCCTACCTTGACCTATGGAAGCGAGGCATGGACCTTGCTAGAGGGGAACAAGTCAAGAATGAGAGCAGTGGAAATGAGTTACTTGAGAGGAGCATGTGGAGTGACATGTAGGGACAGGTTGATGAATGAAGAAGTGAAGGAATGTTGTGGGGTGGATGTGGATGTAGTTGAGAAGATTTGGAGAAATACACTGAGGTGGTTTGGACATGTGGAGAGAACTGAGAATGAAAGACTGACTAAGAGGGTGTATGTAGGTGAGGTGGAGGAAGGGAGAGGGAGGGGAAGACCAAGGATGAGATGGAGGGATGGAGTTGAGAGGTATATGAGGGAGGGGGGGGGTGAGTTGGGGAGTGGGTAGGGAAATGGTGGGTGACAGAGCGACCTGGAGGTGTTTTATCTGCGGCCACCCTTTGCGGGATTAGGGCATCAGGCTTAAGATAGATAGATATATAGATGTTAGTTTTGGCTAATGTGTATTTTATGTGTATGTACCTGTGTCTAGTTCAGTTTCATTATCCTTGGAGGAATGGCTGTGAAGTCCTTCATGTCTCTTTGTCCTCTACTTCTTCCATCCTGCACCATTGCCGTGTGCTTTTTCTGCTTCTCCACCCCATCGCCTCATCTCATCCTCAGTTTCCCCAATAATTTTTTCCTTTCCAGGTCGCCAACGTATACAATCGAAGTCAGTCTTTCTCCTTCCATTCTTTCCACATGGCTCTCTCAAGGTAGCTACTTCTCATTTATATCAACACCACTATGCTCATTTCATTTTGTTTTGTTTATAAAGTTTGCAACATACTTACATGCATTGGCCTTGGTTACCTAATGGCAGCTCTCCATGTTGCTCGATCTCTTGTAGCATCCCTATTCAGTCTTTTATCCTTGAGGTCACAATCTATGACCTCGTCCCAGGTCTTTTTTGGTCTGCCTCCCGCAACCCTACCCCCAACCAAATAAAGTTGCCTGGGGGTAACAGAAATGAAATAAAGAATACAGTGTACTGTCAGACTGACAAGGTTAAGGCACTGACAATGTCAGTGTAAAACATTGTATGACAGGTAGAGGAAAAGCCCAGAGGAGATGTGTAGGCTATTGTAGCGAGGGCCTGGAGTCAAAGGAAGCAGGCTTTGTTACTGACACAGCGAATGTGTTTATGAGTCCAAACCGGGCTCCACAAAAGGCTGCCCTGTCTGCTGCCACAATGAGACTATAGCTGATACCTTTTGACCCTATGTGCATAGCATTCAGGGAACACATTATGCTTTTTATTATTGTGTTTTGCCTTGTATAGATAGCTTTCAGCAGGTGGAGGGAAAGTATAAAATGGACTGAGTTGTTGTCATTGTTAGGTACAGTATGTACTAAGTACCAAATCCAAGATTCAAATCCTGGTGCAGGCAGCTGGCACCACTCTAGATTGGCCAGGTGTTTGTCCACCTACCCTGGGTGGGTAGAAAATGTGAGTATCAATACCTAGAGTAACACTTAGGGAAGGTACTGACAACTGTGGTAACATGGATGATGCACTGGCCTTGTGTTCCAGGATATTGAGTGAATAATCCACCACAGCCTCGGAGGCCGAAGTTATGGAGATAAGCACCATGGCTAGGTACCAGTGTGCCATGTTATAGAAAAATGTATTTTTTGCTTTACTTGTTGTTATACCAGGCAGTGATAAAATTAATACTGGCTGGTATTCTTTGGTTAGTACTGTATGAAGAGTGTAAGGCATTACACTTGCAACTTATGCTGTACTTTTGCATCCTGTAGGAAAAAGAAATGTTGGGTTTTTGATTACTGTATTTTGTTGGAATGTTTAATTCTTTGCCATTTTTCATCTTGGATACAGGAATCTTCATCTAGAATACTGCATTGTTGTCTGTGTCATTGTTATTTAGTAATTCTTCAACAGTTTTATTCTTTGGTCATTGTAATTATAGGTCTGACACTGTAGTAATTTGCAACATACTGTATACCAACATAATATGATGTAGGCCTATGTCAAGGAATGATCAATTGTTGTGGCACTGGCATGTGACTCATAAAGATATGAACCCAGTGAGGTGTAGAAATCCATCCACTTTAGCTGATCACCCCAAAACATATAATGGCCATAAAGTTTATGTAATATTTTGTCCACATCAGTAGGCATAGATTTTGTTATTTTGAAGCATATTTCCCATAGTCCAGTGGCAGAATAAGCTAATGCTATGGCTCAGAATCCTTTCCATAACTTCTTTGTGGCAAACACTATATTCTGATGAGCTAAGTACTGTATTCATGATGGAGAAATGGTATTTTATTGATGGCCAGAGTAAAGTGGATAGCTACTGTATAGCATAGGTTATGTTGATCAGGATTATCTGTGTTGTACAGATACAGTAACTTGCATCATCATCATCATCATCATCATCATCATCCTGACCCCTTTTTCAACCAAAGAATGAGCTGAGGCAGATTCCAATAGGAAAGAAAAATTCAATAGAGGGCAAACTAATCAACAGTATGCACAGTGAAATGAGCCACACACTCATTTACTCACCATTTAAGCCCCTGAATCCTGTCATCATATCACTGATTTAACCAGCTATCTGCTGCATTTTATTTTTGATATTTATTTATTTAATTTTGTTTTCATATATGTACTTATTATTACCTGTGTGAAGTCAGTCTGTCAGTTATCAAGGTTAAAAAAGTTCCAAACGCTTGTCGTACTCTCAATACATAATTCATACAACTAGCTTGATCCCTTGAGAGATTAGCATAAATGCAGAAGACGTTATGATTTTGTTGTAGTTCATGAGGTCTTTGCACAAAAAGTACTGGACTTATTATTTTATTTTTATTATGAAGAATCTCAGTGTTTTTAATATTCTGTTGCATGAGTATCCTGACTGTTATTACTGTATTATGACAGTGGTTGTTGGATACTGTATCTGCCACTGATCAAAAATAGAAGAATTTGTGTGTGGCCACCCCTTATGGGATTGAGGTATCTGGCAATAGATAGATAAAAATTAGAATACATGTACTGTAGTATTTACCATGTAATTTTATATCACTATTGTTTTACAATTAAATTCACCATTAATGCTGGAAACAGAGACTACCTAGAGTTACAGTGATACATGTAAAGCTTGTTTGCCAATTCCGCTAATTTTACGGCACCACCTGTTGAGAAAAAGTTGTACACTCGCTCCAGAAAGTATAGGTGCAGAATATGTGTTAAATATTATGACATGCGGAACAAAGGTAACTGGAAATTGCGGTTCTCTCCTCCCAGACGCAGGCATCTCTGACGATAAATGACTGCTATATCAGATACCTCTTGTGTCCTTAATGATGAGTAGGGAATAGCCGTAGATGTTATGATATATACAGGAATTAACGGGCTATCAGTGCCACATGGTCGAAACATTCCGGATGACATCAGACCCACAGTGCACTGATACTTTCTGGAGCGAGTGTACATCCCAGATACTGAGGACTAACTATAGAACCTGACATAAATTAGCCCAAGTACAAAGGAAAGGGGGAAAAAGAAGTGTGTGGTAATCATAGGGGCATTTGTCTTCTTAGTATAATAGGAAAAGTGTATGGTAGGATACTTATAGACAGAGTTAGAGAAAGAACAGAGAAATTAGTTGGAGAAGAACAGGGAGGCTTTAGGAAGGGAAGAGGTTGTGTAGATCAGATATTCATTCTTAGATCTTTAGTGGAAAAGTTTCTAGAGAAGGGAAAGAAGTTGTATGCGGCTTTCATGGATTTGGAGAAAGCATATGACAGGGTGGATAGACAAGGATTGTGGAAAGTGTTAAGAATATATGGAGTAGATGGGAAGTTGTTGAATGCTGTGAAGAGTATGTACGATGGTGCGAAGGCTGCAGTGCGTGTGGATGGTGAACTAAGTGATTTTTTCTCTTTGAGAGTTGGTTTGAAACAGGGATGTGTCATGTCTCCATGGTTGTTCAATCTGTACATGGATGGGGTAATAAAAGAGGTACAAGGTAGGGTAGTGGATGTTGGAGTGGCCCTGGTGAGAGAGGATAGTGTTTGGAAACTCCCTGTACTGTTGTTTGCAGATGATACTGTGTTGTTGAGTGAAGACGAAGGGGAGCTGCAAGGTTTGGTGGATGAGTTTGAGAGAGTGTGTAAGAAACGGAACCTAAAGGTGAATGTAGGGAAGAGTAAAGTAATGGTCTTTGAGAGAGGTGAAGTTAGTGAATGTACAACGAGGTTGGATGGTGAGGAATTGGAAAATGTGAGTACGTTTTAAGTATTTGGGTAGTGTGATGAGTAAGGATGGAGGTTTGGAGGGTGAAGTGCTTGAAAGGGTACAGCAGGGAAGAAAGGTTGCTGGTTCCTTGAAAGCAGTGATAAGAAACAGGGAAGTGAGCATGGAAGTGAAAAAGTTACTACATGACAGTATTGTGATACCAACTCTAACGTACGGAAGTGAAGCTTGGACATTGTTGGAAGGACACAAGTCAAGAGTGAGAGCAGTGGAAATGAGTTATTTAAGAGGAGCCTGTGGAGTCACGTGGAGAGACAGGCTGACGAATGAGGATATAAAGGAGCGTTGTGGTGTGGATGTGGATGTGATAGGAAGCGTTATGAGGAACACACTGAGGTGGTTTGGCCATGTGGAGAGGATGGAGGGTGAAAGACTGACGAAGAGAGTGTATGTGAGTGAAGTGGAGGGGGGAAGAGGGAGGGGGAGGCCGAGGATGAGATGGAGGGATGGGGTGGAGAGGTATATGAGAGAGGGGGGTGTGAGTTGGGAGCAGGGCAGTGAAATGGCGGGGGACAGGGCGACTTGGAGGCGATTTGTTTGTGGCCACCCCAAACAGGATTGAGGCGTCTGGCAATAGATAGATAGATAGAAGTTAGTACTGTAGTGGGCTGTGGTGCATACAGGAGTGATGACCACACTGCAGTCTGTCAGGACAAACTCATACTGTATCTAGAATGAGAAGTTTTTACTGTATTTTGGGAATGGCTGAAGTAGGATACTGTTTGGCAAGAGATGTGGATAGCTGTAGTGGCCACGTGCTTGTGACAGATGCAGTATTTCATGCTACTGTAATGTGGTGTTGAGCTGCTCCTGCATTGTAGTATTGAGTGTTGAAGAGGGGATATTTTCAGGGCAGTATGTTTAATGAAAAATTATATGGGTAACAAGGCAATAAGCAGGATGCAGGTGGGGAAGGCAGCAGGTGTGTCTCGATTGACTGCTGAAATGTTGAAAGCCTCAGGAGATACAGGAGTGGGGTTAGTTACTGTCTTGATAAATACGATTATATATGAGTGTGTTGCCCTAGATGATTGGCCGAAGAGTGTACGGTTATTCTAAATGTGTACAAGGGGAAGGGTGATATCCTGGAAAGAGGAAATTAGAGAGGCATAAAGCTCTTGGACCAAATAATGAAGGTAATGGAGAGAGTTCTCGAAGGTGTGATTAGAGAGAAAGTGAATATTGATGACATGCAGTTTGGGTTTATGCCAGTCAAAGGGGCCACTGATGCCATATTCGTTGTTCAACAGCTTCAGGAAAAATATATAGGAAAGAAAAGGGATCTGTACTGTGTTTTTGTTGATTTGGAGAAGGCCTTTGATAGAGTCCCTTGAGAGGTGGTGAAGCAGGCAATGAGAAAGCTTGGTATTGAGGAGTGGCTGATTAGGGTGCCAATGGGGACCCAGGTAAGGGTGAATGAAGATTTGAGTGATGATGAGTTTTCCATGAATGTTGTTGTGCATCGGGGGTCGGTCTTGAGCCCCTTATTGTTTGTCATGATACTTGAAACCCTCTCACGCGGATTCAGAAATGGACTTCCATAGGAGGTGTTGTATGCCGATGATTTGATGTTGATTGCAGAGAATGAAAGGGAGGGGGAGAAAAGATTTAAGAAGTGGAGAGATGGTACAGGGCACAAGGGCTTGAGAGTAGATGTAGATAAAACAAAAGTGGTGGTATCTAGGGCAGGTGGCGGTACTGTCAAAGAAGAGGGAGAGTGGCCATGTGTGATTTGCCACAAGGGCATAGGAAGTGATTTCATCTTGTGCAGTGTTTGTGATAAGTGGGTGCATAAGAGATGTAGTGGTATTAGAGGTAGACTGCAAGATAATGCTGATTTCATGTGCATAGATTGTCGGGGAGAGCATGTGGAGATTGTCAGGTGTGAAAGGATTGACCTTGCAGGAGAGTCTTTTGAGTGTGTGGAAGTTTTTTTTTGTTTGGGAGATATGTGCTGGAGGTGGGGTTGGAGCAAGCAATGTACTGTGGGTAAGGAGTGCAAGGAAGGAGTTCAGGTAGCTGTTGCTTCTACGGATACTGAGAGGGCTATCTATTCGTCCTAAAGTGTCCTTGTATGCAGCATGTGGTAGGAGTGTAATGCTTTACAGTAGTGAGACCTAGGCAGTAAAGCAAGAGGATATTCATAGGCTCTAACTTAAAGATGATGATGACTACATTGATGTGTTGTATATCCTTGAGTGACAGGCCTAGGGGGAAGGGGCTAGGATTGCGAACGTGGAGTTGAGAGGAAGGATGGGATTTGAATGCATTATTATTGTGATGAGGAGGGGTAGATTGAGATGGTTTGGGCATGTGGAGAGGCTAGAGGATGACAAGTGGGAGCAAAAGATAAGTGTGAATGTTGAGGGTAGGATTGAAGAGGCAGATGAAAAAAGACCTGGGATGAGGCCATAGAGAGGCTGCTAGAGGTTGAGCAGGATGGAGGGCCACTATTAGGTTGCCAAGGCGAATGCATACAAGCATATTGTTACCTTTATAAACAAAACCAAGGAGAATGAGTTTAACCAAATAAGATGGTGAAAAGGGTGTAGCCTATGTGACTGTGTTTGAAGATGGGAGGAGGCATGATAAACAAATAAGGAGGTGGACAGATATGGCAAACGAATGTGTGAGAGTGTGTGGTATGGAGGTTGAGGAGGCAAAGGAACAGAGCAGAGGATTAAGCTGGTTGGATGAATTTTGTATGGAGGAGTGTATGTGAAGAGTTTAGCACCCCCTTAATAACTTGATTGTAATTGAATTGGCTCTGTTCAGTAGGTAATATGAAGTGCCTGGGTGTGGTTTTGTTTCTTGGGAGATGCAATCATGTTTCCTTGGGTTTAAATGACGAGTGAATAAGTTTATGTCCTATTTCAGTGGGCATGCTGTTAAGTGGTTCACCAGCTGCCATTTTTTTTCTCTCTTTTTATCTTTTTCTGGATGCTACCTTACCATTATTTGGATGGCAAAAAGAAGTTGGAGATGATGATGATGATGATGATGATGATGATATGATGACGATGACAAGGATGACGATGGTGATTGATGATTATGATGTTGATGATGATTGATGATGATAATGATTGATGATGATAATGATTTATTGGTTGATGATGATTGATGATTATGGCTGATGATTGATGAGAAGGGTGGGTGGTGAACTGAATGAAAGGAAGGCAATGATTGATTATGTGTGTGTGGATGAAAGGATGCGAAGATGTGTAATGGATGCAAGAGTTTATAGAGGTTGGGGGAGTGGACTTTCTGACCACTACTTGGTGGTGGCCAGAATTAGAATTCAAGTAAGATGGAGGAATAGAAAAGGGAAAGACAAGAGGAAGGAGTAGTTGCAAGGAGAGTGGAAAGGTTACAAGAGGATGAGAAAAAGGCAGAGTATAAGAGAGAAGTGGAGGAACGATTGGGCAAATATGAATTGGAGCAGATGGGAGACGTGGAAGGTGTGTGTAAGATATTTACAGAAGAAATATGTGCAGCATGTGATGTGGTGTGTGGAAGGAAGAGAAGACGGAGGGGGGTGCAAGGAACAGCGTGGTGGACTGAAGAGGTGAAGCAGGGTGTGGCACAAAAGAAGAAAGCATACAATGAATAGATGAGAAATAGGGGCGTGGAAGAAGTTGAGAGGCGGAAGAGAGAGTTACATGTAGAAAGAAAGAGAGAGGTGAAAAGATTAGTAAGAGAGAGTAAGAAGAGAGTGGATGAGGAATTTGAAAGGAATTTGAGTGTAAAGTGGAGGGACTGTAAGAAAATGTTCTGGAAAGAGGTGAAAAGAGTAAGACAGGGTGGAAGTGAAGTTAGTAGGGGAGTGAAAGATAAAATGGTAGATTACTAGTGGAGAAGGGAGAAAAAGTGAGCAGATGGAGAGAACACTTTAAGGAATTGTTGAACATAGAAGATGGAAATAATGTGAGTATAAGTGGCTGGGGAATGGCTGGGAGAAGGAGGGAGGTGGAAAGACAGGAAGAAATCAGTAGGATAGAAGTTGTGGAAGCAATGAAGAAAGTTAAATCAGGGAAAGCCCCAGGCATTGATGGAGTGTGTGGTGAAATGCTGAAGCATGGGGGAGAGATAGTAGTAGCATGGATGTGGAAGATGTGCAGATTGGCCTGGGAGGAAGGTAGAGTCCCAGAGGATTGGAAGTCAGGTATAATTATTCCCTTGTACAAAGGAAAAGGGGAAAAAGAAGTGTGTGGTAATCATAGGGGCATTTGTCTTCTTAGTATAATAGGAAAAGTGTATGGTAGGATACTATTTGACAGAGTTAGAGAAAGAACAGAGAAATTAGTTGGAGAAGAACAGGGAGGCTTTAGGAAGGGAAGAGGTTGTGTAGATCAGATATTCATTCTTAGATCTTTAGTGGAAAAGTTTCTAGAGAAGGGAAAGAAGTTGTATGCGGCTTTCATGGATTTGGAGAAAGCATATGACAGGGTGGATAGACAAGGATTGTGGAAAGTGTTAAGAATTCATGGAGTAGATGGGAAGTTGTTGAATGCTGTGAAGAGTATGTACGATGGTGCGAAGGCTGCAGTGCGTGTGGATGGTGAACTAAGTGAATTTTTCTCTTTGAAAGTTGGGTTGAAACAGGGATGTGTCATGTCTCCATGGTTGTTCAATCTGTACATGGATGGGGTAATAAAAGAGGTACAAGGTAGGGTAGTGGATGTTGGAGTGGCCCTGGTGAGAGAGGATAGTGTTTGGAAACTCCCTGTACTGTTGTTTGCAGATGATACTGTGTTGTTGAGTGAAGACGAAGGGGAGCTGCAAGGCTTGGTGGATGAGTTTGGGAGAGTGTATAAGAAACGGAATCTAAAAATGAATGTAGGGAAGAGTAAAGTGATGGTCTTTGAGAGAGGTGAAGTCAGTGAATGTACAACGAGGTTGGATGGTGAGGAATTGGAAAATGTGAGTACGTTTAAGTACTTGGGTAGTGTGATGAGTAAGGATGGAGGTTTGGAGGGTGAAGTGCTTGAAAGGGTACAGCAGGGAAGAAAGGTTGCTGGTTCTTTGAAAGCAGTGATAAGAAACAGGGAAGTGAACATGGAAGTGAAAAAGTTACTACATGACAGTATTGTGATACCAACTCTAACGTACGGAAGTGAAACTTGGACGTTGTTGGAAGGACACAAGTCAAGAGTGAGAGCAGTGGAAATGAGTTATTTAAGAGGAGCCTGTGGAGTCACATGGAGAGACAGGCTGACGAATGAGGATATAAAGGAGCGTTGTGGTGTTGATGTGGATGTGATATGAAGCGTTATGAGGAACACACTGAGGTGGTTTGGCCATGTGGAGAGGATGGAGGGTGAAAGACTGACGAAGAGAGTGTATGTGAGTGAGGTGGAGGGGGGAAGAGGGAGGGGGAGGCCGAGGATGAGATGGAGGGATGGGGTGGAGAGGTATATGAGAGAGGGGGGTGTGAGTTGGGAGAAGAGCAGTGAAACGGCAGGGGACAGGGCGCCTTGGAGGCGATTTGTTTGTGGCCACCCCAAACGGGATTGAGGCGTCTGGTAATAGATGGATGGATAGATTGATGATGATGATGATAATGATGGTTGTGTTGGCAGTGGTGGATATTTGATTTGGTTAACACCTTCAAAGCTCACAGTGTTCCTGTGGAAGTGTGGAGCACCATGGCAGATGAGACAGTGTTCGCTTACGTATGCAGCCCTTGTTGGTGGTGTAGAGGGACATTTTGTTTGGTGGTACTGACTAGGAGAATGTATGAAAGAGTGTGGTCGGGAGGAAATTAAAAAGGAGACCTAGAACAAGATGGAGAGTTGAAGTGTGAGAGTAGACTCAAAGTCAGAGTGTTTAAGAGTGATGTGGCTTGGAAGAGGAGAGACAGATCAATATGGAGAAATTACAAGTGCAAGGGTATGTATTGGAAAGTTCTCTGTCATTGGAAGATGGATCATTGTTGGGTAGGGACAAAAATCCCTGGAGGTCCATTTGTCATAACCAGCACTCATGAGATGTGAAATCAGGCAGTAGATGAAACATAGAAATAAGTTGATGGAGATGGTTTAGAGTAGTGGTTCTTGGCAGGTGTGCCATGAAGATCACCCAGTGCACTGCAGAATGAGATGTCTCACATGTACAGTACTGGATGTATGAGCAAGAGCTTTGCATATTAATCTCCAGTCAAGTGTAAGGTCAGTGGACTTACTACCAGCAAGCATATTCAGTATGTTCAGAATGGAAGTCAGATTGATATAATTTGAGACAAATATCTTTTCAGTTAATCTACCGTTTAAAAACCTTCCATTGATCCATTTTAAATACCCAATGTGTATACAGTTTCTTTTGATTATTAATTGGTGTTTCTTTTTGTTTTGAAGGAAATACAGTACTTGTATTTTATAATCGAGTATGTTAAGATATGGCAACATAATATAGTGGTTATATAAATATCTTTTAAAATGGTAGTGTTTCACTTCAGTGATTAAAAACATATGCCTTATGTATTGATAATATTCTGTAAAAAAGAAAATCATATATCAAGCAAAGTTGTGTAATCAATAGGTTACCAGTTTAAATTAAATACGAACAGTGGATGTGTGAAATGAAACAGTGAATAAGGGGGAAACCTGTAGTAGTAGTAGTAGTAGTTGTTCCCTAGGCAGTCTGGCCGAACAGCCCCGAGTCCCTTAGGAAGGCCATGGCCGAGACCGGGCTTTCCCACAGAGCTCTCAAAGAGTGTATGTTGTGTTGTTGGCGTAGGTGATTGTGTGGGGGAAACCTGTTTGTACCCATTCATTCCACATACTGTACATACAGTACTTAAAATGTTCAGGATCACGGAACCTGTTTTTCATCAAGAGATAAATCACTATTGACCTTTTATCTGTATGTTATGGAGGTTTTGGGTTCAAGGCATCAGGGTGTAGATAGACTGATTTTTAGTAGGAGACACATACTGTATAGTACTTTTGAGCAGGCAGCTGATATGGGGAGGAAAGATGTGCAACGTGCCATGAAAGCAGTTTCACTTTGGAGTGCTGTGACGAAAACAGAGAGAGAAATGAGCAAACCGACTTTGTGCAGTCATAGGGTAGTGTTTGAGAGAGCAGCTATTGAAAAAAAACAGGTTTCAGATGGTATGGCGCTTTGCCCCTTGTGGCGTGCACGGCCTCATATATGCTTATCACAAGATGTTTAACATGGAAGGAGCAAGGAGCACTGATGTATGCTCTTCATGGGAAAATGACTAAACAAATCTTCAACAAGTGCACTTCACTGCCATTGTGTCTTTATTTTCATCATACGAAAGCTTATTGCAGTCCTTAATAGATATGGTGATGTTATTGTAGTAAATAATTCTTTAGTACCCTGTTATCAAATCATATTTTCCCTGGAATAAGTATTGCTTGTATGGCTGAGAGCCAACTGAGTGTGCCTTGCGCAGTACGGAATTTATTCTCTCGGGCATGGAAGCATACATTCCTTTCTCTTATCCAGTGGCTAATGCAAAAAAAAACCTTGGTTTATTAATGCATGTCTTAATTCTGTCCACAACAAGGAGAGGGCCTTAGGCACCAGAGCCGCCCCGTCCCTGAATCTCATCTCTTTTATGCTTCTGCCCACAATTATGTTAAGTCTGTTCTTCACTCGCTGAAAATAATTTCATTCGTACTAAATACTCTGAACTCTCCAACTCAAACTCTTCCCGTTCCATCTGGCAGCTTGCCAGAAACCATTCTGAAAATTTCACCTCATCATCCTTCCCTTCTTTCTTCTGCTGTGATGGCTATGTAGCTGTTTCTGGTACTGAAAATGTAGAACTCTTTGCTCAGACTTTCTATTCCAGTTCCACCTTAGATGATTCTGATGCTGTTTGTCCATCGCTTACACTCTCCGATTTCCTCATGGCTGACATTAAAATATCTTAAATTGTGTTTTCTGCCATCACTGGCCTCAGTACCGTACTAACAAGGCATATGGGCTGATGGTGTCCCTACTGTTGTCCTTAAGATCTGTGCTTCTGTGCCTACATCCTGCATAGGTAAACTCTTTCACCATTGTTTGTCAACTTGTACCTTTCCTTCTTTGAAAATTTGCTCTCATTCAGCATGTCCCAGAGAAGAGTGGCCATTCCCAGCCCTCTAATTATAGCCCAGTTTGTTTCCTGTACCAGTACTTCTGAAGTTTTTGAATCCATTTTTAACAAAATATTTTAAAGCACCTTTCCCATCACAACCGTCATTCCAATTGTCAGTATGGGTTCCGCCAGGGACGTTTCAGTGGCAGTCTTCTCACATACCTTTCAGAATCTTGGTCATCCTCCTTTTGGGACTTCGGCCAAAGTTTTACCATTGCACATGACATCTCAGAGGCTTTCAGTCGGGTCTGGCATTAATCTTTAGTTTCCAACCTGCCCTCTTTTGGTTTCTCTCCTTCTTTCTGTGTCTTCATCTCTAGCTTCCTTTCTGGTCTTTTTATTGCTGATGTTGTAGACAACCACTGTTCCTCTCCTAGAGCTATCAGTAGTGATGTTCCTCAGGGCTCTGTCCTATCACCAGCTCTCTCCCTTCTCTTCATTAATAATCTTCTGAGCTCTATATCTTACCCTGTCCACACATGTGCCAATGACTCCACCCTTCACCTTTCCAGTCACTTCTTGCTTTATCCATCTCAACAATCACTTAAACAAAGATGGGATGATGTTATGGCACTCCTAATGTCAGGCTTGGCTCATATCTCTGATTGGGGTAAAAGTAATGTTGTTATTAATGTAGCAGAAACTCAGTTGTTACATCTTTCAACCTGTCAAAATCTTCTGCAGGAGTATCCCCTGGTGTTTAACAATATCCAGCTTAAACCTGCATCATCTTTAAACATACTTGGGGTTTCATTGTCTCGAGGTTTATGGTGGAAAGATCATATTACCTCTCTTGTAAAATTTGCTTCCAAGAGATTAGGTGTGCTAAGCTAACTCCATGCTTTCCTTACCCCTGCACAGTTGTTGACTTATACACAGGTTTTATTCGCCCCTGTGTAGAGTACAACTCATGTGTGGGGAGGCTTCTCACATAGAGCTCATTTCAACAAGGTGGAGTCAAAGGCTTATTGTCCTAGTAATTCTCCTCCTTGTACCGGCTTTCTTAATTCTCTATCTCTTCGCCGCACTGTTGCATCTTTATCACCTTTCTGTTGCTACTTCAATGATCTTTGGTTCTCTGAATTGTATGCTTGCATCCCTCCTCCACTGTGGCGGGCGAGTAGCACACATCATGCAATAAACTGTCATCTCTTGTCTGTCCAGCTCTCTAATTTAAGAGACTGTTACTCCCAGTCCTTCGTGTATGCAACAGTTCAACTCTGGAACCCTCCCCTGTCTATATTTTGTACTGCCTGTGACCTCCAGTCTTTCAAACTCAGTGTATCCGGACATCTCAGAATGAATGGATCATGAATTTGGCCGTCTGTTATTATTGCCCTCCTTGAGCAAGGCAGAGCAATAATGTTTTTGTGTTTTTGCCTGTGTGTGTGTGTGTGTGTGTGTGTGTGTGTGTGTGTGTGTGTGTGTGTGTGTGAGTGAGTGTGTGTTACCATTATATCTCACGAACGGCTTGAGCTATCAACCTGAAACCTGTAGGGTATCAAGATATGGCCAAAATCTTGGACGAGTTAGAAAATGGGCACTCTGGATCAAGGTTAAGATCACCAAAATGGCTGGCAAAGGTCAACTAGTTTTTATCGGCTGCCTTTAGCACCATTGTGTCTCATGAACGGCTTGAGCTGTCAACATGAGACCTTCAGGGTATCAAGAGATGGCCTAAATCTTGGGCGAGTCCGAAAGTGGGCACTCGGGGTCAAGGTCAAGGTCACCAAAATGGCTGCCAAAGGTCAACTAGTTTCTTAAATATGGATTGGCCCTTGTGAAACGCGGTGACTGAATTCCGTAGAGTTTTGCGAATTTCCACGTTTGGTTTTTAAGTATCTTACAACTTGTCCAGCAGCATATTCTGGCAGGCGATTAGCATTCGGCTCCCGAATGCTTTTCTTTCGTCTTGTTTCTGTTTTTTCTTGGCGGAACAATCTTGCTGGCTACTGGACTGTGGTTCCTTCTTCCCTGCATTAGAAAAAAAAAAAATGTACGTGACGAGGAGGTGCATGGACGTAGGAGGACTACTGGGCCATGGTAACTGGCTGTGAATCCTATGCCCAGAGTCGGTCACATAAAAAATAAAGTAAAGATGTTTTTATCATGAACTTGAGGATTCAAACCATTTGTAGTTGTTAGATGTTGCCAGAGAGACCCACCTCTCCAAATAGTTCCAGCCTTGAAAGAGGTCGCGACAACCCTCCCCCCCCTTCACCCCACCACACTTTCACTCTCGAAACTTCTGTCTCACACCGTTGCGCCACGGTTGCCGCAATGCAGCCCAGGTTAATTATCCCTTTTCTCCCCTCCCCCCACACATTTGCTTTAGTGAACATGGCACGTATGCCGTTAGTTTATAATAATTGAAGTGATATGTTTATTCTAATGAATGTTTTTTTGTTTACAATAGATTTTCTTTTTCCCCAGGACAAACTTCCCATCATCTCATCAGGATCCACGAGAATAAGGTATGTTTACCTTCGTCAAACAGTATGGTATACCAGTACGGTAGTTTGTTTACGTATTTTATACTGTATATTCCTGCTGCATGAAACAGTTTCATTCTTATTACCATAGACTGTAAACTGGGGGATTTATTTATGGCCAAGTTTAATCCTTTCATATTATAGAAATTGAATAAAACCATATGTTGATAGTAAACACTTAGAGAGTACATACCTTCACCAATGCCAATTTAATTTCTGATTTACAAACCAGTATCCATAAAACGTTGTTAGTGGAGATTATTAATTTTACGGTCTCAGTCTGCGTTCTTTAGACAGTCTCAGAGAAGGCATCTCTCCGTCATCGCTAGTAGAATTTGTTATTTAATCCTGCCTCATGATCCGAATTCATATCAAAATGTAATTAACTCTTTGTTGACCCTGTGCCCACCTAATAACCACGTCATTGAAATCTGATAACAAGCTTGAGTTACAGTAACTTGTCCTCAGACACAGACAGACAAACATGGGTTAATACATAACCTCATCCAACTCCATTGGCGGAGGTAATAATAATAATAATAATAATAATGATAATAATAATAATAATAATAATAACTAGTCTTCTGTTTGAAGGGGTTAAGTGTACAGTTGTGGGACAGTTGGACGTAGTTTGCTAATGATTACGGTAGAGTTGTTAGCTATCTTCAGTGTTTATTATATTTATCGCCCTCACTTAGAAGGCGGAGCGATAATGTTTTTGCTTGCCTCTGTGTGTCTGTCGATGTGTGTGTGTGTGTGTGTGTGTGTGTGTGTGTGTGTGTGTGTGTGTGTGTTCCCAGCATATCCTATGAACGGTTTGAGCTATCAACAGAAAACTTCAGGGTATCAAAATATGGCCAAAATCTTGGTCTTTCACATGCCTCTGTGTCTGTCGATGTGTGTGTGTGTGTGTGTGTGTGTGTGTGTGTGTGTGTGTGTGTGTGTGTGTGTGTGTGTTCCCATTATATCCCATGAACGGTTCGAGCTATCAACATGAAACCTTCAGGGTATCAGGATATGGCCAAAATCCTGGCCGAGTTCGGAAATAGGCACTCGGTGTCAGTGTCAAGGTCACCAAAATTGCTGCCAAAGGTCAACTAGTTTTTATTGCTCGCCTTTAATACCGTTATATTTCATGAACGGCTTGAGCCATCAACATGAAACCTTCAGGGTATGAAGATATGGCGAAAATCTTGGACTTGGCCAACAGCATATTCTGGTGGGCGATTAGCATTCGGCTCCCGAATGCTTTTCGTTCATTGTTGTTGGTGATGTAGCCCTAGGTTCGTCTGAAACGTGAACCCTGTGGACTGTAAACTGTAGTTGGCACTTTCCTTTAGCCCACCACCCTCCTTTCAAGGGGAGTTAAGGGCCTTTTGTATGACTGGATAGTGCAGCCGTCCAGTCATATCGATGCTCCTGAGTTTATTTTATTTTATTTTATTTTTCAAGGAAGAAGGAACCAAAGGCCAGGGACCTGCAAATTGCTCCCTTCAAGAAAAACAAAACAAAATAACAGCCAAATTCAAGATCCCTCTCCAGCAGCTGTTATAATTGTCAGATTATATTATGTACAAACTGCTACATCTGCCTGCCTGTCTGTTCCACTCAGTTTCATATTTTAAGGTCGGTAAAGATGAAAATATAAATTTAGACAACGAATGAAATAAAAAAAAATATATTGTGTTATTTTTTGTTTTGTGATGACTAGAAAGGAGGAAGTACGGTACCCTTTTGATGTACTGTATTGTTTATCCTCTACTTGACAAAGTCAGAGGAGGATGTTGTTATCACTGGGATCAATAGGTGTCTGTCTGTAGAGTTTGGCGGCACGGCAGGGCGGCTGGCCGAGCGTATAGATTTTGTTTCCGGGCCAGAACTCAGAAAGTATTCACTATAGAGTCATGAAATCTCACATAGTTATGTGTCTCTTAGTGAACTGGTACCTTTTGATAGGTAGAATGTTGTCTTAAGTAGTTTTATTTCAATGGAAAAGTAAAAAAAAAAAAAAAAAAAAAAAATTCATTTCAGGGCAAAGACTCAGAAACCAGTACAGGTACAGATTTCAAATTCCCCAGGAGTATGTGTTGATATGCCTCCTGGCGCCTGTTGGTAGTTAGAATGCCCTGAGATTATATAATGTGAAATTGCAGAAATTCATAAAAATGATTATTTTAATGCATTTTTCTATTAAAACTTTGCAACTGTTACACCTATGAGGCAGAAATTGTACGTGATAAATGATTATATGAGTATCTAATTATGTCTGATGCTTCATGACTATACGGCTCCTATTATGTAGCCATAAAAAACGGCTGCCGAAGTGAAAAATGCACGAGTCACAGTTTCATCAGCTCTGCTTGTAACTTCATTATTACCATGGATAAACTATTGAAATTTTGAAGTTTTAGTGTCTCTGTTATACGGGGGGTTGGGGGGCTGTTATGCGCTTGGTTAGGTGTGCAGGGAGGTGGGGGGGGGTATGTGCTTGGTCAGGTGGAGGGTTGGCGTTGCCTATGTTTTGCTGTTGCGTTTGTATTCAGTACACTCGAAACCAATAAATAATATCCCCCAGGAAGTCAAACTCACATTCTTTTCAAGACGGAAGGGTAATCTACCACAACAGTCAGACAATTAATTCAAAACACCCAGTTGGTCTGTTCAGTACCACCTAAAAATGCATCAGCAGATTAAAAGCTCCGGGTATTGTAGGCCTAGAGTTGTGACATTATTGATATTTTCCTGTGTGTGGAGTACAGGAAAATATCAATACCTTAAGTTTATAGTAAATTAAAACTTACAATGATTCTCTGTAAAGTCACTACGTACTTATGTTTACGATCTTTCTGTTCATAATTATATGCTGTACCGTATAGTCTACATTACAAGGGATTTTATGAAAAACTCCAAGTGTAGATTCGTTACACATCTCGAAAGATTCCCCTTGAACTAATTGTCCAAATTATTATAATCATTTGCGTGTTGGATGCATTTCTGTAGCATTGATTAAATCACCCGGCTGTAGACATAATAAGGTGTACATCCCAGAGCAGACGTATAGCAGTCAAAGGGTTAAGCTAGTGTGTCGGGAGGATGGTCCAGGTAGAGTGTATGGGTGGCTGGGAAGCGAGTGGGAGTTGTTACTAGTCTGCTGAAGTTTGTAGTTGTGAAGAGGGAAGTGGTGGTGATTGTGGCAGAGAGGAATGATGCTTGAGGTGGAGAGCTTAAGTTGGTTTAAAATCCATAATCAGTATTTAGAGAGCGTAATTGAGATGAACTGGGGAAATGGTGGTGATGGTGATGGAAGAATTAATAATCACGCCTTTTTATCGATTCATTTACAGTAACTTGGAAAGGAGTACATATTATACAATATTTATATTTACAGTCAGTCGGACTGTGTGTGTGTGTGTGTGTGTGTGTGTGTGTGTGTGTGTGTGTGTGTGTGTGTGTGTGTGTGTGTGTGTGTGTGTGTGTGTGTGTGTGTGTGTGTGTGTGCGTGTGTGTGGCTACGGATAAAGTTATTGAGCATTGTCCATCACACTCATGCCACATTTTGGGTACTGTTCATCAACAGCACCTCGTGAGATTGGACATGTATTTAATGAGTAATGGCAACAGCAAGGATGTTTCTATTTGGCATCGTGGTGCGGCATTGTAAGAAAACTGAAAAAGTAATACCGCACATTTAACACCACAGTAACGTGCACAGAGTGTGGGGCAGGGGCTATAGCTAAAAGGAGGGAGAGGGGAACACCGCACCCTTTGCCGGTTTCTGAGAGAGAGAGAGAGAGAGAGAGAGAGAGAGAGAGAGAGAGAGAGAGAGAGAGTCAGTCAGTCAGTCAAAGAGGGCACTTTGTAACCAGGAGATCGAAAGGGCATGTAACAAAACTGAGGTTGACTGTATCCCTGGTCGAGAGGTCATAGAAACTTCTCTGCCGGCTGTGGCGATGGAAGGCGTTCCATGAAGCATTTTAATAAGACAGGAGCATGAAGCATGCAACACAAGAATGTGAGAAGGAATAATACAGTACTCTTTGACGTTCGGGGAGGGATGAGAGGATTGGGAGGCAGGACACAGAGGGATTGTAGGGGAACTTTTGCTGTCGGTGGTTCTTGCTGTACTCTGTTCATTTTACCTTGGCCTAACATTGCCATCCCTCCATCTTGAATAGATGGACATAAGGATATGATGCTAGTCACGAAGAAGTGATAAGAAAAGGATGAAAAGCCGTAGCATTCTTTTTTTTTTTTTTTTTTTTTTTTTGCCACCGAACAGTATGAAATAAGCTACAAAAATTGAAAGTTTAGGCCAAGTTATGGTGAATGAACTTGAGTTTGATATTAATGAAGAATAACCCCTTCAATAGGTTATTTTTGCTGCTAGTATGCTTATTTTTACCCAAACTTGGTCAGAAACTGACATCTGTCCATCTTGAATGCTCATTTGCAGCAATAGATTAACACTTTAATATGATGCTAGGCACGATAAATTGCTGTGGAAAAGGACTTAAAGCCATAGTATTGATTTGTATTTTTCTGCTCTGGAACTGTGCGAAATAAGCCGTCAAAGGAAGAAAGTTTAGGCCAGGTTAATGTAAAAAAAGTATCGCACGTTAGTGTTATTGAGCATGGGAAGAATTTCCAGTAGTGATGGGGTTAGTTATCTCCGCTAAGGAGTTTATGTTTTTCCCGGCTTTGTTTGTCTGTCTCTGTGTGTCTGTTAGCAACGTTACTAAAAAAAAAAAAAAAAAAAAAAAAAAAAAAGTTATGAACGGATTGTGATGAAATTTTGTGGAAGGGTGGGCAATGCGCCAAGAAAGAAATGATTAAATTTTGGGGTGGATCCAGGTCCGGAGTATCCCGCACAATATCTTCAAAAGTTCACAATGAATTTCAATGAAATTTTGTGGAAAGGTAGGCCATGGATCAAGAAAATCATGATTAAATTTGGGGGCGGATCCGGATCCGGGTCCTTTTTAATGGCATTGGCGGAGGTATGCGCTCTCTGAGTGCTTTCTAGTTAAGGCTGTAACCCTACCAGGTCGAAAAGTCTCTCCTAAGCTGAAAAAAATCGTCTGGAGATAGCAGGAATAAAATACAAAATACGTTGTTGGATTGAAGGGGTTCACTAATTTTCAGTGATTATTCTCCGACAAGGAGAGTATGTTTTCACTCATGTTTGTGTGTGTATTTGTTTGTCTGTTAGCAGGATTACTCAAAAACTAAAAGAGAGAGTTGGACCAAATTTGGTGGATAGATGGCCCATGCCCCAGGGAGCAATCGGTTAACTTTTGAGACCGATGTTTGTTACCTCTGCCAGGGAGTTTATGTTTTTGCCAGCGTTGGTTCATGTGTCTGTTTGCAGGATTACTAAAAAAGTTATGAACGGATTTTGCTTAAATTTCTTGGAGGGGTAGGGTATGACCCAAGAAACAATCCATTAGATTTTGGTGGTGATCCGGATCATCATGCGGATCCAGGAATTTTTAAAAAGGTTCTCTACCAATGCGTGATAGTGGCAATTTCAACATTTTTGCGTCCATCCCGATAAATACTGCCAACAATGCATGCGCCAAAATTACTAAATCATATCATGAAATAAAATTTCGAGTAAAATGTTATGACATGTGCTTTATATGATTCCTGCTACATAAAAAAGAGCAAAAACTAGGGAACCTTTTGCAGGGCTGTTGACAAATGGGGGATTGGTCAACCTTGGCGGAGGTTTGCAATTTCAGATTGTTCTTGTTAGTTTGTTTGTCTGTTAGCAGGATTACTCAAAAACTAATAGAGAGATTTGGACTAAATTTCATGGTGAGATAGCCCATGGGCCAGGAAACAATCGATTAACTTTTGGAACCGATCCAGATCGTATTAGAGTCTGGATCTGGAAAACATTTTTTGCGAAACTAACCAGTGATGAGAAAACCTAACCCATTATGAAGAGTGGTTTGGAAATTACATTGCCCTTGGAGACATTCGCTCCAGTGATTTCCCCTCTAGTTTCGTAGCAGACTAAAGCAGTGACATCCCTTTCCGAGATCGGTGCCAGAGAGGGTGACACAGATATCACTGGGTGTCTTTACTGCCCAGTTATGCAAACGTCCCTCATTTCCATCCCTGTCGTGCAAAAGGAGGATGGTTAATTGCAATTTTCTCCCACATAAGCACGGGAGCACAAGACAACGACAGCAACAACAATTTCTATATTCAGAATGTCAGGTCCTTACACACACACACACACACACTCACACACACAAATGCGTACATTCTTCTATCTCAGATGTGTTGCAATGCCGTCCTATTTTCTGCTTTAGAGAAATTGTCCTAGTTTAGGCCCACATAGTATATAATCTCTCTCTCTCTCTCTCTCTCTCTGCAAGCGCGCACGTGTTTTATAGTGCTGGATTGAGTCTGTTTTCATAACTGAATGTATTTTTACGGGATTTTGTGTGTGTGTGTGTGTGTGTGTGTGTGTGTGTGTGTGTGTGTGTGTGTGTGTGTGTGTGTGTGTGTGTGTGTGTGTGTGTGTGTTTGCAGCATTGAGAGAGAGTTAATGTGTGTGTGTGTGTGTGTGTGTGTGTGTGTGTGTTTGCAGCATTGAGAGAGAGTTAATGTGTGTGTGTGTGTGTGTGTGTGTGTGTGTGTGTGTGTGTGTGTGTGTGTGTAGAGATTGTGGTGTTTTAACTGTTGGAAGAGTGTGTTTAGGCTAGGGTTATCTTATTCAGTGTGTTTGTGTAATGTCACGGCATGTGGGATGCCCTGAGGATGGGAACGATGCGCATTTGGCGCTGGCACCCTTGAACTAAGCCCATAATAGAACTAAATCATTCCTCTAAATTCTTTGGTGGCTATTTTTGTTTTACTCCTGCTACTATTTGTCGATTTTACTCATTTTAGGAAAGACTTTAGGAGCTGGAGAGATCAGACATAATTAATCCAGGGGGTAGCAGTAGTAAGAAAGAAAAAAAAAATCATGGAATATCATTTAATGGTGCCAAGACTGAAGCAAAGTTATTGGTGAGAGGAAGGGTTATACTGTTCAGCGTATTTGTGTGATGTCAGGGTATACGAACTGCACTTGAGAATGAGAACGATTTGCATTTATCGGTTAGGCAGTTGAACCCAGTTCGTACTGGGAATAACAGAAGTGGGAAGGAGAAGGTTATGTATGTACAGAGTGTCTGCACAGTGCCGGAATTGAAATTTTCTTTAGAATTTTGTTTTGTTTCAAAACTAGGAGTGATACCCAGCGTTGTTCGGTTTAGTTTGCAAAGTTACCGACAGTTGGTGTAACCGCAACACTGTAGAAAACATCGCACAACCCACCCAGGAGAATTTGTTTTGAGCCCCACTTCGTTTTGTATGATTTCCACAAATTTCCAAGGAAGTCTGCCTGCCTTCCACGTTAACCTTTGTCCGGGCCGTATGTGTACCCACGCAAATATCCAACACTTGTTTGGAATCTGCCCTTACATAGTAAACACACAAACAGACAAACATTATGGATTATTGTAGAGGCCAGCGGAACAACCAAAGCGTGTTTCAAATGGCTCAGCAGCTCAGTCATGTATTGATCCGACGGGAGGAAGATAATTTCTCCTCGTAACAAAAAAAGATTAAAAACTACCCAAGAGAAGGTATCACATTCCCTGTACAGTAATGTGCAGTTGAAGTTAATAGCTTGTTTTTATGCTCAAACGAAATCAGCGTCGATTTTTTTTTTTTTTTTTTTTTTTTTTTCAGTCAAGGCCACTAGTTCGTTTCTGTTAAGCGTTTAAACGGAATAACATGAAAGTGAGAGAGAAATGTTTTACTTAGTTGTCAACTCACGGTGTAAAGTTCCTTCGTGTACCCAGCCACAAGCGTCCAGATTTGGAATATTCCCTTCATGGGCTCAGTATTACGTTTCGCTACCGGGTATTTAACGTCCAGCTACAGAAGCCCTTGAAAACCATGGTGCATGTAGTTGAAATATGAGCAGGGATTTTTTTTTTTTCCAGCCCATCATTAGGCCTTCTAATACTATGACGGCATTGGTACTTTATTATTACTACCACCACCAAGTAATTGTTTTCTTCATAGAGACTTTTGGACATGGATGGACTAGGTAAATGATTTATTAACCCTTCAAAATATATAAGAGGTCTCCTGTTAGCTGAATTACATCCTCCAGAAGTGGTAAACACACACACACACACACACACACACACACACACACACACACACACATACAGAGAGAGAGAGAGAGAGAGAGAGAGAGAGAGAGAGGTCCTAGTAACGAAATGGCTTAAAAGAATAACAAGTGTAAACGAGGATGCATTTTCACTCATGGCTAGAAGTGCGTTCCTTTGTGCTGGCCCTTGTTTTCCTTAGCTTGGGCAATTTCCTAACGCCTCTTCCTCAGCGATTTATTATGGACGTCATACTCATATCCCCTGGCATGTTATTGAGGCAAAGTCTGTCGATTTTAAGAGGACAGAAAATACTATGCGAGAGAAAAGAGAGTTTAACCTCTTCAACAAGATTTTTTTTTTTTTTTTTCCTCCAGACGATTCTATTACACCAGCACACGCGAAGCCAGAGGAACTGTCTTGATTGGTGTGTGTGTGTGTGTGTGTGTGTGTGTGTGTGTGTGTGTGTGTGTGTGTGTGTGTGTGTGTGTGTGTGTGTGTGTGTGTTTTAACAAAATGACCCAGACAGTTTTGATCCATTTTACCAAAACGGCGAGAGGATTGAGGGTAGGACAAGGAGTGAGCCTGTTCTTTTTTTCATACCAATAAGTCAGTCTTTCTGAGCATGGTCAGCTTGATCAGTTTCATTTGATGTAGAGCAAACACTGTAGAAGGGTTGTGGATAAGTCAGTGAAAGGATTAGATTTTGAGAATTGAAGGTCAGGGCCATTGGGTAAGGTTAAGTCGATTTGTATCTGATTCAAACCAAACGAGGTGGAAGGGTTGAAGATTAGGTAAGAATTTGGTGGAAGGGTTGAAGACTAGGTAAGAACTTGGTGGAAGGGTTGAAGACAAGAACTTTGTGGAAGGGGTGAGAATTAGGTAAGAATTTGGTGGAAGGGTTGAAGACCAGGTAAGAACTTGGTGGAAGGGTTGAAGATTATTAGGTAAGAACTTGGTGGAAGGGTTGAAGATTATTAGGTAAGAACTTCGTGGAAGAGTTGAAGATTATTAGGTAAGAACTTGGTGGAAGGGTTGAGGATTGGGTAGGAACTAGGTGGAAGGGTTGAAAATTATTATGCAAGAACTAGGTGGAAGGGTTGATGATTAGGTACGAACTTTGTGGAAGGGTTTAAGATTAGGTAATAACTTGTTGGAAGGGTTGAAGATGAGGTAGGAATTTGGTTGAAGGGTTGAAGGTTAGGCAAGAACTTGGTTGGAGGGTTGAAGATTAAGTAGGAACTTGGTTGAAGGGTTGAAGATTAGGTAAGAACTTGGTGGAAGGGTTGAAGATTAGGTTAAAACAAAGGCATTCATTTTAGAGGACAGTCAGTCAAAAGTCAGAATTTTACCTTTGTGTCTATATGAACTTGAATAGTTTCGACCTGATTTGAAACAGACGTTGAATGAGTTGAGATCACCCAAGAGGTTGACTTTTTTTTTTTTATAACATGTCGAAAGTCAAGGTCACAAGACGGAATCAGTTTAAAAAGCTTTATCGGTTGTAAGTTAAACTTTGTGGAAGCGTTCAGGTTAAAACAAGGATAAAGTGATTCGATATTGGGAACAGAGGTCAGATTCTCAAGGAAAGGTCAGAAGTCAAGGTCACTGCGCAGTCAACTCAGAATTTGATTTGAGTTTTAGGTGGTAGTAGGTTAAGGATAGACGAGAGTGAAGTAATTAGATTGTGAGAGTAATCTGTTTAAGGTCATGATCACAGATATTTGGCCCTCAGAACAGTTGGTGTGCTCCTTGTTTCGACATATTACAACTTTTTCACCATAATTATTAGCTTATGTAATATTCTTTATTATATACAGCATATTTGTTTACATTATTTTGTTATTCAGCCTCATGAGGAAGATATGTTCTAGTGTCCATTTACAGAGTCTGTATTACACGTCTATCTATCTATCTATTGCCAGACGCCTCAATCCCGTTTGGGGTGGCCACAAACAAATCGCCTCCAAGTCGCCCTGTCCCCCGCCATTTCACTGTCCTGCTCCCAACTCACACCCCCCTCTCTCATATACCTCTCCACCCCATCCCTCCATCTCATCCTCGGCCTCTCCCTCCCTCTTCCCCCCTCCACCTCACTCACATACACTCTCTTCGTCAGTCTTTCACCCTCCATCCTCTCCACATGGCCAAACCACCTCAGTGTGTTCCTCATAACACTTCCTATCACATCCACATCAACACCACAACGCTCCTTTATATCCTCATTCGTCAGCCTGTCTCTCCATTTGACTCCACAGGCTTCTCTTAAATAACTCATTTCCACTGCTCTCACTCTTGACTTGTGTCCTTCCAACAATGTCCAAGCTTCACATCCGTACGTTAGAGTTGGTATCACAATACTGTCATGTAGTAACTTTTTCACTTCCATGCTCACTTCCCTGTTTCTTATCACTGCTTTCAAAGAACCAGCATCCTTTCTTCCCTGCTGTACCCTTTCAAGCACTTCACCCTCCAAACCTCCATCCTTACTCATCACACTACCCAAGTACTTAAACGTACTCACATTGCCAATTCCTCACCATCCAACCTCGCTGTACATTCACTAACTTCACCTCTCTCAAAGACCATCACTTTACTCTTCCCTACATTCACCTTTAGATTCCGTTTCTTACACACTCTTTCAAACTCATCACGTATTTTCTATTAAAAAACATGAAGTTATTCAAGTATATGAAGAAACCAGAGTAATATAAAAATAAAAACGTACTTTATCCAAGGTTGGAGAAAACATTGCAATAGTATCCCTAAAGCCTACACGTTTTCTGTTTATCGTATTTCACAGAAAATGCATAAGAAGGCTAACTAATATTTTTATATTCCCCCCCCCCTCATTTTTTTCTACCCTTTCAGAAAGTGCTACACTTAAACGCTTTGTTGTGTTATACACTAGACGATATTGTTCATCTTAGCGAAATTCCTACTTTTCAAATGACATCTGTCAATCAGCGAAGTTAAGCATCTGGTTACTGGGACTGCAGTTGCTACACTACTGCAGGGTTAAAGTGAAGTACTGCTTGACAGTTTATTTTATAGTCTCAAAAAAAAAAAAAAAAAAAAAAAAAAAAAAAAAAAATCAAGGATGCCAATACTAAGCAAATGCAGTAAGAAAAAATATAATGCAGCATTTTCCAGCACCCCCTAAAATTGATTTCAGCACTCCCTGGGGGTGCTTAACCTGCACTAGACGATATTGTTCATCTTAACGAAACTCCTACTTTTCAAATGACATCTGTCAGTCAGTCAGTCTTTGCCTGTCTACTTACCTACCTACATTAGGGTGGTCCAAAAAAATAAACTTTAGATTTTTGGTGCTCCACAAGGCTGCCCCTGTGCCCACTGACAAGACCTTTGTAACAGTTTCATCAGCTTTGAACAATATTTAGAGGTCGCACAAAATAAGGCATTTTTGGGATAGCCTATTCGACGGAAAATGAACAAACTTCGAATAACCTCTTTCACTGTTTTAACCAAATGTGTTAGTGTTTTATTAACAATTTTTAACTGCATAAAACACAAAATGAGTAAATGTGAGTTCATTATTAACAAATTATCAGCAATTTTGAACTATGTATAACACAAAAATGTAAAAATGATTGTCAGTTCATTATACCTAAGTGTTCTTTAATGATGGTAAAACATATTGAATAATTACTTATTAGGTAGCCTGTGCACATACATCTTTAACTCGTTATACAATAAAATAAAAAAAAAGTTTAGGTATATAAATTGAATTCAGTGAAAGGTGTACCGGTAAGTGTTTTATTGTGGCAAAACTGCAGATTTGTTAGAAGCTGGGTACATTTGCCTGTGAATTATGTTTGTAACAAACTGCTTCTGGCCTTCATGTTTTTGTCAGTGTGCTGTTGTAAGACTTAGTGAAACCAATGCCTCTTTCTGTACAATCATTCACCACTTTTACTCTGCAGATTTTCTTCTGTATGGCAAGAAAAGTGTCATCTGTTAGCCAGGTAGCAGGGTCTTTTTCTAAAAATTCTAACACTTCACTGTCTGCAGTTACGAGGTTAAAGAGTTTCTTTGATCTGCTTGTAGTATATGCTTCTAATGGATGACTAGTGTCAAAATCTGTGGCTGGGATGCCATGTGCACAATCTGGTTTTGGTGGTCTCTTCAAGTTTTCACCCATTACAGCCTTTGTTTCATTGCTTGCAGAGTTGTCAGAGAGCCATTGGTGGTAGGTGTTAAGACAAATGTCAGAGATGTCGCTGAACTGCTTGCAAGGCCTTCTCTCTAATACTGACATCAGGATATGACTGAAGCATATTAATCAACTTCAGATCGTTGAAAGGGCCTTTTGTAGGATTGGAGCTCCATACCAGAATCTTGCATATGTCAGAGACAAATAGTACAACTCTCAGAAAAGCCTTTTAATTCATGAGCAATTATCCAAAACTGATCTCTAAGGAGCATTATTTTCAGAGCATATATGCCTTTCATCATGCAACGACCATGGTTTATAGCACCAGGATCACGAAATCTGTATATTCAATCTGGTGTACTGCCTAGAAATATGAGACGCAGCTCCAGAAATTCCATGTAGTCTTCACATGGATACTCTTCTTTTATTGCATGTGTATAGTATATGATTTTTCTACGTAGAGATTCGGGAGTGGAACTAAATGTATCATCATTTCCTGGCGGAAAAGCTTCGTGATTGATCTTGCCCCAGCATTTCCGAAAACATTTAAATAGCTTCTATTTTTCCCATCTTTCCTGTCACTTCTTATTGCTTTTCTTTCCTTTACAGGTGGCTTTACATTGAGTGACAAGCCAAATGTTTTTTTTGTAAGCCAAGAAACCATTTACAGCGCTGGGTGGTAACCATATAACCAAACCATACGTGCTCCCTACGTGTCAACAAATGGGTTGGTGGAGGGTTAGCGCCCCTCCCCGTAAAACAATATCTATCTATTGCCAGATGGCCTCCCCTTACTGGATTATGGCATCTGACAATAGATAGATATTGATAGTTTAAATAGCTTCATTTCTGGACCAGGTGATGGTTTAAGGGCTTCAGTCACAATATCTGATAAAACTACTTCAAATATATGGTGACGACAGGCTATACTGTAGTTCCTTTCCAAGAGGTGCCTCTATTGGTGTACAAGCACCTGACCATACACCTGTATTTGAAGCTGTAGTATCAAATACCTCCAGTTTAACGGATTTGAAGCATGATGCATTGACCGCAGAAGCAGTCTAAAAGCTGGGAAGCTGGATAGTGGGCAGCTTAACACTGCATTTGCAGAGGTTTATTTTAAAACCATTAACATAGATGTAGTAAAAATAAATCATAAACATAAAGCCTTTGATAAAACTTTAGTAGGCTACCCAGATAACCGTACAGTCAGAATTTCATACGTATGCCACAAAGTCTGACTTTTTGTGCAAACTCTAAAGTTTGATGAAATGAGCTAAAGTTTTGTCCGTGATATCCAAATGGAACAGGGGCAGCCATGTGGAGCTGTACTTTTTAGACTTAATTTTTCATCCATGGACTGTGGACCACCGTATTTCATGTTCTTGGGGAAGTATGAAACGGAAAGGTTTGTCTTGGAAATGAAAGATGTCTCCACAAAGCTAGCCTCCAATACATTCACTACACTGCCATGCTTTTGTGCAAATTTACATAATGGTTACTGAACAAACACAAACATACGACCTCTGTATTTGCATGTGTATGTGGTTTGGCGTATGACCCCATTAATCCTTTTTAAAGGCCCACATAAAAAAAAAAGGATGAAAAAAAGAATACGGTAACCTGTCTGGAGCTACTAGCCCAAGGAATAATTGTGCCAGGTTTGAAGCGAACTGGTGAAGAAATAATGGAATGACACCAGATGAAAAACAAAAAACAAAAACAAAAGAGAAACGAAGGAAATACAGTAACTCTCCGCACCATCATGTGTATGACATTAATTTCAATCAATAAATTAATAAAAATTGTTAACGGTATGTGTTTATTTACATTGCCTGAAAACATCTGGTGTTGAGGTGTTCTCATTGAGTTTTCCGTCGCTAATGCTTCATTTATATAATACTTAGGAAATAAGCAGGGGTGGATTCTCGTCCTCCTCAGTCCGTTTTCACGTGTGTTAATCTTACCAAACCTAGCGTAATTTTAATGTATTCGAGGGAGCTATGAGCTTGAGAACTCCCCTCCCCTCGTTATTACCTCTGCCATCGACCTGAAAAGAGGTTATGTATTCATCTAAGTTTGTCTGTCTGCCTATTTGTCTGTCCAAACGATATCCCCAAAAGTTCTCAATGAATTTCAATGAAATTTTGTGGAAGGGTGGGCCATGGGCCAAGGAAGAAATGATTAAATTTGGGGGCGGATCCGGATCCGGAGTATCTCGCACAATATCTCCAAAAGTTGTCAGTGAATTTCAATGAACTCTTGTGGGAAAGTGGGCCATGGGCCAAGAAAGAATTGATTAAATTTGGGGGCGGATCCGGATCCGGATCCTTTTTAATGACATTGGAGGAAGCATGTGCTCTCAGGGTGTTCTAGTTTATTAAGTACTGTACTAACAAAGAATTTGCGACGGAAAAGTCACAGACATGACAACTGCCCCCCGCATTATATACTGTACACGCACACACACACACACACACTATATCTATATATATATATATATATATATATATATATATATATATATATATATATATATATATAATTATATAATTATTATTATTATTAGAGGCAAAGGTGGGGACAGACGCCATGAGGCACTAAGCCGCGGTGTTCATCTCCGTAACTTAGACCTCTGAGCCTGTGGCGGGTTTTTCACGCAGACCACTATATCATCCAGGTTTCCATAGATACCTCCTGTGAGTGTTATCATAGGTACTCATTTTATCTACTTACTGATAAAGGGTGGATGGACACGAGTCGATTGACACCAGTTGCTCACCTGCGCTTTAGGGCCGGCAGTTTTGCAGTCAACAAGGCTAACCACTCAGCCACCGCAGCTGAAGCCTAATAAATCGTGGTGATGAAAAATATGGACCTGATCAATGTATATTAGTGTAATAAACTGGTAAATTCCCTGTAAGGTAGGAAGCATTGTATATTGTATTTTTTTTTTTTTAACTATACAAACATGAAAATTTTATTCGTGTATTTACAGTCGTGTCCCTTAACGGGAAAGCCATTGAGATTTTGCTGAACATACCAATTCTAATCAGTAACAATCAGGTGGGTTGGACTCTCACTTCATTACTGGAAACTCCCTGACGTATAAAGGAACTATTTCCCTCGATACTGCCTTTTTGTGTCAGTTAATGTCTCGTACATAATAAAATATGTAGAGTGTAGCCGAACCAGGTGACAGGGAAGATTTAAGACGACTGATAATGTACCCTAAGGTGGAGGTGGTAGGGTAAAGCTTCCTCTCCCCTTAATTTTCTCCCTTACCTCCACATTCTCCCTTCATTGCCTCCCTTCACATCACCCCCTTCTCGCCTTTCTGCATTCAGTTTACTTCTCTTCCCATCCTCATCTCCCCGCTTTCCCAGTCTCACATACCTTGCCCCTCTTCCTCTCACCCTTACATACACCGTTCCCTTCTCACCTCTACTTGCCTTCTTTCCTTTTCACTGTCATCTCTACCGTCCCCTCACACCCTCACTCCCTCCCCTGACACACTTACCTCTCACCTTTACTTCCTCCCTCCCCTCTCACCCTTACTTCCCCCCTCCCCTCTCATCTTCACCTCCCCCATTCCCTATAACTCTCTCTCCCCCTCCTTCCCCTCTCACCCTCACCTCCCCAACCCATGTAACTCTCATTTCCCCCCATCCCTTCTCACACTCACCTCCTCATCCCATGTAACTCTCACCTCCCTCATCCATTTTCACCCTCACCTCCCCAACCCATGTACCTCTCGCCGCCCCATCTCACCATTAACACCCTCAATCCTCTTGCACCCTCACCTCCCCCTTCCTCTCTGACCCTCACCCCCCCCTTCTCCTCTCACCCTCACCTCCCACTTCCACTCTCACCTTCATCTCCCGTGCCCCTTTCACACCCTACCATATTCTCACTTCGCGACGCCCATTCTCTCCTATCTTCCCCCGCTCCTCCTTCTCACAACCTTCATCTTCTTGTATCACATTCACGTATCTCACCTTTCTCACTCACTCTCACCATCCCATCCTTCACCTCTCACTTCTACCCTCTCCTTTTCCCTCCTCCTCCTCCTAATACTCTCTCCATTCTTGCAGAGCCATTCTTGCCCTCTCCCCTTCCTACCCCTCCCGCTCTCCCATCTCACCTCCCCCTTCCCCTGCCCCTATCCCTCCCACTCCTACCTCCCTTCCCTGCCCTCACACCCTCTACCTCCTTTCCTTCGTCCTCCACTACTAACATCACCTCGCGACCCCCACCTTCACCTCACCGACCCTCCCTCAATCACTGCTGTGTTTGGTGGTGGCGACACACACACACACACACACACACACACACACACAGGTGTGCGTAAACAGCCTTTCATTGTCACACCTACACTCAGTTATGCATACATGATTTCGCATCGTTACATAACCACATACAGTAGGCTACGCACATGTGCATAAGTATACATCCACCCATCCATCCATGTATACATACATATATACCTAGCATTTAGCCAATTGTCATTTTCTGCTCAGATATGCTTGTAGTACTTATCTTTGTTACATACATCACCATGTACACAAACAATTGTATACCCACAAGACCTTCCATTGTCACATATACGTTCACAGATGTGCATACAGGAGGTCTCATTGACACACACACACACACACACACACACACACACACACACACACACACACACACACACACACACACACACACACACACACACACACACACACACACACACACACACACACACACACATGCATGGTCGCAGCTGGGGTCATCGTCTTCTTTTAACCTCTCTCTCTCTCTCTCTCTCTCTCTCTCTCTCGTTATTTTACCAGTCATTGAAATAGTTGCTCTTAGATTATTTTTATGATTTTTTTTTTCGTTTACTACTATATATCACATATTTTGCAACCTTATAATCTTCATGGGGTGTGTTCAACCTCTGATATTCCTCCATTTAATCTCATGTTACATAAGAAGGATTTTGTTTATTATTAGTATTGTTATTATTATTATTATTGTTATTATTATTATTATTATTATTATTATTATTAATTATTATTATTATTATCATTATTATTATTATTATTATTTATCATCATCATTATTATTATTATTCCATCCATCCATTGCCAGACGCCATGTATCCCAAACGGGGTGGCCAAGGGCTCAGAGTTAATTGTTTTACAGGGAGGGGCACCAATCCTCCACCAACCCCACTTGACACGTATTATTATTATTATTATTATTATTATTATTATTGTTGTTATTTCATTTATCATCATCATCATCATCATCATCATCATCATCATGGTAATAGTAGTAGTGGCAGTAGTAGGATGATGATGATAGTGCGGTAATTGTACTGTACAACCGTAATATGATAATTCTTGCTGCTGGTGTTTTGCCTGGAAATCCTGTGGGCACCGCACGCAGTACTAATCCACTCAGAAAAAAATGCATCAGTTGTGCCAGAGAGAAACAGCAGCTACTGAGAGTATCTAGAGCTCCTTCCTCTCCTCCTCCTTTCTTTTCCTTCTTTTTTCTCGTTTTTTTTTTTTTTTATCCCCTCTCCTTTTAGCCATTCATTTTCTCCCCGTTTCTCCCCTCTTTAAATTTTATTCCATTGTTTCCCCTTTCCTTTTTTTTTTTTTTTTTTCCCTCTCTCCTTTCCCTTAGTATTTTTTTTTTCTCATTTGTATTCCTCTCCTCCTCTTTTCGTTGTGTTTTCCTCGTCTCCATTCTTCCCTTCTTTGAAAGGAGCACATGGTCTGTTGCTGTTTGCTTTCTTTTGTATTCTCTGTACTCTCTCCCTTCCGTGCTTGCCTCACTCCGTCGATTCATTCTTTCCTCGTTTTCTTCCCCCAATTTTCTTCTTTCCCCTCCCCTCTCCGTCCTGTTTATCCCACTCGCTACTCTCATTCTTCTCGTCATTACTTTTTCCCTATATAACCATCATGTTATTACTCGTCCCTCTTTCTTCCTCCCACTGCAATTCTCTCCTTCCTACCCATTCTCCCATTCTTTTTCTCCGTTTTGTCCAGTTTAAGGGCACCGAGGAAAAACGTATAAAGGTAATGAAAAAATTTTATAGATATAGTGGAATAACCATTGTGAATATAGAAGGCCACTGATTTTTTTTTTTTTTCACCATTAATGCACCGTGTATATATTTCTTTTTCTTACTGGCGCCTTTCTGTCTTGTATTTACCATATATATTTATTTATTTATTTTACTTCTTAACCCCTTCAACCCGAGGACGTCATTTTATTTTATAGTGACTGTCTTGACATTATGGTTTGGAGGTTGAACTAGAGAGGTTAGATAAAACCCTCATTAATCCCTTCAGTACGATTTGTTAAAGGTGGCTGTAATCGTCTTTAGGTAGTAAGAATAAACCCGGGCATCATCGTAGTGAGGAGGTGAAACCGTTCCATGCGAAAGTTCACCAGGTTGAATAAAATCATGTGATGATAACAGTAATAAAGAAATGCGGTACATGATGGTAGTAAATGGCAGTAAAGTTACCGGTGTAGATCGTCTTTAACCCATTCACTACGCAGAAAAAAATAGTCTTGTAGTAACGAGAATATAATGTGTTAAATGTGTTGTATACTGAAGGGGTTGATATTTACCAGCGTTGAATGATGTATGTTAGGAGGAATAATGTTACAAGGCTGAAGAAGAAGAGGAAAAGGAGGAGGAAGATTATGATGATGCGTGGATTAGGTGCGTCTTCTTTCTTAACAAGTCTCGTACTTTCTCTTGTCATTTTTACCCCCGCTTGCCTTTGTAATTAATTTGATTTCTGATGGATAAGGCATTGCAGTCCTTTTTTATTTTTATTTTTTGTCAGGAGGGAAGAAGTATTTACTAAAGACAACACATTTTGTTTTAACAGCTGAGACGTCTTAGCAACCAGGGGTAACGTTTCAGCCAAATTATTATTATTATTTTTTTTTCGTGATACCACCAGACAGTTTTATTCAACTTGGGATTGATTTTTCTTTTTTAATAGTAAAGGTTTTAATTATGTGTAACTCATCTAGTTCGAAAACCCTCTCAAAAGCTGAAAAAAAAAAAAAAATGTCAGATAATAGCAAGAATGATACAGAAATGACGTCTGGCTGAAGAGGTTAAAAATAAATCAGTCGGTTTGCGAAGGGATTTGGGTGTGCAGAGAGTGACGGCTCCTAATCAAGTTCCAGCCCCAGCCTACAGCTTGTCTCAAGAGCATTTGATTCTGTGCTTCTCGTTGCCTTCTGTGTCGCCATTTCTAGTTGCATGGACGAGAAAAGTCTTTAGAATTCACATATGTTCGCTACCTAGATAAATTTATGAGCAGGTGATAAAATACAGGAAGCGAGGTGAGTTAGGGAAGCTTACCTCTCAAAAGTGCCACTATGCGATGCACGATTTTTTTTTTTTCATTATTATTATTTCTTGATTTATTTTCAGGACAAGCCCCATTGCGTACGAAACTTGTGGCTAGTTGTTACTGTATTATAGTGTGGATGCGGTTGTGCTGTCGGCAACAGTCATGATTGTATGTTAGATATATTGCTGGATTCTTGGCGCCACTTGCAGCTATCCCGATAAATCTTTCGATAAACATTTTCACTGGCATGGGCCAACCTGGTACTTAAACATTTTGCACGGGCTAACATTACTTGGTTTTGATTTTGTTCACTTGTGAGTTAGTTGAGGATCATTATTATGTTGTTTTGTCGTAATTGGATTCATTTCAGTTTTCTTTAACTCTTTATAAATATAATCTGTTACTTAACATTTCTAGTGAGGTGTCTGTATCATTCCTTATGATGTCCGTTGTAGGCCCAGGCCATCTCGTGGGAGAGCGTGATACCCGAATTATACCTTCCTCATGCTGACCAACTACAAATCAGGAAGGGGTGTTTGTAGTGAGACCAGTGGAGATGAAAGTCCAAGTGTTCTCATGGCTGTTTATGGGTGTTAGAGACAAGCTAGTATTCTTGTCGCGTAAGAAAACTCCGTAAGACCTTTTCTTAAGTGATTTATTTTGCTTCGTACACCCTACTGTTCTCCCCTATGTTACTGAAATCCATTTAATATCACCATACTCTGCATAAGTAACGTACAAAAGGATATTAACCGCGCATATCCAACAATAAATCGCCAAGGAAAAGGTGCTAGGGAGCCTCAACCGAAGAGAATACCTTCCTGTATGTCATCGGTATGGACTTACTATCTATCTATCTATCTATTGCCAGACGCCTCAATCCCGTTTGGGGTGGCCACAAACAAATCGCCTCCAAGTCGCCCTGTCCCCCGCCATTTCACTGCCCTGCTCCCAACTCACACCCCCCTCTCTCATATACCTCTCCACCCCATCCCTGCATCTCATCCTCGGCCTCCCCCTCCCTCTTCCCCCCTCCACCTCACTCACATACACTCTCTTCGTCAGTCTTTCACCCTCCATCCTCTCCACATGGCCAAACCACCTCAGTGTGTTCCTCATAACGTTTCCTATCACATCCACATCCACACCACAACGCTCCTTTATATCCTCATTCGTCAGCCTGTTTTCTCTAGAAACTTTTCCACTAAAGATCTAAGAATGAATATCTGATCTACACAACCTCTTCCCTTCCTAAAGCCTCCCTGTTCTTCTCCAACTAATTTCTCTGTTCTTTCTCTAACTCTGTCTATAAGTATCCTACCATACACTTTTCCTGTTATACTAAGAAGACAAATGCCCCTATGATTACCACACACTTCTTTTTCCCCTTTTCCTTTGTACAAGGGAATATTCCCTCTATGGACTTACAAGGTTCGAAAAAATGCCAACATATGAAAGAACATACTACCTGCATCCACTCAAAATGTCTGCCTCAGCATAAGTTTCCAACACCAGACACAGAGCACACACACACATCAGAATGTTAACGCGATAACCACTGAGCCGCTGTGCCTTCCCAACCAAATGTACTATGAGGTTAATTTATACAGCGTAGGAAGTTAAAATGCAGTGTGTGGTTGTGTGTGTAGTCTGTGGAATAGGAAGTATAGACCAAGGCGAAGGTATCTTTGACAGACATTCGAGATTTTTTTAATGATGCTCTGTAGTGTGCGATATAATTCATATTGTTTATGTGTATGGAAAAAATAACGTATGATGGAATAGGCAAAAGAGGAAGCGTCTGTTATTAGGTTTCGGTGGGAAGATTTACAGCAGATTTGTGTGTGTGTTTGTTATGCATCTTGACCAGACGACAAAGTTGCCTTGGTGTTATGGGACAGCCTGTTATAAGTTACAGAGACCTGTTCCCTCTGCTCTCCATCAAGTGAGATTTCTGCAGCTGGAGCGTTGTTACCCTTTCAATACGTTGAGGTTGTTTTACAGTTAACTTTGGCCATTTCTGGACGATTCTTTCAAAGCTGGAAAAAGGGCCCTCTGGCTGCAAGTACTATATAGGCAGCCACTCTTTATCCGTTCATTACTATAATGAGGTTTTGTTTTATTCTTGCTGCCTATTTTTTTTTTTTTTTTAAGCAAAGGAGACATTCTTGTAGTAAAGAGGCTTATCAGTAAATCACCAGGCGCCTTATTATCATGTTTAATCCTTTGAGCCCAGTGACGTCTGTTATTTCATTCATGCCATCTCTAAGCGAATTTTATTTAATATATGATGGATCTTTAACAGTGAAGGAGTTACTGTAAGGCTTTTATCTAACCTGTCCAGGCGATGTCACTCATGAGCTGAATGCAACTGTCCGGTAGTAGCAAGAATCTAGTATATATATATATATATATATATATATATATATATATATAAAGCCAAATGGAAGAGGTTACGCACTGAATAGCTAGTTGCTTTCTTTTTCTAGCACATTGAATCCGGTGGTGTCATTTTAAGTTATTTCATCCTAACTTGAGGCAGTTTTACAGGTTCAAGGGAGACTTTTCTCACTGGAGGGGTAACATACAGCCATCATATACCCCTTTAGTACGACAGCTCCTAAGATGAATTAACCTGCTTAGTAGTAGCAAAAATATAGCAAAAATGTATATATACTTGGGATGAAAGTGTCGACGTGCCAGAAACAAAAATAAGTTGTTTAGGAAGTAGGTGTTAGAAAGCCTCCAATCTGTCGAGAAAACCAGCTCACATTACTCTCTTCAATTTTACTGCCTTAGAGAAATCATTTGACCCGAGGCTGAAGGAATCGTGAGCGGGATGTGTGTCAGTATTTGCATAAGAGAGCTTAAGTGTCATTTTGCAACGGTGTGGGTCTGGGACGGTGGGAGTGGCGATGCTATATTTATAAGAGAGAGAGAGAGAGAGAGAGAGAGAGAGAGAGAGAGGGGGGGGGTGAAAACAGAACTTGAACTCAGACCATGTTTAGGTGGGAATGATGGTCAGGATGTTGATGATACTGATGATGATGTGTGTATGTACTGTACACATGCTTTGACTGCGAATATGTGTGTGTTAATGTATTGTGTTCGTGCGTGTCTTTAAGTTCGTGCGATCATTTATTTTATTTGAATACTTGAATGTGTTTGTATGTATGTATGGGTGGATGAATGGATGGATGTATGGATGGGTGGACGTATGGATGTGTGTGTGTGTGTGTGTGTGTGTGTGTGTGTGTGTGTGTGTGTGTGTGTGTGTGTGTGTGTGTGTGTGTGTGTGTGTGTGTGTGTCCTTCCGTGCCTGCATTTGTGTGTGCGTGAATATGTTTGTGTATGCCTGTGCATGTTTGTGTGTGCGTGCATGCATGTGTGTGTGTGTGTGGTGGTGGCATGTATACAAGTGTGTTGCTAGGGGGTTGTCAGTCACGGTTCCTGGGTGAAAGTTAGCGGTCTGTCCTCATTGCCCCCACCCCCACCCCTCTCCCTCATCCCCCCCTCCCTCTCTCCTGTGTTCCCCTCGCCCTCCCCCTGCCCTCCCCTTTCCCCTCCACCAGTATCTCGTTGCTTGACCCTCCTTTCTTCTCCCACCTCTTCTCTTCCTCCCCCCTCTCCCTGACTCCCCTTCCCCTCTGCCACCTCTTCTCATTCCCCCCTCTCCATGACTCCTCCTCTTCTCTCCCTCTTTTCTCCGATTCAACTTCTCCATCTCCCTGTCTCCATTCATCTCTTCAAGGGTGAGCCAGTGGTGCATTGGTTAGCATTTCCAGCTCGCAATTGGAAGAACCCGAGTTCGATTTTCGGGCTGGTCATACTCTTGGGCAAAGTTTGTTTCCCCCCTTGTTCTTCTTCAACCAGTAGTTCATGGTTATAACATCGGGCTGTATTGCGTGAGAAGGTTGGGACTTGTTAAAAATTAATTATCTGTTTAATGACCTTCGTGTGGTTGATACGTGTTAATTAAATTCTTCGTTTCCTTTCCTGTCGCTGTTTATTTCCCCCGTCAACTCACCCTCTTCTCCCCTCTCCCTCCTCCTCTCCCTCCCACGTCGTCTCACATCCTCTCTTTCCTATGCTCCCCCCTTTCCCTCATTCTCCCGCTCCCCTCCCCAATCCCCCCCCCCTCTCTCATCGCTTTTCCTCTCCTTCTCCTCTCTACTCCTCCTTCACCTTCTTTGCCTCTCTCGTTACCTCTGCCATCACCTGCCTTTTCCCTCTCTTCTCCATCCCCTTTCCTCTCTCCATGTTTTCACCCCAGTTCTTTCTCCCACACCCTTCTCCCCCCATCTCCCTTCATCTTCCCCCTCTATCCCTCCTCCTTCCTCGTCACCTCCCCCAGCTGACCTGACTGTCTCTCATATTCGCCATCGTTACAAATCTCCCAGCATTCTATGTTTCCTTCCATGTTTCTTTCTGTTTCCTCCCTGTTCCCTATCAGTTCCTTCCCTGTTGCATTCCTGTTTTCCTGTTTCATCCTGTTTCTCCACTGTTTTATGTTTCATACGTTTCATCCTTGTTTCATTCCGTTTCACTCCTTTTCCTTCTTATTTTTCCCGCAGTTTTTTCTCTCCCGTTTCCTCTCGTGTTTCCTCCATACAGCACTCTGTATACTTTCTGCATTGCTCTGTGCAGTGCTCTGTCAGCTTGATTTGGTCTGTTATTGCCATCTCTCCATCTTCAATGCTAAGGTGTAACAAGAGATTAACACTAAAATATGGTGCAAGTCACAAAGAAGTGCAGTGGAGAAGATGTAGAGCCTTAGTTTACCACGGGAAATAAACTACAATTGCTTGAGAATCTCCGCCATGTTAAAGTGAATGAAGTATAGTATTCCCTCCCCCTCCCTCCATCCATATCACTTTTGCTCCTTGACTGTTCCATCTCCTTGACACCAGTTTCCTCCTTCCATTGCACCAGTTTTCCTCCCTCCCTCCTTCCCTCCTTGGCATTAGTTTCCCTCTCCCTGACACCAGTTTCCTCCTTGCGTGTCACCAGTTTCCATCCTTCGTACCACCAGTTTCCATCCCCCCCTGACACCAGTTCTCCTCCCTCCCTGACACCAGTTCTCCTCCCTCCCTGACACCAGTATTCTTCCCTCCATGACACCAGTTTCCCTTCTTCCCTGACATCAGTTTCCCTCCCTCCCTGACACCAGTTTCCCTCCCTCCATGACACGAGTTTCCCTCCCTCCCTGACACCAGTTTCCCTCCCTCCATGACACGAGTTTCCCTCCCTCCCTGACAACAGTTTCCCCTCCTCTATGACACCAGTTTCCCTCCCTCCCTGACACCAATTTCCCTTCCTCTGTGACACCAATTTCCCTCTCTCCCTGACACGAGTTTCCATCCCTCCATGACACCTGTTTCCCCCTCTACCCTTTACCTTGAACTTATAATCTTTGACTCCTTCAATCTGATGACGTATTTTCAAACTAGTTCACCCTCAGACGATTTTATTCAGGTTAAGGGAGATGGAGTGAAGGGTTTAATGATGGGTGCATATGACTCCTGTTGAAAGACGCCGCCAAAAATAGATAATCGTCTGTAGATGGTGAGAATACCAACAAAAATAAAATCGTATGTAGATGGCGAGAATACCGACAAAAGTAAATAAAATCGTCTGCAGATGGCGAGAATACCGACAAAAGTAAATAAAATCGTCTGCAGATGGCGGGAATACCGACAAAAGTAAATAAATCATCTGTAGATGGCGAGAATACCGACAAAATTAAATAAAATCGTCTGCAGATGGCGAGAATACCGACAAATGTAAATAAATCATCTGTAGATGGCGAGAATACCGACAAAATTAAATAAAATCGTCTGCAGATGGCGAGAATACCGACAAGAATAAAATCATCTGTAGATGGCGAGAATACCGACAAAAATAAAATCGTCTGTAGATGGCGAGAATACAATGAAAAAATACTCTAACGATAAGTTTGACGACCATATCCTTGTGATAAGATTCCCTAGCATTTCATTAGCTTGTTTTTTTATTTATTTGGGGGGGGTTTCAAGAATACTCCCCCAGTATCCCTGCTTGTCGTACGAGGCGACTAAAAGGGTTGGTGGTGGGTTAGTGCCCCACCCCGTAAAAAGAACTAACTAAAAAAGCAAATAAAGCGCCTCGGACCCGGACGGACCATACGTTGACGACTAAGGAACGGACAAAGGACATTCTGAGAGTAGGAACGTGGAATGTGAGAGGAGTGAATGATGAAGTGAAAGAGAGAGAGATTGTCCAGGTGCTTGAGGATGCAAAAGTGGATATATGTGGATTGACTGAAACTAAATGGAAAGGTGAAAGGATGAGAGAATGGGAATACGGTGTAGGTATATGTTAATGAGTCAGTGAGAATGAGAGGGCAAGAGAGGGAGTATGTCTGATGATAAGCAAGAAGTGGAAGGAGAATATAAGAGAGTATGGAACAGTGGGTGCAAGGATTGTATGGGTGAGGATGAAAGTAGGTATACAAGCATGGGCGATTGTATGTGTGTATGCTCCAACAGAGGATCGAGTGGCAAGAGTGAAAGATGAGTTTTGGGCGAGAGTAGAAAGCATGTATGGACAAGCTTGAGAGGAGCGAGAGAGTGCTGTTGATTGGAGACATGAATGGCAAAGTCGGGAATGTACGAGTGGATGGAGTGGTTGGTCAGTGGGGTGTGCCAGCAGAAGTAGATGGGAATGGTAGTGCTTTGGTGGACATCTGTGCTGGTAAGGGGTTGGCAATAGCCAACACCTACTTTCGTCATAAGATGATCCACCGGTATACATGGAGAGTAATGAGGAGGATGGATGGTGAACTTGTTGAACGAAAGGCAATGATAGACTACGTGTGTGTGGATGAGCGAATGAGAAGACAAGTGTTGGATGCAAGGGTGTGGAGAGGGTGGGGGAATGGAGTCTCGGACCATCACTTAGTGATGGCCAAGGTAGAGCTGCAAAGAAAGTGGTTGAGGAGGCGAAGGGGAAGACAGGAGGAAACAGCTCCTGTGAGAAGAGTGGAGAAATTGCAAGATAGTGAGAAGAGGACAGAGTATAAGAGCATAGTGGAAGAAAGATTGGGAAGGTATGAGCTAGAGCAGATGGAAGGGGTGGAAGACGTATGTAAGATATTCACGGAAGAGATAAGCGCAGCGTGTGAGGTGGTTTGTGGAGTGAGGAGGAGATGCAAGGGTGTGCAAGGGACAGCATGGTGGAATGATGAGGTGAAACGAGCTGTGGAACAAAAGAATAAGGCATATGGTGAATGGTTGGCGAGTAGAGGTAGGGGAGAAGATGAGAGAGAGAAGAGAGAGGTATATGTGAGCAGGAGAAGGGAGGTTAAGAGACTGGTGAAGGAGAGTAAGAAGAAAGTGGATGAAGAGTTTGGGAGGAATCTGAGTGTGAAATGGAGGGAGAGTAAGAAATTGTTTTGGAAGGAGGTAAAGAAAGTAAGGATGTGTGAAAGGGGAAATAGTAGGGGAGTGAAAGATAGGAATAATAGATTGTTGGTAGAGAAGAGAGAGAAATTGAGGAGATGGAAGGAGCACTTTGAGGATTTGTTGAATGTAGAGAGTGAGAGCAGTGTGAGTATAAGTGGTTGGGGAATGGCTGGGAGAAGAAGAGATGAGAGGAGGAGGAAGAGATCAGTAGGTCGGAAGTAGTGGAAGCGATGAAGAAGATTAAGCTGGGAAAGGCCCCAGGAATTGATGGAGTATGTGGTGAAATGCTTAGGTATGGGGGTGAGATTGTTGTGGAGTGGATATGGAAGTTGTGTAGATTGGCTTGGGAAGAGGGAAGGGTTCCAGAGGACTGGAAATCAGGTATAATTGTTCCTCTGTACAAAGGAAAAGGGGAGAGAGAAGTATGTGGTAACCATAGGGGTATTTGCCTTCTTAGTGTGACTGGTAAAATATATGGTAGAATACTCATTGATAGGGTTAGGCATATGACAGAGGAGCTAGTTGGAGAAGAACAAGGGGGATTTAGGAAGGGAAAAGGGTGTGTAGATCAGATATTTGTTCTAAGATGTTTAGTGGAGAAGTATCTAGAGAAGGGAAGGAAAGTGTACGCTGCCTTCATGGACTTGGAGAAAGCTTATGACAGAATAGATAGGAAAGGTATGTGGAAGGTATTAAGAATATATGGAGTGGAGGGGAAATTGTTGAGTGCTGTGAAGAGTATGTACAGGGAGCTAGGGCTACGGTGCGAGTGGTTGGTGAGCTGAGTGAGTTCTTTGATCTCAATGTGGGACTGAAACAGGGGTGTGTAATGTCTCCATGGCTGTTTAATATATATATGGATGGGGTCGTAAAGGAGGTACAAGGTAGGGCAGTGGATGTGGGGGTGGCCCTAACGAATGAGGGTGAGATTTGGAAGCTTCCGGTGTTGCTGTTTGCTGATGATACAGTATTGTTGAGTGAAGATGAATGGGAGTTGCAAGGTTTGGTGAATGAATTTGGGACAGTGTGTAGGAGGAGGAAGCTGAAAGTTAATGTAAACAAAAGTAAAGTTATGGTGTTTGAGAGGAATGAAGTCACAGAGTGTGCAGTGAGGTTGGATGGTGAGGATATGGAGAATGTGAGTGCATTCAAGTACTTGGGTAGTGTGATGAGTAAGGATGGAACTTTGGGGGATGAAGTGCGTGAAAGGGTACAGCAGGGAAGGAAGGTTGTAGGCATGCTGAAAGCAGTAATGAGAAATAGGGAAGTGAGTATGGAAGTTAAGAAGTCTCTGCATGATGGTATTGTGATCCCTACCCTGACGTATGGAAGCGAGGCGTGGACCTTGCAAGAGGGGAACAAGTCAAGAGTGAGAGCAGTGGAAATGAGTTACTTGAGAGGAGCATGTGGAGTGACATGGAGGGACAGGTTGACGAATGAAGAAGTGAAGGAACGTTGTGGGGTAGATGTGGATGTGGTTGAAAAGATTAGGAGAAATACACTGAGGTGGTTTGGACATGTGGAGAGGATGGAGAGTGAAAGACTGACTAAGAGGGTGTATGTGGGTGAGGTGGAGGGAGGGAGAGGGAGGGGTAGACCGAGGATGAGGTGGAGGGATGGAGTTGAGAGGTATATGAGGGAGGGGGGGATGAGTTGGGGGGAGGGGAGTCAAATGGTGGGTGACAGAGTGACTTGGAGGCGTTTTGTCTGCGGCCACCCTTTGCGGGATTAGGGCGTCGGGCTATAGATAGATAGATAGATAGATTTATGTCAGTTCTTACACTATGTGTTACCGAAGTCCTTAATTCCATTCCGGTGTCTTATATTTTAACTTGACCATTGCTACCGTTCCTTCATTACAGTAACTTAATGTCATGGCTTAATATGTTCCCTCAGTTTAAAAGAAAAAAAAAAATTCAGTCAGCTTTGGAGAGACCTTGTGGGTTATAAATTGGTGTAGTTTGCATAAGGAACATACAAGAGACAGTAAAACTGCAACATGAAAAGGAAAATGATAACGAAGAGCGCTAGGGAGCCTTCTCATTCCACAACAACATCACTCTTCTACTGTCCATCATCTCCCCTCCTTCACTTTCCTTACGGCCACACCATTAGGCTGGGTTACTTTGACATGGTTTTGTTTAGGTTAGGTTGAATTTGGCTGGCCTAGGTCAGGTCTGGTCTGACAGGATAGGTTAAGCTGCGAATGGTTATATTAGGTTTTGTTAGGGCAGGTCACGTTAGGTGAAGTTGTGTTTGGTTACTTTAGGTTAGGTTTGGTTTCCTTTGGTTAAGTTAGGTTAGGTCAAGTCGGGTCGCGTAAGGTTAAGTTGTGTTTGGATACACCAGTTAAGTGTGCCTTGTGAGCGCGTGACGAGCGAGCGAGCGTTTGTACATGCGCCTGTCATCATAATTTCACCTTGGTGTAAACTTTCAGTATTTCTGGTGAGGTTCTTGAACAATAAGAGAAGAATAATTGAGCTAAAATATTTACTTTTACGATTTCTCTCTCACGTTTTCTCCCTGGATGTGCATATGGCGAGGCGCCGTTGCATTTATTACGCAGGCAATGTTCAGTTCTCTGCTCCCGACTTGCTGTGTCAGCGAACTGCGTCGGTAAACGCTTGGCCATCGATCGAATGATAAAACCCCGAAATGTGGTGATTACTCTTGCTGAGTTCACGTTCATATGAAATTATGAGTGTAATTTCCGATATTCATTTGTTAGTATTCATGCAGGAAAACATAGTTTTAAACAGGAAATCCTTTTAAATTCGATTTCATAGTGAGGCATGCCAGTTGAAGCCTCGGTACATTCCCTTGGAAAGTGGGAATTCCAAGGTGTTTCTTTGGTCTCATGAGTAAATGTATAGCTAAAAACAAAATATACTGAATGTATCTACCACCTGCTGAAAGAATCTCTTCTCTGTCTCACAAAGTAGAAAAATTATTAGCCTCTGAAAACCATGGCGGTCGGGCCATGTCGTGTCGGGTCGGGCCGGGTAGTGTCGGACCTCTCATTTCTCAGCTGAACGTAGAGTAAACCGCTTCGCTAGCAGTTGAGTTAGGCTAGTTGTCCTCCATCCTTCATCGTCGCTGTGTATAATTTGTTCTCTGTTGTGTCTCTCACTACATACTTGGCAAATTCTGTCACCTCCTGTATTGGTTCTTGCATCTCCCGCTGCCTTTCTCTTTTCAGTCTAGGCCTTCCCAGTTCACTCACCTCTCCCCCTCCTTCACCCCTTTTCCATCTCTCTCTGTTACTCCTTCGCATTCTTCCTCTCTCCCTTGTCTCTGTCTTTCACCCTTCCTTCCTGCCTTTCTCCTTTCCCTTCTGTCTCCTCCTCACTCTTCCTCAGTCACTAATCTCCTTCCCTCTCTCCCTCCCCCGTTTTCTCCCTTTTTCCCCGTCTGCTTTCATTTCTTCCTCTCTCACCTCCCCCTTCATCACTATCCCCCCCCCTCTCTCTCTCTCTCTCTCTCTCTCTCACTTTACCCTCCATGTCTCACCCTACTCTCCTCTTTGTTGATCTTACCACACGTCCTCCTCTATTCCCCTGTTTCCCCTTTTTATTTCCTTTCGTCTTCTTGTTTTCTTACTTTTTCCTCCTTGTTTTTTCCCACTGTATTTCTCTTTTCTCCTGGTCTTATCTTTCCCACTGTTTTTCTTCACATCTAGTTTCCTCTTCTCCCAGTTTTTATCTTCCGCTTTCTCCCTTTTTATTCATCATAGCGTTTTTCTTCCAGCTTCCTCTTCCTTGTTTTTCTCTTCCGTTTTTTCAGTTTTGCTATTCTTCACACCGTTTTCTCCCTTCTCCTATTTTCCCTCCCCCCTCCCTTGATTTTCCCCTCCTTTCTCCTCCTTCCCACCCTGTTCACTCCTCTTATTCTCTTTCCCCTTCCCTTGTTTCTCCCTCCCTTTTCCTCCCTCCCATCTTTTTCTCTCCTCTTATTTTCTTTCCCCTACCCTTGTTTCCCCCCCCTCCCCCTTCTCCTCCCTCCCATCCTCTCCCCCTGCATTCTGTTCTCCTCATTTGGCGTCTCCGTCGTTTTTGCCCCATGTGCTTTTAATCTCCCTGCTTTCGCCTTCCCCCTCATATGCCGTGCTCTCCCGCCTGTGTGGCCTCCTGTCTCCTAATGGCTTATTGTACCTCCATGTCTGTTGCTGTCTGGTGTAATGTTATGTTTGTTTATGCTGACGTATGTTGTAACTTGATGTCTGTATGTTCATTTCTCTTTGATGATGTTTTCATCCATCCATCCATCATCCAATCCTACATTGCCCCATGAGGAGCGTAGGAGCCCGGGGCTAGGCAGTTGGTCCCTACATTTAAGATGAATGACCAGCCTCACTCATCCCTGAGTGGCATTACATGAGCAGTCAACCCCAACCATCCCTTAGATATAAACCTTCACCGGCTCAATCCGATTGGAGCGCAATAATTACCCACTAAACCACCAGGCGCCAAAATTTGGTTGTATGGTTACCACCCAGCGTAGTAAATGGTTTCCTGGTGCACAGGAAACCATTTGGCTTGTCACCCAGTGTAGAGTCACCCACAGCCTGAAGGAAGTGGAAAGAATGAAGGAAAGAAAGACAGAAGAGGGAGTGTAAAGTCACCTGTAGGCAGAAGGACAAGGAAAGAATGAAGGAAAGAAAGACAGAAGAGAATGGAAGGAAAGAAGGATGGAGAGGAAAGGGCAGACACCCTAGAGCAGCACTACATCGAGTGAGTGGATGATGGACGCCCCCACCTACCACTAATGATGATGTTTTCCTTTGCTAAATATAGCGTAATGGGTGTTATGTCTATCTGCTGCCTGAGTCTGTTTATTGATGTCTTTTGTAACGTGACTTCTGTGTGACCGTTGATGTAGCCTATGTCTTGCTGTCTGTTGCGACGTGCAGTGTGCCTGTTGATGTGCGTTGTAATATGATCTTTTTATTAACGTTATTATTATTATTATTATTATTACTATTATTATTATTATTATTATTATTATTATCATCATCATCATTATCATCATCATCATCATCAAACGACTCTGGACATAGGCTTGGTATCCCGTATCTCATGTTCCACTTCCTACACACGAAAAATGTTGATACCCAGCAGACTTCGGCGTCACTATTTCGGCATTAAATTCTTTACAACGATGACGTATAGTTTATTCCTGCTACCTCCACACGACTCTGTACTACTTCGGATTGCTGTCTGACGAAGAATGGTCAGTAAAGGGTATATCTGACCCCATCCGTTCAAGAGGTCACCCATAAGTCGAATAAAATTGTGGGATAATAGCAAAGAAAATGTGCAAAATACGTCATCTGGTTAAGGTTGCTCCCTAACACCTCTTTCCTTGCGATTTATTTTTGGACATGGATGATTAATACCCTTTTGTACGTTGTTTGGAGAGTTTGGCGATGTTTGAAGGATTTGTATAACACTGAATAGGACAGTAAGGCGTAATAGGCAAAGTAAATCGCGTTGGAAGAGACGCTGAGAGCTCCATTATCCGGCGAGAATGCGGGCCCTGGTTTTGTCGTGTTAATGGTGGTGTTATATGACATGTTGGTGGGGCCAGATAGAAGAAGAGTAAACATAGTGATTGATTCAAAACTACTACTACTACACCACTACTGCTGCCACTACAATACGGTACTACTATTACTGTTACTACTACTACTACTACTACTTGCAATGGCCAGGATTGAACTCGTGACCCCACAATTTCCAGCAGTCTGCCTCTGTCCACCCGACCACCACCTCCCTCGTTTGTCCATGTCTGCATTGTAACAAGGTGTCTGTCTGTTGACCTACCTGACTCTGCCTCATCGTCTTTCTTCTATGCTCGGATGAAAGGTTTCTCTCTCTCTCTCTCTCTCTCTCTCTCTCTCTCTCTTTCTTTCTTTCTTTCTTTCTTTCTTTCTCTCTCTCTCTCTCTCTCTCTTTCTTTCTTTCTTTCTTTCTTTCTTTCTTTCTCTCTCTCTCTCTCTCTCTCTCTCTCTCTCTCTCTCTCTCTCTCTCTCTCTCTCTCTCTCTCACACACACACACACACACACACACACACACACACACACACACACACACACACACACACACACACACACACACCATAAAAGGTAACTTAAATATTGCCTCGTAATTGCATGCACGGTTAGCTTTATATGTACTTGACGATTTTTCCTGCATACCAATTTGCCTACTCACCTTTTTTGCCTGCCTGCCTACTCACCTACTTGTGCACCTGCCTGGCTACCTACCTGCTCTCCTACTTTCATGCCTGCCTAATTGCCCTCTTGCCTTCCTACCTGCCTGTCAACGTGTCTACGTGCCTGTTTGCCTGCTTCTTGTTTGTGTATCTCCTTTTCTGCCTGCCTGCTTCTCTGCCTGCCTGCTTCTCTGCCTGTCTGCTTGCTTGCGTACTTTCCTACACAGTTGTCTACGTGCCTGTTTGCCTGCTTCTTGTTTGTGTATCTCCTTTTCTGCCTGCCTGCTTCTCTGCCTGTCTGCTTGCTTGCCTACTTTCCCACACAGTTGTCTACCTGCCTGCCTGCCTATTTACAGACCAACCTACCCACCTTCCTATTCCCCTACGTGCAGACATACCTACCTGCTTGCAGTTCTGCATGGTTGTCAGCCTACTTGCTTTCCCACCTACCTGCTTGCTTACCTACCTACCTGTTCCCTACGCGCCCGCTTTCTTACCTGCTTGCCAACCAGTTTGCGTATCAGCGTGGTCGTTTATATCAGTACTTATCTCTGAAGGTATAATGTGTCTCTGCCGTCTTGTTTTCTTATATCCATTCATGATTTTATGGCGCTTGACTCCTTGACTTACTGTGTGCTTGCCCTTTGATCTGTGTTTAGTGATAGGGTTTGCTCTCCTCTTATACGCGTGCTTAATTTCACGCTTGATTGTATATGAATGAATGAATGAAATGTAATGGTTGGCTTTTATACGATTGTCTTCATTCTCTTCCTTCCTTTTCCTCTACACCTTATCTTTTTCTCTCGTACTCATCAGTATTTCTTTTCTTTCTTGTCTTTCCTCCCTGCCACTTTCTTTTTCTTACTCCATCCCTCACTGCCTTTTATCCTCCCTCCCACCCTCTTTCACTTCACCTCCTGCCTGTTCTCATTCATCCTCCCTCCCTCTCTAACCTCCCCTCTTTATTTATCTTATCCTTCTTCCCAGCTTGTCATCCATCTTTCCTCCCCATTATCCTTCCACCCTCGCTCTCTCATCCCTCTTCATTATTTATCATATCCTCCCTCCCGTCCTCATATCCTACCTTCCTCCCTCCCTCTCTTCTTATCCTTTCTCTTCTTTTTCATCTTCCATCCCTCACCTTCATCTTCTTTTCTCCCATTCTCACCCACCTTCCTTTCCTCGCTTGTCATTCCTGCCTCACCTCCTCTCTCTCCCCCTTTTCTTCCATTTCTCCTCCCTGGCTTTCTTTTATTCTTTCTCTCTTCCTCCTCACCCCTCTTTCATCCCTTTCTCATCCCTTTTCCCTCCCTCTTTCGTGTTTAATCTCTCTTTCCGTTTCATCCTTTGTCTGTTCCTCCTAGTCTACATACCAACCAGATAGCAAACCAGCCACCCACTGTATTAGCCTAAATACCTACCTACCTATTGCATTCCTACCTGCTAACATGCCAACCCACCAGCCTTCCTACTGCATTCCTACCTACCAACCCACTTCCCTATACCAGCTCACGTACTTGCCTGCTTATCGCATTCTTACCTACCTACCAACCTACCATTCTAACAGCCCTCCTACTACATTCCTACCCATATTTACCTGCCTACCTACCTACCTGTCGTCCTGCCTGCCTGCCTGCGTCCGTGCCTACTTACCTACCTACCTACCTACCTATATACAGTACCTACCATCCTTCATACTTCCTACCTACGTACCAACTACATTTCTTACCTACCCATCTGTCATTTTACACAGCTTCCTGTTACCGTCCTGCCTGCCTGTCTACCACCATCCTACTACCTACCTACCTACCTACCTACCTTCCATTTTATATCTCTACCCTGTACCTTACCAGACTGCTTCCTTTCAGTTCTTCTCACCTGCCTTTATCAGTCCATAACTCCTTCGATGCTGGAGATCACCCGAGATGAATAAAATAGTCTGGTGGCAGAAAGAATAAAATACACAGGACCTCCAGGTACTGAGGAGGTTATTGGAGATTGGTTATGACCCCTTTAGCTTTTGAGGTGTCAGTAGTGGGAAATAAATCGTCTGGCGGTAGGAATAATAATAATAATAAAATTCCTGGTGTGAGAACGTTACTGGGGTTTAGTTTTAACCCCGTCACAACCTCAACTCTCAGTCAATCTGGATGAAATCGTTTGACGGTAGTAAGATTAACACACACACACACACACACACACACACACACACACACACACACACACACACACACACACACACACACACACACACACACACACACACACACACACACACACACACACACACACACACACACACGTTCTGGTACCGATGGGATTATATATTTTCACACACACACACACACACACACACACACACACACACACACACACACACACACACACGTTCCGGTACCGCTGGGATTACATATTTTCGCATCCACCCCCCCCCCCACACACACACACGGTCTGGCACCGAAACGATTACATATTTTCGCATCCTCTAGCCCGCCTCTCTCTCAGCTATTCCCGTTGTCAGTTAGTTGCTTACATTTTCGGTCATTACCTATTTTACAGTCTTGAAATCGTGTCAAAAACAAACGTTATTTTCCACATTAACAAGCGGTAATAAAATGGGTTGGAGTCTCGTTTCAGTAGTCCTAACCCGCGATGTGTATTTAGTGTCAAAACCTAATAATACTTAATATTATGTGAATACTTATTGGCCTGTTAAAATGATTATCAGTAATCGAATGGATCAGAATCTTTTTTCCTTTAGTTTGGAACCCTAGATATATAATTGGTACTAAAGCTGGTAATTTGTTAAACTATAGTTCATTCACCATAACCTGGCGGAGTTACTTTGTCCATTTGCAGCTTTCTTCTTGTCTCTGTGGCAGAATAAGATAATACTACGGCCTTACATTCTTTCCCTAGCATGTCTTCGTGACTAGTACCATATTCTAGTGCTAATCTCATGGCAGTAACTCAGCATTCCGGATGGAGAGATGGCAGTTTTACGCGCGGTTAAAGTGGGCGAAGTATAATCATTGATAATCAAGCGAGTTCATATCTCGCTTCATTAATTCCGAGGCCGCTAAGTGTAATTTTTGTCAGAAGCTAATAAGTGCATGTTAAATTATCAACTAAACTGTCAAAGCTAAGTGAGATATCATGTTAAACTGCCTGTGCCTTGTGGAATTTGCTAAGTAATAGTAATGAGCGGGTTGGAGTTTTGCCTCACTGGTTTAGAACCCTAGAAGTGTCATGTTATCCATACCTAATGAGACTCTCTTAAACTGATGAATGAAAATCTAATAAACTGGATCACGGTTAATTAGTTGCCGGAACCTATTGACTCCTTGCTAAATTGATAAAAGAAATCATGATTTGGACTCTTGCTTTAGAAGTTCGGATCCTTGTACACTTAAATGTCACATGTCAAACCGTAATGAGATCCCGGTAAACTGTCACAGTGTACTGAGATTTTGTTAAACTAAACAACAATCTCAGGCTGTGTGCAGAAAAGGTAGTGGCGAGAAGAGGGGTAATTAATGTAGGCCCTCTTCCTCTAAAAAGGAAGTAAAGACTGATATGGCAAGCCCAGGGGACCTAAGCTACTCACACTGCCAAAGGGGATTAGCCGCTTTGCTACTAAAATGTGTGATGATCTACTTCATTGTAGAGTGAATATCGAGAATCTTTCAGGATTATGTAATACTGTTTTTATTTTTAAGAACAAAAGGGCCAATAAATAGCAGTCTTTTTTTTTTTTTTTTTTTTTTTTGACATTGGACTCTCTCCACATTTATTTCGGTACCCAAGAATTGTAAATGATATCAAAACCTATGATATTTTGTTCAGCTGCCAAAACCTATTGATATTTTGCTATTTATTAGTATACAGGTGGGTTGGTTCACTAGTTCAGAATGCAAAAAATATAAAGAATATAAACACAAGATCGTACTGATTTGTCAGAACCTACTGAAATCTTGCTAAGGAAGTCACCGCCAAAACCTTGCATCACGGATCGGAACCCGTTAAGTGTAAGTGATCGTAAGTGGGTTATAGAGTGGAACTACCCTTATATGGGTAAAAACTGGTGACTCGTGGGCGAGGAGAAAAACCATTTAGAGCTGAGGCCTCCGCTTAAGTGGGAAAGACCTGGTTCACTTGGTATTTAGGGCATCTCACACACACACACACACACACACACACACACACACACACACACACCACAAAATATAAATTAGCGCTGTGTAAGTGGTTATTTATTATTTTACGGAATCTCTCTTGCTGTCTAGGTTGTAATTAACCCACTTATCTTCAGTTATATTTATCATTCGTTAGTCGGTCGGTCTACGTGTGTGTCTGCCTCATTGTCTTTTTGGCTTTCAGTTTATCTGTGCTTATCACGCATCCAGTCTGCTTAATTAGCTGTCTATCTGCCTTTCTGTTTATCTGCGTATATTACCGAGTCCATTTGCTTAATATCTCTATGTATTTATGTATATACTGTATGTATGTATAAATTCTTGTCTGTCTATCTGTCTGTCTATCCATCTGTCTATCTATATATTTGTCTGTCTACCTATCTATCTGTCCATCAGTCTATCTGCCTTTCTGTTTATTATCGCCCAATTTATTTGCTTGATAATCCGTTTACCTGTTTATCACCCAGTTTATTTGCATAATTATGTTTATCTCTGTCACCCTGTCCATTTGCTCAGTGATTTGTATCTACCTTTCTGCTTATCAGTGTTTATCATCCAGTCCATTTGCTTAATTACCTGTCTGTAATTACCTATCTGTCTGTCTGCCATTCTGTTCATCTGTGTTTATTATCCTGTCCATATGCTTGATTGTATGCTTCATTATCTATCTATCTGTCTATCTGTGTATTTGCCTTATTGTATTTCTGTGTAATCCTGTTTCTCTCTGTCTACCGGTCTGCCTTTCTATCTGCATTATTGTTTTTCCGTGTAGGCCTGTTTGTGCCCTTCTGTCTGTCGTTTGTCAGTCCTCATCTGAGTGTCTAGGCTTCCTTTTGGTTGTGCATATACAAGTACATCACACTGCTCGCACATACACCTCTCCATATATATACATACACACAGACATACACATCCTATCACACTTGCCCTAAAAACACCCTATCACATCACATGCATACATATTGTACATACTTCCTGTCACACACACACACACACACACACACACACACACACGCACACACACACACACACACACACACACACACACACACACACACACACACACACACACACACACACACACACACACACACACACACACACACACACACACACACACAACGGTGATGAAATAATTAGCGGGTGGTGGTGATGTGAAGGCCGACTTGTCCAAGCACGTGTGTGACCCAGAGAGAGAGAGAGAGAGAGAGAGAGAGAGAGAGAGAGATTTTCAGAGTCGGTGGGAAAACAAAAGTACCAGGAGAGGGGTGTCAAGAGTTGGCCTAATTGATTGGTGTGTCAGACGTTGGGTGTCAGTTGAGGTCTCATAAGGAGCGGGGTGTCAGAGGAGTGTCATTGAACATAGGCAGAGATAAAGTGTAGATGTCAAGAGAGTGGTGGCAAAGGGTGTATCGGAGAGTGGTGTCAGGGTGGGTGTCATAGGGTGGGTAGGCAGATATACGGTAGACCTCGAAAAACGTAGTGGGCGGGGAGGAATGGGCGTTGAGTCAGTTGAGAAGAGACGAGTGGCAGGTGTGTAGAGTCAAGACTTGCATGACAAGAAAATGTGACACGTCGGTAGTGTCAGGAAACATAGGGGGCAAGAAATAGCCGACAAGGGGCAGATGTTGACGGAAAGAATAAAACTTCATGGGAAGGAGTGGGTTTCAGGAGGGACTGCCATGGGATGAGGATGAAGAGGTACAGTCAGGGGCAAAAGTTCACGTAGTCTTTTACCTCTTCTACGGTACGTCTCACATCCCTGTGGTTGGTAATATTCCTGAGAGAATCTGCCTTATTTCTCAGTTCGCAGCTTATTTTTTCTGCTATGATAAATCAAGGAGGAATATGACTGGCTGTCAAAGTTTATCAGGCGACATTTGCAGAGGGGTTAGTAATAGAACTTGTTCAACGCGCGGTACTAATCGGCAGGTATTAGGTAATGTGTCAGTCAGTGGTTACTTTGAGACCGATAATTGGAAATGCTGTTAGGGTGTGGAAGGGTGTTGTGTGTACTGGTGGGGAATAGGTTTAGGATGATGATGGATAAATGGAGTCAAAATTACAGGTATCAGGGAACATCATCTGAATATACAATAGGTCAATGACCTTAAATTGATGGTGATTTTCGTATTCTTGCAGCTAACTTCCCGTAACTCATTGGCAGAATAAGACAGTCCTGTGGCTGTACACCTTTTACATAGCGCTTATTCATAACACTATATTCTAGTGTTAATCCCTCTTTACAAACAGCATTCAATATGGAGAGATGGCAATTTGCAGCCAGGATGAAGTGAACGGAGTATAAGAAGCAATTGTCTGAGAATGTGTCAGACGATGAGTACCTAGAGATAGATTCATGGAATGGAGTCAGGGGCTGGATGGATGTTGTGCGTAATTAAGAGAGGAGTTAATGAGGCAAGCGTCAGGGAAAATTAATGAGTGTGTAGCTGCACGAGGTGGAAACGGTAGGAAGGGTGTCATAGGGATTGGAGAGGACAGGGATGTGTTTTGTATAATTAAGGAAGGTAGAGATAATGAAGCAAGTGTCAGGGAAAATTAAACAGTGTGTCGTTGCACGAGATGGAAGCGGTGGGAAGGTGTCCTAGGAATGGAGGGGAGACCATAGGGATGTGTTGTGTGTAATTAAGGAAGGAGAGGAAGAAAGGGTTCATGAGGCAAGCGTCAGGGAAAATTATCAGTGTGTCAGCTCGAGATGGAAGCGGTGGGAAGGGTGTCATAGGGAGTGGAGAGGAGGTCATAAGAACGCTGTGAACGGTGTCAGAGGGACCCCCCCCCCACACACACACACACGAGCCTTGTGCCATCTACAGACTCCCCCAGTGTCCTCAGAGTTATGTAGGTCGTGGTGGAAGTAGGGGACCGAGGGAGAAAGGAGAGAAGGGTAGGAAGGAAGGTATAGGGGGAAGTTTTTAGAGGAAAGTAGAAGGGAAAGGGTAGGGAGAGGGATGTACTGGGGAAGGTTTGAGAAAGGAAAGAATTAAGGAAAGGTTTTGAGAAAGGAAAGAATTAAGGAAAGGGTAGGGAAAGGTTTTGAGAAAGGAAAGAATGAAGGAAAGGGTAGGGAAAGGGTTGTACTAGGAAAGGTTTTGAGAAAGGAAGGAATGAAGGAAAGGGTAGGGAGAGGGATGTGCTGGGGAAGATTTTGAGAAAGAAAGGAATGAAGGAGAGGGTAGGGAAAGGGAAGTACTGGGGAAGGTTTTGAGAAAAGTGAAAATGTAGTTACAGAGATTCCTGAGACAAGGGCAGTGTAAGATAAAAATGACTAAGGTAGGGAAGGGGAAGAGAGAAAGTCTTAATAACGCAGTCAGATGAATGGGTGCTGGAGGTCTCTCAGGTGCACAAAATAACCTTTAATGAGAACACCGAACTTTTAAACACAAGCCCTATTAATCCTTTTGGTGTTGTACTGTCGATTAACTCATAGATTCTGATGATGCCCTTGTAGTTTTTGTTTTGTTATCATCCGACTGTTTTATTCGGCTTAGAAAACACCTTTAATATTGAAGGAATCAATGAGTGTTATTTATCTAATCCCTTCAGGTCGAGTAGTGTCTCCTGAGTTGCAGAATATCGTTTGAAGATAGCACGAATTTTTTTTTACGCAATACATTATCGGGCTGAAGAGGTTAAGCATTTTGTTTTATTTTTTTTTTTTGTTATTGTCAAAGGATCTTCAGTACATGAAGGAAACCCAAGCAGCTAAATGTCTTAGCACTGGTCTCTGATGCCAAAAATTTCCATGTAGTAACCACTTGACACAAAGTAGAGAAACGGGTGTTTCATCAGCTCTGCGTCCAGTGTTTGTGCAGTTGTAAACTAGTATCTTGCAAGTTTCATTTGGCCGCCTTACACACATCGCCATTTACATAGGGTATTAGGATGTCAGTGATGCTTTACTGTTTCACCGTCTGTATGCTTTATTGTACATTACTTGCAGCTCTCTTTCTTGTTCATATATATATATATATATATATATATATATATATATATATATATATATATATATATATATATATATATATATATATATATATATAAACAGATAATTGCTTTAAGAATTGAACACTTATGCGACACCGTTTAAGTATTTGTACCTTCTGTTTTCGTCTCAAAATTTCTTGCCGAATGAGATAAATTTGAGACGGACACCAGTCTTGCACCTAATAAATCTCTAGTGGTTGTCGGCCTCTCACCATATATTCGTGCTTTAACAGTGACAACAAGTTACTTATTTTAATCACTTACATCGGCCACTGGAGCTGTGTAAGCACAATCCTTGATATCACTCCAGTGAAAAACACAGAAGTGAGATTTACGTGCGGTAATGTCAGCCACGAGATAGGTCCGTCAAGGTCAGTATATTGAGTTTCTTGCTTTTCCGTCTGTGAACATAGACTCGATTGTCCGTTCCCAAAGGCCCAGCAGTCCTCCTATGTGCCATACACTTTACCATGTTACCAGTTTGGTACCAATACCCACTACCCATACTGAATACTTGCTAGGGCTGTCTTATTCAGTGCTAAGTCTGGTGGCATTAGCAGGGATTTTTTTTTTTTTTTTTTTTTTTTTTTTTTTTTTTTGATAAACCAGTGGGGCTGGTTGGATATCACTTAAGTCTGTTGTAATGATTATCCAGTCATCACACTAGTTCCTTCTTCAGCCTAGGGATAAAATTTGTATTGTTTCAGAGAACGGATCATTTTCTCTTTAGTTGTCATATTAAATTCACATCATTAAGCTTTATCCTGACGAGCCATAAGTTGTCGGATGTTACATTATACGGCTGCTGTGTGAAACTTTAGTGCTTCTGTTTTTATTACTTTATTACATTAAAACTTAGAGACATAATAAGGTACAAAAGAAAAAAAAAAGATACATGCTGGTTTCTTGAAAATTTTATTTTAGTCTAGCATCATAAAGAGGATTGAGGTTCCATCCTCAGTTTATTATTTGATGAATGAGAGTTATTTTTTCGTGTGTGTGTGTGTGTGTGTGTGTGTGTGTGTGTGTTTTCAGTGATGTATATTTTGTTGGCAATTTATTCGGGTTGAGATGAAATAAAATGTACAGTTATCCCTCAGCTTTTTAAGTATTTGTACAGAAGCATAGTTTGTGTACTGTAATAAGAAAAAGAAGAGCTAACACCAGAAACCCACGGACCTTCTCGTTGTGTAGCCAACTTCATAAAAATTTTAGTTAAAAAAATAGAAAAGATAATCGGATGAGAATTAGTGTGTAAAGTGTGGAATAGCAACAATTTGCTTGTGTACATAAAAAAAAAAACAAGTGCATATTCCGTGAGAAACAGGCTGAAGTTCGCATAGGAGACTGCGTAGCACCACTTTCATAGCGATTTATCTATCTATCTATCTATATACCTAGGCTGCTTCCCCCATGGAAAGGGAGGTAGCCGAGACAGGACGACACACTCCCCATTTACTCATCCATTCAAACACAGTCATTCGCATCTTAGCCCCAAAGGGGTGTGTGAAAGGAGGAAATTGAAAGTAAATGAGAATAAGAGTAAAGTGATGAAGTGTACGAGGTTGGTAGATGGTAGGGGAATGAATATAGTTTTGAATGGTGAGTTGCTTGAGGAGGTGGAGTGTTTTAAATATTTAGGGTCGCATGTTGCAATGGGTGGAAGAATAGATGCAGAAGTGAAGTTTAGAATAAATGAAGTAGGAAAGGTGCTGGGAGGAATGAAAAAAGTGTTATGTCGTTCGCTTAGAATGGATGTAAAGCGAAGGCTGTATGAGGGTGTTGTGGTACCGACTGCGTTATATGGGGCTGAAACATGGAATATGGGTGTAGCAGAGAGGAAAAGTTTGAATGTAATGGAGATGAGGTGTCTGAGGAGTATGTGTGGAGTGACGCGTAAGGATCAAGTGCGAAATGATGAAGTGCGAAGGAGAACTGGAGTTGTTCGGGTGATGGCTGGTAGAGTTGAGCAGAGGGTGTTGCGATGGTTTGGGCATATGGAGAGAATGGATAATGAGCGATTGGTGAAAAAGATAACTAGATCTGATGTGAGAGGTGTAAGGCTGAGAGGGAGACCACGAATAGGATGGATGGACAGTGTGAAGAGAGCGCTGGATGCGAGAGGGATGTCTGTTGAGCAAGGAAGAGTGGCTGTGCGTGACAGAAATAAATGGAGAGAAATTGTGAATGAATAAATGATGACGCAGCCCTGAGGGGATATTTTCCCGCATTTGGTCTGATTAGCTAGTCAGGTCAGGTGCGAGTAAGGGGATGGGTCTATTAAGATGTGGCAGGGGTAAACCAGCTCTGCTGTCGGGCCCTGCTGCGGATGTCACTGATTGCACTGCGCAGTTGACTCATGTGTGGTGTGGTGCGGTGAGGATTTATATAACACCAAAATATTCTCTTGTGTATTATTTATATCGTTTTTTTTTTTAATCGACATACTTTGCATCAATAACACACAAGAGGATATGGAGGCGTAATAGGCAGAATAAATCGGTAAAGTAGAAGTGTTATGAAACCTCCTGCGCCACCTAGACAGAAAGTTAAAAATAGACAATACCTCACCATAGCAAAGTTGTTAGTTATTCCCCTTGACCTGGTGTGCTACTTAGGCCTAGACACCAGGATCATATTAATTTACACGCATTTCTTGACAAGCATTATTATACCTTGGACGATGCAAATAATAGGCTACTCATCGCACCTGTTGTTTGGCGTTAATTTAGCTACCTGCACCTTATTATTTTTTAACCCCTTCACATCGATGATGGCTGAATTGAGTTTGTTCTTGTCGTTGCTAGACGATTTTGCTTAGCCAAAGATATGCCTCGTATTGAATAACCTAGTAAAATAAATATCTGACTCCTCCACTTCGAAAAATGTCAAAGCAAAATAATAATAATAATAATAATAATAATAATAATAATAATAACAATAGTAGTAGTAGTTGTAGTAGTAGTAGTAGTAGTAGTAATGGTGGTAATAGTAGTAGTAGAAGTAGTAGTAATCATGTAACATACAAAGAATTTCGTATGAGACTCCCTCGGCTTGAATGAGTTAAGCGCCGACGTATATTTATGTCCTGGCATTTCCTGAGCGCCTTAATTATACCTGGGACGGTGCAAATAATACTCATCAGACGCATTGCTTTTATGTTGTTGAGTTAGCTTAGCGATGTAACCTTCAACCTACTTCTGAAGTTTGTCTTGTTAGAGTTGAACGAAACTGCTCTAATCATTGTAATCAGACATGGTTATAATTGCAGGTTAGGGTGGATAGGAAATTTGTGCTTAAGTAATGATGTTGGCGCTTGTATTTAGAGACTGCGGTAGGTGGTAGGTAGAGCACCCATCATCCACTCGCTCGATTTAATATTATCTGCTGGTGACTGCACAAATTGACAAGCCAGGTGGTTTTTCTGTGCTCCAGGAAACCCATTGTGACGTCGTAGTCGTTGTCGTCGTCGTCGTTGTTGTTGTTGTTGTTATTGTTGTTTTTGTTTGTGTCCCAAGGCTCATCTGAACGTGAACCCAGAGGACTGCATCCAGGTGTCCTTTTCCTACAGTCCACCCTCCTCCTTTTGGGGGATAGGGAACCAGGCAGCTCTGCCACCTTGTTTAATGGTAACCATGTAACCAATAAATACCGGTAATGGACCTCTAATGGTCTAGTCTAATGGATTAAGTCGGTCCCGCTGGATGTGACATATGGACTGAAGTCCAAGGGATGGTTGAGGTTAATTGTTCACATACAACAGCTAAGGGGTCACCCGTAATGTGTGGGTCCCTGCACTCCTGATTTCAAGGTAGTACAGGATAGGATAATTGATAGATAATGTGTTGATACTGAATGTTTTAGAAAGCACATCATCTGTATTCTCACCCATGGCATTAGCAAAACAGGTGTAGCCACGGTAGCGGAAAGGAATTGGCCAACGTAGGCAAGAGTCGTGGGTTATAATTATTTACCACTGACCTGGATGATGATGTGTTGCAAGACGCCAAGTGGAGTGAAGGTTGGGTCGCCTGGGCATCGGTTAAAATACCCATGAGGAAGATGGAGGTTTTCCCATCACTAAATGCCATTAAGGGCGTAGGTCGGTCACCTGCTCTCTTTCTAGATTACAATAGTCTGGCCGCGGCTGCTGCAGCTTGCAAAGAGTTATAGAGGACTCGATGTTATCGTTTATGTTGCGATTAATGTATATATTTATGAATTTATTAGTTTTTACCGCTAGTTCTTGGATGGAATTGAGATAGAATGTTAATGAATACTGTTACTGTAAAATCATAGATTATGTATCTGTCTATCTATCTCTGTCTTTCAGTCTATCTGTGTCTTATCAGTGTGTCTGTCTGTCTGTCTCGCTGTATACACATACAGTATACATATACACATACGTATATATTGTGACAATGAGGAATGAGAGGGAGGGAGGGAGGGCGGGTAAGTGGTAAGACTGCTTTCTCCTTCCATTGGTGACCTAATTTCCCTTTCAAGGTCAGGCCTGATACAGAGGCTTTACAGGTCAGGTCAGAGGGCACCCGCCAGGCAACTGTCGGCATTTCCTGTTGACATAAGCCTTCATATTCTTCCAGGGATGGTGGCAGGAGAAACTAGGCGGTGAAAATTGGTGATATCATCGGAGTAAATGGTGGGAGCTGATCAGAACCGGAGAAAAAAAAAATATATGTATGAGAACCAAGGAAGGAAATACTGTGTATTGGGAGTCATTAAATGGTAATGTAGTTATATTTCTGGTGCGGGAAAGAGGAGTGAATAGGATTGCGACAGTGCCTCAGGGACGATGGGACATCATTGTGAAATGTTTTTTTTGAAGTTTCATTGTATGCTTGGATCGGGGTGAGATAGACAGCGTTTATTGTGCCACTATAAAAAACAAGGATTACTACAGGTAATGCTCAGAATTTAAAGAGATAGCAGAGTGTTGAGCGTATTAGGCAAGGTGTATTGTATGAAAAAGTGATGATGGGAAGAGAAGTGCCCCCCTCCAAAAAAAAAAAAAAATAGGGGGAGCAAGCTTTTTTTTTGTTTTCTTTTGTTTTTTTCATTTTCCTAGGTGTGGGAGTAGATACGTGCGGCAAGTGTTGGCTTGAAGAACGTGTGAAAAATATACAAGAATGGAGACCTACGCGTGTAGTTTTTATGTGGGTTGAGATGGAGTACACAGGAAGAACAACACAGATAACGGGATGCCTGTTGGCTGATGACGAGGTATTCTGCTGTAGTATTAATCATTGTACTTAAAATCTAATGACCGTACGTGAGAAAAGCGTAGAGAAGGCAGGACTATTCTCTACCCACTACTCCTACCGGTAAAAATGGCCAGTTAGGAAGAAAGTTAAGAGAAACTTCATGGAAAGAAAGTTAAGAAACCGTGTGCTAGATTGATAAAGAGGATATACAGATCACAGGTAAGGGGAGGGAGAGGAAAGGAGCGGCCAAGTAGGAGATGTAAGGGAGGGGTAACAGGTATTTTGAGTTACGTAGACCTGAGCATGTATTTGAATGAGAAAGTTGTATTGAGTAGGGTAAATTTTAAGGAAGTGGTGTATGAGGGGTTAACTATGTGTCAGTAATCTGTAACAGGCAAGAAGTGAAGCGATCGGCGTGGACCGTCAAATAATCGGCAGGGCATAATAGTAGATGGTTCAAGCTTGGTTTGGTGTAGACCAGTATACAGTATATGACAGCTGAGATAGCCAGTGTGACTATGTGGATGGTTTTCCTTATTATTGGCGCCATCCTGCAAAGTCGGTTGAGAGAGAGAGAGAGAGAGAGAGAGAGAGAGAGAGAGAGAGAGTCATATCACTCCTTTCGAGGTGCAGAAACCCAAGGGTAGTCTGTTGTAGGCCAGAACATTTTGGGGTAGTTGACCGTCTCTGTTAAATTGTTTTTGCCTTTTTCTTGGAGGGAACAAACTTACGGTGCTTCTGGCGTATGTTTTTTTCTTCCTTGCATTAAAAAAAAAAAAAGAATCCAGCTACCTCTTGGGGACATGACTGTTGCCCCCAACTGGCGCCCTTACACCACCAGACCGATTGGATGTTGAGAAAAAGTGTGAATAATATCTTGAATGGAAATGGTGGAAAATTATGGGTGGGCGTTGATGGCTGAAGTAGATGATGGTGGAGGGAAGAAGAAAACTATGGTGGAGGGAAGAAGAAAACTATGGTGGAGGGAAGAAGAAAACTGTGGTGGAGGGAAGAAGAAAACTGTGGTGGAGGGAAGAAGAAAACTGTGGTGGAGGGAAGAAGAAAACTGTGGTGGAGGGAAGAAGAAAACTGTGGTGGAGGGAAGAAGAAAACAATGGTGGAGGGAAGAAAACTGTGGTGGAGGGAAGAAGAAGACTTTGGTGGAGGGAAGAAAGCTGTGGTGAGAGAAGAAAACTGTGGTGGAGGGAAGAAGAAAGCTGTGATGGAGAGAAGAAGAAAACTGTGGTGGAGGGAAGAAGAAAGCTGTGATGGAGAGAAGAAGAAAGCTGTGATGGAGAGAAGAAGAAAACTGTGGTGGAGGGAAGAAGAAAGCTGTGGTAGAGGGAAGAAGATAACTTTGGTGGCGGGAAGAAGAAAACAATGGTGGAGGGAAGAAGAAAACTGTGGTGGAGGGAAGAAAACTGTGGTGGAGGGAAGAAGAAAACTGTGGTGGAGGGAAGAAGAAAACTGTGGTGGAGGGAAGAAAACTGTGGTGGAGGGAAGAAGAAGACTTTGGTGGAGGGAAGAAAGCTGTGGTGGAGAGAAAACTGTGGTGGAGAGAAAACTGTGGTGGAGGGAGGAAGAAGACTTTGGTGGAGGGAAGAAAGCTGTGGTGGAGAGAAGAAAACTGTGGTGGAGGGAAGAAGAAAACAATGGTGGAGGGATGAAGAAAACTGTGGTGGAGGGAAGAAGAAAACTGTGGTGGAGGGAAGAAGAAAACAGTGGTGAAGGGAAGAAGAAAACTGTGGTGGAGGGAAGAAAACTGTGGTGGAGGGAAGAAGAAGACTTTGGTGGAGGGAAGAAAGCTGTGGTGGAGAGAAAACTGTGGTGGAGAGAAAACTGTGGTGGAGAGAAAACTGTGGTGGAGGGAGGAAGAAGACTTTGGTGGAGGGAAGAAAGCTGTGGTGGAGAGAAGAAAACTGTGGTGGAGGGAAGAAGAAAGCTGTGATGGAGAGAAGAAGAAAACTGTGGTGGAGAGAAGAAGAAAGCTGTGATGGAGAGAAGAAGAAAGCTGTGATGGAGAGAAGAAGAAAACTTTTGTGGAGGGAAGAAGAAAGCTGTGGTGGAGGGAAGAAGATAACTTTGGTGGCGGGAAGAAGAAAACCAGTGAAAGGGAAAGTAATGATAATGAAGTAAAAAGGGAATTGGAAAGGAAGAATAATGAAATAGAAATGGAAAGGAAGAGAAAAATTGATTAAAAAACGGAAGGACAGGGAAAGAAACAATGAAGAAGAAAGGGAAAGGGAAAGGAAGAATAATTAAATAGAAAGGGAAAAGGAGAGAAAAACTAATACAAAATGAAAGGACAGGGGAAGAAACAATCAAGTTCAAAGGGAAAGGGAGAAAAACTAATCAGGTAGAAAGGAAAAAGAAATGAAACAACTAATAAAAAGTAAGGGAAAAGGAAAGAAAAAAAGACATAACTTGGGAAAGACAGGACGAGAAAGTTTAATAAAGTTGAATATTAAAGGAAGAGAAAGAAGTAAGGTAAGATGAAAGTGAAAAGGCAGGGAAGGAGTTATAAGAAAATGGGAAAAGAAAGGAAAAGGGAGATGAGGAAAATATTAGTTAAGTAACGCCGTAGACGAAAGGAAAAGTAGAAAATCTGAGAAACAGGTAAGAAGGAAAGGTAGGGAAGAGGGAGCGAAAGAAATAAAATACGAGGCGGTGATGAAGAGAGAGAGGAGGAATTGGGGAGGAAAAAGGAAAGGGAATGGGAGAGGAAGAGAAAGAAAGAAGGCAAAAAGAAAAGAGAGGGGAAAGGAACAGGGGGAGCAAAAGACTGGTAGGGAGAAAGGTATTAAAGGAGGGAGAAGATAAAAGACAGGGAGAAAAAAAAAAAGGGAAAGGGAGAGGTTCAGGAAAAACAAGAGAGAGAGAGAGAGAGAAGAGAGAGAGAGAGAGAGACAGACAGACAGACAGACAGATAACAGGGAGAGGGAAGATACATGAGTAGAAAGAGTGGACGTAGAGTCACGGTGAATGAATGAAAAAGAATAAATGAAAGAATACAAATAGACGAGATAATGAACGAGAAGAGGAAGGCAATGGATGAATGAAAAGAAGGATCGTATGAAAAAGAATGATAGATATAATGTATGACGAAAAATGAATGTAAGAATGAAAGATAGTGGATGAAGGAGAAAAAATGTATGAAAGAAACATAAAGAATGCATAAAATAAATGTGTGGGTAAATGAAAATGAATAAAGAATGAAATTAATAATATATGGTCGAATGAATTAAAATAAGAATGAATGAATGAATGAATGAGTGAATCAGTGAATGAACGAATGAATGAATGGAAGACTGAATGGACCTACTTTCTCTTCCCTCCTTATTTGCATATCTTCCTCCCTCCCTCTCCCTCCCATCCCACCCTCAGCTCTCTGCTTATTTACTTTTTACCTGTGTTTCATATTTGAACATCTTAAATATACCATGCTGCTTGTATTGCCTATTCTAACGTAGCAGCCTTTAAATAAATGAATAAATAAATAAATATCTATGCTTAGAATGCACATGTCGTAGTAATGGCCTTCTTTAGGTTTGATTCCCAAGATGTATGTGGAGGTTTTTCTATCAAGGGTAGTAGACTGGTTATCTACCCATAAATGTACTGGACTACTGTAGCCTAGCCTCGGACCCCTGCACCTCGAAGGGGGTTAAATGGAATTGTTACATTAAAAAGTGTATCATTTTTTAACATGTTCTATTTCTTATTGTTTCTATTTTTAGTTCTGACGTGTTATTAACCCCTTCAGTACGATGGCGTCTTTTGCATTGGGTTATTGCTGCCACCAAACAGGTTTATTCACCATAAGAGATACTTTTCACCACTTGGGGCTTCGATTAAGGTGAGGAAATTGTCTGGAGGTAGCAAGAATATGGTAAACAAAATACTCTCCATCATACCAAACATGTTAAGCTTCTTCATGTGTCTTTTGTATCATCTTGGAAGTCATCGTTTTGTGTCTAATATTCTAACATTTAATTTGCGTCTTGTCAGTTGTGTCGGTAACTCTTGCTTACTGTTTCCTTTATTTTCTCTTTGAAGTCTCAGGGCGACGAGTCCTTATTTATAGTTTCTAATTTATTTATAGTTTCTTCATGCCGCCTTCACTCTCTTATATTTAACATAGTAGGGACCGCTCTTAATGAAGGAAGTAATGAAGGCTATTTCTTACCTCTCCATTTAGAAAAGTCTCCCCTAAAGCTGAAAGAAATCGTCTGGCAAAAGCAAGAATAAGATATAAGTAATCGTAGTAGAGGGGTTGATATCTTACAAAACATACGTCATACTGCTATTTTCTGTTCTACTGTAACTTCGTATTATTTATTTATTTCCGTTTATATATATATATTTTGTTTATCATCTCATTTACTTTTTATTTCCCCCCTTTAACATCTCATTTCTTCGTCGGGCTTTTCTTGGATGATTCTCTCTCTCTCTCTCTCTCTCTCTCTCTCTCTCTCTCTGTAATGGTAGTTTTAAGTCACTGTAGATCCCTCTCTTCGACTGAACAAATAATTTATGCACTCGTAAACGGGTATGGCCTTTGAAGTTCTTGAGTATTATTGATTTAAACACTTTCGAGCCTTACTGTTAAATACATGAATTAATAATCAGGCCATTTTCAGAATTCTTGCACAGTATGACATAATTTCAACTGTGTATGGTGATTGAAGAATAAAATTAATAAGTATCGCTGTCCAGTAAATGCGTGCTTCGTAATAGTTTGTCATTTTTACCATCTTGCATTTTGTTGCTTCTTCCTTTTTTTTTTTTTTTTCTGAGCATTAAATTAGTTACACTTATTGCCGACGCCTTCTTACTATCCTGTTTGAAAACCTGTATAGTTAAAAAGAAAAATTATTATTATTAAGGCCATACAACCTTTTAAGAACCGTAAAATCTCTGTTGTCTGTGTATGTAACTTTCCCTCTCTCTCTTATCAGTAACCAGCCCACACACACACACACACACACACTCGTACACATTCACTCCAGTTTACATTCTCTATGATATAAAAACTGGCTGGGGAAACTTAATCATTTTTTTCCCCAGGGCAATAAACACACTTTCTTCTCATGAGCGTCTAAATTTGGTTTTCCTCTGTGTTTTCCTGGGTGTGGGTGGCAGACCTGTTTGTGGATGGATTTGGGTGTTTATGTGACTGCGTGTTTCCATTGAGAGTATTATTATTATTATTATTATTATTATTATTATGCGTTTTTCCTTTGAGATTATTATTATTATTATTATTATTATTATTATTATTATTATTATTATTAATTTGCGCTGAGCAAGGTATAACTGCATGCGAGGTTTGCACTACTCTCTCTCTCTCTCTCTCTCTCTCTCTCTCTCTCATATGGCTAGAGAAGGTGGTGAAATCTGCTTGTGTGTGGTTGTAGAGTTGATTTGGTTGTGGTTGGTGGTGTGGTTATGATAATTAAATGCAGGTAGGTGTTGTTGTTGTGGTGATGGTGCCAGAATGTTGGTGATGTTATAGTGATGGTGGGGATTATGGTAGTGGTGGTGATTATGTTGATGTTGGTGATAGTTTTGGTGATAATGGGGACTGTGGTGGTGAGGGTGGTGGTGAGGATTGTAATGGTGGTGATTGTAGTGGTTGTGAGGGCTCTTGTGGTGATATTGGTGGTAGTTGTGGTGATGGCTGTAGTTATGTTTGGTGGTTGTGTCGATGATGGAGGTTGTTCTGGCAGTTGTGGTGGTGATGGTGTTAATGGCTTTTGTGGTGATGGTGGTCATTGTGGTAGTAGTAGTTTTGATGGTGATAGCCTAGTTGTGGTGATCTTATTAAGTGAAGTTGATAATGGTTGTTGCGGTGATAATGGTAGTTGTGGTAGCATTGGTGGTGATGGTGGTAGTTGTGGTAGTAGTGATGGTGATAATTGTGATGAAGGGAGTAGTTTTGGTGACTGGTACATGTAGTGATGATGGTGATACAGTGACTGTGAGGGTGTTAGTGTCTGTGATGACGGTAGAGTTGTAGTTATGGTGATAGTTGTGGTAGCAGTGTTAATGGTAGGTGGATGATGATAGTGGTGGTAGAAGTAGTGGTAGTAATTATGATGGTAGTGGTGGTGATGGTAGTTGTTATGGTGGTGATAGTGGCAGTCATGATGATGGTAGTTGTGGCAGTGGGAGGCTATTGGCGGTGGTACTTATGGTGATGTTGGTAGGTGTGGTAGTGGAGATGATGGTAGTTGTGGTAGTGGAGATGATGGTAGTTGTGGTAGTGGAGATGTTGGTAGTAGTGGTAGTGGAGATGTTGGTAGTTGTGGTAGTAGTAATGTTGGTAGTAGTAATAGTTGTAGTAGTGATGGTGGTAGCGCTCCCTCACGCAGACTGGCCCCCTCTGGCCATTTCACCCGCCATATTTAGACCATCGCTTGTAAACTCCACCACCTGCACTCTCCCTCTCACCCTCCCTCCCTCCCTCCCTCCCTTCCTTCCTTACACACTCCCCCTCCTTCTCCCTCCCTACCTTCTACCTGTTTCCCTCCCTCCTTTTGCACCCTCGCATTCTCCCCTACAGCCTCCCTCACGTCCTTCCCTCCTTCACACCCCCTTCTTCTCTCTTTCACAACCTCTTCTCATCGCACCCTCTTCATAACCACTCTGTTAAAGCTATTGGTACTTCTCATTAACATAATCTCTGTCTGTCTGTCTGTCTCTCTCTCTCTCTCTCTCTCTCTCTCTCTCTCTCTCTCTCTCTCTCTCTCTCTCTCTCTCTCACACAACTTCATATACTTCCTCTCTTTCGCACCCCCTTCCACTCCTTTGTCCCTCTTCCATTCCCTCGCACTCTCTTCCTCTCCCTCGCATCCCTTTTCCTCAAGCACTCCCTCTCACACCTCTTCCTCCCTTCCTCCCACCTTCTGCGGTACTTCTCACCCTCTTCCCGTCCCCTCTCACTGCCTTTTTCACATATACTCAATTTCTCTTACACCTCTCCCTCACACCCCTCCCCAAGCACCCTGTCGTTTCCTTATATTTCCTCTCTCTCTCTCTCTCTCTCTCTCTCTCTCTCTCTCACACACACACACACACACACACACACACACACACACACACACACACACACACACACACACACACACACACACACACACACACACACACACACACACACACACACACACACACACACCTCCCCCAAGCCATCTTCAACCTTGAGCCGGTCATAGTGTACAGCAGACGCCACCGTTTTATGATCCTGTAGCAGTAATAGTTGTAGTAGCACTTGTAGGAGTAGTTGTAGTAGTAGCTGTAGTAGTAGTAGTTGCTGTAGTGGTAGTTGTAGTAGTAGTAGTAGTAGTAGTAGTAGTAGTAGTGGGGGTAACAGCAGCAGTAGACATGCCAGTTGTAGTTGTATTTCCAGTAGTACTAATAGCTAAACACTTTTTGCTGATAACCGTTTTCATAAGCTAAAGAAGCCTGTAAGAATAGTGAACATTGATTCTGTCAGTTTAACAAGCTACTGCTGGTTTCATGATCAATAAAGACAAGTTTGGAATGAAGTCAAGTTTTGCTCTTGATAAAGCTTATTATATTTTTCGTATTATTATTAATGATATTCTCACTCTCATCTTAAATGTCAGGACCAACTTGCCTAGCTCCGGGCTCCTACGCTTCTCATGGGGCAACGTAGGATTGGATGATGGATGGATGGAATGATGATAATCAGTATGATGATGGTGATGATGATATGATGATGATGATGATGATGATGATGATAATAATAATAATAATAATAATAATAATAATAATAATAATAATTCTCCACTCATGATATTGGTTCTTTTCTCGTGATCAGATATTGGAGTCAGATTTTGATAAATTAATTGTATTTGTGTGAGGTGGGCAGAGTAAAGTGACCCCAGAACCTAACCTGTTACAAGTCACTGCTGTTGACATTGCTGTGGAAGGAGGGACAGGGGAGGGGGAGGCAGAGAGGAGGCGGGGAGAGGAATAGGTTAGGATGAGAGAAAGAAGGAGAGAAGGCAGGGAAAGGCAGGGGAGGGGGGAAGTAGGAAGAAGTAAGGGGTAGGGAGGGAGAGGAAGAAGAGTCAGGGAGGGAGGAGGGAGAGAGGTAGGGGAGGGTAAATAGGGAGAAACAGCGGAGGGGGAAGTAAGGAGAGACAGTGGAGGGGGAGATAGGGGAAAGGGAAAACAGGGAGAAACATGAGGAAATAAGATAGGGAGAGGCAGCGGGAGGCGAGGCAGGAAGATAACGGAAGTGGAGGCAGGAAGAAACAGAGGGAGGGGAAGCAGGGAGAGGCATGGGGATATAGGGGAGGGGAAGCAGGGGGAGGAGAAGTAGGGAGAGACAGGGGGAGGGGAACCAGGGAGAGACAGAGGGACGGTAGGGGCAGGGAAGCAGGGAGAAACTGGAGGAGAGACAGGAGGAGGGGCAGAGAGAGACAGGGGGTGGGGAAGAAAAGAAAGACAGGGGGAAAGGAGGCAGGGAGAGACAATGGGAAGGGAGAGGGCGAGGCTGGTAATGCAGGTTGATGGCGGAGGGGAGGGCTAGAAAGGGAGGAAAGGAGATGGAGAGATCCCAGAAGATGGATGGAAGGCAGAGAGAGGGAGCTTGGGAGGGCGAGAAAAGGAGGGAAGGAGATGAAGAGGAGGAGAGAACCAAGAAAGATGGGAAGACGAGTGGGGGAGGGAGAGAGAAGGAAAAGGAGGAAAGACGAGAAGGTGAAGGGGGCGAGTATGGGAAGGATAGAGAAAGAAAAAGGAAGATGGAGAAAGGGAGAAGGAGGATGAAGAGAGGACACTGGGAAGGCGAGGGAAGGAGAGAGAGAATGGGAGACAGAGGCAGAAAGGGGTGGTGAGCGAGGGAATGGGAGGGTAGCACAGAGAAAGAGAGGGGAAGAGAACGATGAAGGGGATAAGGAGCATGGAAGAAGGGGGAGAATGAAAGGAAGAGGGAGACTAAGAGAAAAGAGCAAGGAAAAGAGGGAGGGAGGGAAGGAGAGGGAGAGGAAAGGTGAGAGAAAATTGCAAGCCAGTAATGAGGGTGATAGGGATAGGAAGAGGCAAGAAGAGTGATGGTTTGTTTGGCCTTGACAGAAGGGATGATGCTTACACGCCCACTTCCAACTTCCCTGCTTGTATGCTTTCTTAGGCTATCCTCTGCCTCCCTCCCTGCCTACCTGCATGCCTAATATCTCCCTACCTGCCCTGTGTCTTCTACCTGCCTTATGTTCTCCCCCCCCCCGCCTACCTACCTGCCTTATATTTCACTACATGCCTTATATCTTCTTACCGACCTTATATCATCCTACCCGCCTTACCGTATATCATCCTACCTGCCACATATCATCCTACCTGTATTTTATCATCCTACCTGCTTTGTATCATCGTACATGCCATATAATTATCATCCTATCTGTCTTATACCTTCTTACGTACCACATATCATCCTACCTACCTTACATATTCCTAGCTGCCGTATATCATCCTACCTGCCTTATAATCATACTGCCAACCTTATATCTTCCTACCTGCCTTATATCATCTTACCTATCTTTTATAATCCTACTTGCCTACCTACCAACTTTATATTTCCAGTCTGCCCTGTATCGCGTAACCTGCCTACCTATCTTGCTTTATAATCCAGCTTCCTGCCTGATATATCTTTCTGTCGGACTTTCTTCATACCATCCCATCGTATACAGTAACTCTACGAACCTACCTAGCATCTCCCTACCTGCCTTATATCCTCTTACCTGCCGGCTTACCTGCCTTATACATTTCTACCTGCATTTAACACCCCTGCCTACCGGTATTATCTCCTCATGTCTTTTTATCTGTCTGATATCTTCCTCCCTGCTTACCTGCTGTCTGTACTTCCTATCTGCCAACCTTATCTTCCTCTGCTCCCCTCACATTGTGCATACTTTTATTATCTCATCCTACCTCGTATCTTACTTTCGTTATCTCGTCTTTCGTGTGTTAATTGATCTTCCATATCTCCTAATTAGTTTCTTCACTCCATGTTTAACTGTGTTATATGCATTCCATCCGACTTGTATTATTTAACTGCTTCCCTCTCTCCCTGACTACCTGTGTTACGCCATGTCATACGCATCCTCACCCCATGCTTGCTAGTGTTATCTCATATTACCTGTGCTATTTTACTAATGTTAGCGTACCGGTGTAGTAGTAGTAGTAGTTATTGTTGTTTCCTAGGCAGTGTTGCCGAACAGCCCCGAGTACCTAAGGAAGGCCACGGCCGAGACCGTGCTTTCCCACAGAGCTCTCAAGGAGTGTATGTTGTGTTGTTGGCGTAGGTGATTGTGTGCAATTCAGTCTTCCATAATGTGCTTAATAGTATGGGGTGCTGTGATACATCCCGGACAGGCATCAGCGACGGAGTCATCCAGCCTCTTCTGATAACTTAAGAGGACTGGATGATGCTCATATCTACGCAGTAGCGTACCAGTGTTATCGTACGCTCCTCCTTCACTCCCTACCTATCGGTGTTACCATGTCGATGCTGTCTCGTCTGTGTAATCGTGATTTTATATTTATATATATATATATATATATATATATATATATATATAGATATATATATATATATATTATTTCGGTATTGTATTCATTTTCATTGTTATGCTTATATAATTAAAAAGGGCTAAATAAGAGTGGACAAAAGTTTTGGTGATGATTATTACCCTTTTTATGTGAATCTTGCATGAAAAGTAATGTTCGTAACGATATGGTGCCCTTACTGTGTATTATTCTCCTAAGCATAATAGGTTTACTAACACATCTTCCCTAGGAACTTGCGAGTTTTTTTGTATAGTACCCCATTTTATTGTATTTTTTCCATTTTCTTTATCCTAATATATGTTCATAAATAGAGTACTGTATTACTGTTCCATGTGCGGACATACACTGGTAAGGAATGGGTACCTGGGAGCTTCCAAAAGCAACAAGGTGAATCATGCTAATTAACACCTGCAACCCGAAAACGTCATTTTCGTTGTATTCATCCTACCATATAAATGTTATACTCATGTTAGCAGATTATGTCTGGTAGTGCAAGGGTTGTAACAAACTCCCGTAAACACTCATGCTGCTGCGATTCACTTTCCCCTGAATAAAATCGTACGGCGTTAGTTGCGATAGAATGCTATAGTTGTTTCACATTAACTTAGCCCAGATTTTTGTCCTTTTGCAGCTTATTTCAAGTTAGTTCAGTGACAGAAAAAGACAGTACTACGGCTCCACGTTTTTTCTAGAGGAATTTTCGTGACAAGTACCATCCCTGAGTGGTTGTTGTTAGAGCTCAGCATTCAAGATGGAGAGGAAGCAATTTTTGGCCAAGTTAGAGTAAAATGAGTCTAGATTTGTTTCCGATAGTTTAGAGAGCTAAAGGTGACAGTACTGACTCTACTGTGCTGCTATAATTCACCCTCACCTGAACTATATCGTCTTGCACCAGGTGGCATAACATGCTAGAGTTGTTCCGACCATGAAAGGGTTAGCGCTCCATCTCCAATAATAAACGAGTAAGTAGGAACTGCTAAGGAACCTTCTCAACTAACGAGAATGTGACTTAAAGATACTAACCCTTTTAATCTGGTGACGTTTTATTGATCTCGCTACCTCCAGATGATTTTATGTAACTTAGAAGACAAATAATGGTGAGAGGAGTAAATGAAGGCTGTATCAAACCCCTTAAGTACGAAAGTCTCTCCTAAAGTGAATGATATATCAGTTGATAAGAGTAAAGTAAAACAGTTTTTAAATCCACTTACTGAGAATCTGACTGAACTAGCGAGTAATTGCGTTGATGCGGGGAGGTTTATCTTACTACTTCATGGTTTTATTTTGCTTTGGAAAGGTCTCATTGAAGGGCTTAATGAAAGCTGTATCCAACCCCTCAGTTCGAAAGTCTTTCAAGATGAATAAAATCGTCAGTAGAGAGCAAGAATGTTATAAAGACGCCATCGTCGGACTAACTGGTTTAATGAGAGTATTATTTCACAGGTGATTAATTGTGTCGGTGATAGGAGGGAAGAGTAAAGTGACCCCAGAACCTCATACCAGGTACAAGTCACTCCTGTTGACATTACTGGAGGAGGGGAGGGGTGGAGAGGCAAGGGGAGAAGTGGGAGATGGGAGGGAAGTGAGGCGAGTGGCAGGGTGGTGGAAAGAGAGATGGAAGGGAGAGGCAGGGGGAGAAGGATAGGAAGGAGAGGAGAGAAGGAGAGATAGGAGGGAAAGTAGGGAGGATGAGGGAGAGAGAGATGTTGGAGAGAGGCAAGGGAAAGGAGGATGGGAAAGAATGAGACGGTGGATAAACAAGGGAGGCAGGGAGGAAGAGGAGAGGTTTAGGAATGATGGAAGGGTAAAGGAGGGAGAGATGGAAGGGAGAGATAGAGAGGTAGAAGGGTGAGGGGGAGAGGTAGGATGGGTGTGAGGAAAAGGAGGATGGGGGAAAATTTGAGGAAGAAATTAAATAAAAATGAAAGAGGGATAGGATGGGAGGAGACTGTTAAGATTAGGGAGAATAGAAAAGTGAGGGAGGAAGGGAGAAAATGGTAAAAAAATAAATGTGGCGCGTGAAGGAAGGGAGGATGAGAGAAAACGATAGGTTGAGGGAGGGAACTGAGATGGAGTAAAGGAGGGAATGGTATGGCTAGTGGACGATGAGAGAAAAAGACAGGCTGAGAGGAGAATGGGAGGGGGAAAAGGAGGTCTTGGTAGGGCTAGTGAGGGTGTGAAGGGGATGAAGAGTGACGGTTTGTTTGACCTTGACAGAAGGGATGCTGTTTACACGCCCTCTTCCAGCTTCCCTTCTTGCGTGCATTCATAGGCCGTCTTTTTCTTGCGTACCCTCTTGCCTACATACCGTACCTTACCTCTTCATGCTTACTTCCTCACTCCCTTCCTACCAATGTTTTTTTTTTTTTTTTTTTTTTTTTCCCATGCAGAGAATGAACCAGAAGCCTGCAAGTTGTTAAACAAACAAGAGAGAGCCAAATTCAAGATTAGTTCATTTCCAGATCCCTGCACGAATTGCGTTTGAAAGGCCGGATGTTATGTCTTATTACCTGTACCATTCCATCTTGTGTTATCTTACTTTAATTGTCATAACTGTTATCTTACAAGTATTATTCAATCTTACTTTTGTTATCCGTTTCCTTCACTCCGTGCCAACAAGTATCTTCATCTCTTCCTACCTGCCTCATCTCATCTTCTTGCTTCCCTTTGTGTTTACTTGCCTTCCTATTCAATTTCACATTTTCCTAACCCTATTATTATAAATATGCGTATTTAATCCTTTCCGAATAATGACATCTTTTATTTATCACTTTTGTTTTTACGTGTTTTTCTTCCTGCCTTCCAGTCCACCTCTCGTGTCTCATCCTTTCTCCTCCTTTTTCAACTACCTGTACGCATGTTTGTCTCATTTTGCCTTTTCTGCATTTCTTCCTACCTACCCGTCCGCTTTCCCTGTCTCTTTATGCCTCATCTGCCTTTCTACCTACGTGCCTGCCCGCATTCTCTGCCTCCTCCGGTCTGTTCATTCTTTTTTCCTTCATTTTCGCTTCTCCTTTCTCTTTTGCCTGTTTCCCATCCTTCATTGTTGCCTAATTCTTCTTTCATACCTTCCCTCCTGCCTGCTTTGCGTACCCTCTTGCCTCGTGTTTACTTTGCCCTCCTCTTGCCAAAATTTGCTTCCCTGCTGCCTGCTCTGCCTGCCTGCCTGCCTACGTGCCCTGGGCTGTGTTAGTGTTAGCAGGTGTAGTGGTTGACGGGGGCTTCTGGCTAACATGGAGGCAGTCACAGTCACATGGGCAAACTGTACTGCTCTCTCTCTCTCTCTCTCTCTCTCTCTCTCTCTCTCTCTCACACACACACACACACACACACACACACACACACACACACACACACACACACACACACACACACACACACACACACACACACACACACACACACACACACACACACGCCGACGGAATCATCTGGTCAACATGCTCTCCAAACACACACACTCACAGTCACATGGGTAAACTCTGCGCGCGCACACTCAGGAAAACCCACTTCCACGCTCATGCATGCTCAGGTGGAGAAAAAGACGCCTGGTGTACAATTAGGTATTTACATGTATACACGCACCTTCCTCATACACCCTAGCTACAAAGTCCTCTTCCCCGAACACACACACACACACACACACACACACACACACACACACACACACACACACACACACACACACACACACACACACACACACACACACCCACCTCTCTCTCTCTCTCTCTCTCTCTCCCCCTCCTGCGCTGATGCACACGTGCGCACTAGGTCGCTTTTTTTTCACGATATTTTTACATCCGTTCGTCTTGCATACTCACACGAGGCCAGACCCACAGGCATGACTCACGTTGCTGAAGCACAAATATATCTCGGTCTTCTTGTGGAAGTTTATATACATGTTGCAGTTAAAACCCGAAATAAATTAAAAGCAGTTTGAACCAGCGGAAAGTAGGAACTGCAGTGGCTGTAGGGTACAAGCTGTCGTTGTCGTCGTCGTCGTCGTCGTCGTTGTTGTTGTTCATGATGATGATGATGATGATGATGATGATGATGATAATGATGTTTAACCCCGGTTTGCTTTGGCGAGCAGACTCTTCGACCACAGGTAAGCAACTTCCTCAGTGGAGTTGTCCCCTGGTTCCTTACGCCGTTGATTCTGTGTCTGCATTTTATGGTGGCATGTGCTGTGCAGTTGTGTTATGTTATATGGGCCTATTTACAAACAGGGCACATGTCATATGTGATTCCAGCTTGACCGAGTCAAAGAAGGTTGCTGATGAAGGCTGGGTAATGTCCTGGTCTGAGCCTAGGTAGGTGAACTCGATCAGCTCTGTGTAGTGATGTCTTAGCTAGGTAGATTTTCGGGAGGGATGGCTTTTAGTATAGTGTTATGATCGAGGTGTTGTATTGCCTTGCGCGTGAACTGATTATGTCTAGTGTTTCTTCATTTAGTTTTACCCTGGCTAAACCAATTGCATCGGAGGAAGCTGAGGAAAACCGTAACTGCAGGTTTATAGTATCGTTTCATCCTGTAGAATAGGATTTCACCCATAAGTAGGTTCTACAACAGACCATTCCGAGAAAGCTTCATCTTACTATTTATGAAGTCACCTAAATAACTTAGTAGTAATTATTCTGTGACCCATTGCACTTAACACGTTTATTTTATTTCCAAGATATACTAATGCTGTCATGCACACGTAAATTCCTCACATATTCGTAAATGAATATTCTCACTGGCATACACATATCCATTCCTAACGTATACAAACATTAAATATATACATGAATTTATACCAATATATACATAGACGAATTCCTAACATACAGATATAAATTATATGCATGAAAATCTCCTATATACGTACATGAATTAGTCAGCATACTCACACGTACACACCTCCCAGCAGAGCATACATTAACCCATGCTGAAAATTACCGAACTTTGAATTGTGGCCTACCTGGAGATGTACTTTGGTTGATTGATTTGTAGTTGGCTATTATTATCATCTACGTACATGATGACTGAACCCCACCCAGAGAGAGAGAGAGAGAGAGAGAGAGAGAGAGAGAGAGAGAGAGAGAGAGAGAGATCTTTGACCCCCTGCAGGTACGATCATGCTGGTGCTGATCCAGATCTATCCCTAACATCACTCTCCACATTTTTCCTTCCTTCACCATGTGCTTATCTGGATCTCCTTGCTACATTCATCAGCTAAAGACATCCACGCTTTCAAAGAGGGTGGACGTTTGGCCCTCTCAGCAGGATGATTCATTAAGTATAGATATTAATACTTTCAAGACGTAAGAACTTTTATGCCTTTTTAATACGATGGCACCTCTCTCTCTCTCTCTCTCTCTCTCATGCTTGCCGCGGCCAGACAATTTTATTCAGCATAGGGAAGACCTCGTACTGAAGGGGTTAACTACTTTCTGCTGGCTGACTGTGGCGGCTTAATTCATTCTTGCTAACGCCAAACGATTTGATGCACGCTAAAATTGACCCCTCAGTGTGAAGGAAATTGCAAACAGTCCTTATTCCCCCTTGAATACCATAACGAATTTGTCATTTTTGTTACCGTAAGGCGATTATCTTCAGAAAGGAAAGACTTCTTGTACTTAATGGATTTGAAACAGTCATCATTATTTTTTTATATTCTGACTTCCACCTACGATTTTACTTGGTTCAGGAGTAACCTCTCGTCCTCGTTGGGTTAGGGGAAAAAAAAAGAAACTTCACTCACCATTTCCAGACGAAATATCATTTTGATTACTCTTACTACGTACTAGCAATATTGCTTATTTTAGGAATGACGTTTCGTCTTGTAAGGGTTAATGCAATACCTGCTACTTCATCGCGAAGGAAGGAATTCATAAGCACGTAGCAACAAACTTAAACACTCATTGTTACTTTATTGTTCTCGGTAGTATGTTGTGGCTGAAGGGTTCATTACTGAGTAGAGAGTCAAGTCGTGCATTGTTTAGCAACAGCTGGCTGGCTAGCAAGATAGATGGCAAATCCTGGCAAGGCATCTGAAGCACTTGCACACTCTGTACAAACAGTGGCCAACTTCCAACAAGCACACGCATGCCTTCACATGCACACCATCACGTGACATTTCCCACATATCACCCTATAAACAAACACAACTCCTTCATATTATCCCTCAGTCTCCACATATTCCTTCATAAGCAATCACAATTCCCTCATATTCCGCCATGGGTCCTCCTCACAACCCTCCGCAGCACTCTGTTTTTCCTTAGCTCCCACAGCGCCCTGCAAGACTGTCACAACCTCTGCCTTCAAACCCTTCATAACCTCCCACACCTCCTACCCTCAAGCCTCTCAAAACCTCGCACACCTCCTCACCTCAATCCCAATATAACCTCCCACATTTCCTCTCCATAGGTTTTCAGCAGAACGCACATGCCCCTCAGTGTTCCCCCCACAAGTCCCCATTAGAACACAGGAACGTACACGACACTCAGATACACCCCCGCAAGCCCACACACGCACGCACATACCCTGGCAAGCACTATACACTTCTTTGTTGTGGTGCAAGGTAGGGGTAGGAGGGAGAATGGTTGGGGGGCTGGGAGAATGAGTGGTAGGAAGAGAGAGATGGAGGAATGAGAACGACTGTGGGAAGACGAGAGGGTGAGTGGAAGTAAATGAAGCGAAATATGGATAAAGGTAAACACACACACACACACACACACACACACACACACACACACACACACACACACACACACACACACACACACACACACACACACACACACACACACACACACACACACACACACACACACACACACAGCACCTATGTTGTGTTGTGGTGTAGTGTGGGGCGATATACATCAGCAGCTTCAGCACCCGCCACTCAGTATTTGACTGGGTGGAGGCGCTTGCTTGCTGGGTGGAGTGTGGTGGAGGTATGGGATGGGTCGGTGGGTGGAGGGGTTGGGTGGATATGGGGTAGGCAGGAGGTTGGGATGGTAGGGTGGAGGGTGTTGGAGTAGATGCGTAAATGTGGCTTAGCCCTTATTTCAATTTACTCGTATTCTTGCAACCTTCAGACGATTTTCTCAACCACGGAATCATGTCTTGTAGTAAAGGAGTTAATAGAAGTTGCATGTGTCCCCTCTAACTCAAAAATATCCTAAGCGAATAAAATAGGTAATTGGAGAGGTAGAGTGGGTGGGACAGTGAGGGTGTGAGAGGGAGAGGGAAACTGGGAGAGAGAGAAAAAAAAAATGAAGGAAGGGAGAGAGCGGTGAAAGGATGAATGGATGGAAAGTTAGGGTGACTAGGTGGAGTAAATATGGCAATGTTGCTAGAGGGATTTGGGTGAGTGGGTGGGTAGGGGTGGTGGTGGAATGGCATGGGTGGATGGATGGAGCACAGAAAGAGAGTAAGAGAGGGAGAAGGTGGAAGGGAGAGAAAAGAAGGGGGAGAAGGGTGGGAGGGAGAGAATAGAAGGAGTGGGAGAAGATGGGAGGGAGAGAAAAGCCGGTGGTTAGGGTGGGCGGAGGTAGTGGGTGGAAGTAGTGGATGGGTGGAGGAATTGATGGATGTGGGTCGAGGTAAAGCTTAAGTGGCTGGACGGAGAGATGGATGAGGAAGGGTTGAAGGATAGATAATGATTAGAAGGATAGATGGATGGGAGCGGAGGGATGGGTGAATGAGAGTAGAGCAATTGATGGAGGAGGATGGCTGGAGGGATAGATGGATGGGTGGGTGGGTGGATGGTTAGATTGATGAATGGGTAGCTGGATAGATGGATGAGTGAGTGGATGGTTAGATTGATGAATGGTGGATGGATAGATTGATTAGATGGATGAGTGAGTGGATGGTTGGATGGATAGATGGATAAGGATACTAGATGGATAGATGGATGAGAGTGGTTGGGGGGATAGATGGACGATGTTGCTAGATCATGAGTGAAAAGATGAGTAATATGGTTAGTCTTTGTGGTGTGTGCATGGACGGAGAAGAAAAAGAAGAGATCAGAATATTTTTTGAAGGATAGATTTGCTGACGCGAGATTGAGAGAGAGAGGAGGGAGAGATGGAGATTGGAGTTAAAGGAGAGAAACGGAAAAGATGGAAAGGAGAGAGAAGGAGATGAAGGAACGGGGATAGATGAGTGGGACTGACAGAGAAGAGGAAAATAAAAGGAAGATAGAATGAGAGGGAGGAAGGGGACAGAGGAAAACTAGAGAGGGAATACAGGAAACAGAGGAGAGAACGAGAGGGAGGAAGAGAGGTAGAATGACAGGAAGGGAGGAGCGATAGAAGAGAAAGTGGGAGAGATAAAAAAGAAAATGGGACTTGGGTATAGGAGACAATGAGAGAGAGAGAGAGAGAGAGAGAGAGAGAGAGAGAGAGTAGTAGTGGGAGGTTGAGGAGATGGAGATACAGAGATGAGAGATACGAGGGAAAGGGAGAAGAGAGAATTTGAGAGAGACATTGGAAGAAAGAAAGATAATGTGAGAGAGAAGGGTGGAGGACAGGTATTCATCACGACTAACCATTTTGTCTAAAGGGCGTTGTCTCTCTCTCACTCACAGAATACTGCGTCTCTCTCTCTCTCTCTCTCTCTCTCTCTCTCTCTCTCTCTCGTGTGTGTGTACGGATAATTGGACTACACATGTTTGATTCGTTACCTAGTAGGGACAAAAATACCTGGGGGTACTTTTTCCTAGGCCACTCCTACAGGTTGCGGCGTCGGGCATTCGATACGGGTAATTAGATAAGTATGTAGACAGACAGACAGACAGACAGACGGGCAGGTAGATAGATAGATAGCTTAATAAATAAATAGGTAGATAGATAGAGATAAGATAGATTAACGGATATAAATAGATTTGGTATAAGTTTTGGCAGAACAGACAGACAAACATTTCGACAGATAGACATAGATATACGCGTGTGTGTTCGTGCGTACGTGCGTGTTTGTTTACCTGAGTCCCCACGTGTTTGTGTTTACGTTCGAGTTGTTTATTTATTGATGGCTTGCGCATTCCTCTCCTTTTTTTTTTTTTTTCTATTTATTTTTTTAGCTGGGTACCGCGAACTCTGTCATTATTAGTAGTATTTATATCTTTGTTGATCGTCGGCCAGAAATTATTATATATTCGTAGTGCACCTTTCCTCAGCGATTTTCATTTGGAATTATAGTGCCTCATGAATAATAATGATAGGTATTGGATTTAGTTTGCGTCTGCGTTTTCTGTTGCCTTTCTTCATTTTCCTTTTGTTTTTACTTTCTTTTTTTTTCCTTTTTGTTTTCCTTTTCTCTTTTTGTTTTTTCATTTTCCCTTTTTTTCTTTTTCCTTTTTGTTTTTTCGTTTCCCTTTTTGTTTTTTTTTTGTTTTCCTTTTGTTTTCCCCATTCTGTTTTTCATTTTTTCTCGTTTAACCTGAAGAGTACGAGTGGTCCTTTAGTTTAACACAATTGTATGACTCGATCCGAATGAAAATACTCGTCACCATAATAGAATAATTATTGGAGATTATTTATGGAAAAGCCTTAAGTTAAAAAAAATAATGTTCCACAAGTCGGCGTTAAATAAAAGTATCGTTATTACGGTGAAAGGTTAATTCCTATAGCGTGATGACCTGTTTTCTATTCGTTCATACCTGACGATGTTCTGTAGAGTTTAGGAGACACCTGTTCGTTAAGGGGTTATTAGAAAGAAGAAGTCAGCATTAACCTCTTCTGCACGATGATTTTTTGTTTTTTTCAGTTCTTGTCTCACTAGATAATCTTTTTCATTTTAGGAGAGGAGTCATCGTAGTGGGAGGAGTATAATATTTTGCATCTTCTCCCCCAGTGGCTGTAGGCTAAATGCTACCAGTGACTCTTTCGTCGGTCATTTTGTTAACAGAACCAGGCAGAATGTTGTACCAAATGAATCGAAAAACAGTTAGTTGTGAAGTATACCCTGTTCTCTATAAGTAAGCGTAAAAGTGCCATCTTTCCATCTTGAATGTTGGGTTGAAAGAGGTGATTAACAATAAAAATATGGTGCTATTTACGAAGAAGCTCTATGGAAAGCATCTTGAGTCGTAGTGTCGTTTTATTCTGTCACTGAGCTTCGGGAAATGGGTTGCAAAAGGACGGAAATCCCCACCTATAGTCAAAATGAATGAACTATAGTAACAGGTGATCCTTGGTAGGGTGTCAATATGATCGTTGTGCTGGGGGTGGAGGCAATTAGTCTGTTAGTTAGAAGAATTTAGGAGTACATTTTATTACCATAGTCCGCAATCCGGAACTCGTGTAATTTGTGTACATGTTCTTGCCTCTGTATTAGTTGACGGTGCCTTCCATCCACGCGAACAATTTAATGCTGCCTTCAGGTGACTGCGCATTGAGTGACAAGAAAGATGGTTCCTTGTTATCTAGGAAACCATTTACTACGTTGGGTGATACGGTGTAACCAGTTGACACTTAGTGGTTTAGTGGATGCAGACCATTCAACCAGATTGGACCCATAAAGATTAACTTTCGGGGATTGGTTGGTGTTTGTTGTTAACTTAATGTCACTCAGGGGTGAGCGAGGGTGGTGTCACACACACACACACACACACACACACACACACACACACACACACACACACACACACACACACACACACACACACACACACTTTTCATCAGATTTGGACCAAACCTGGTGTAAGTGTTAAGGGTCATCTAAAGAAGTGACTTTTTTTTCTTTTACCAATAGGACAAAGGTCAAGATCACACGGCAAGGTCAGTTTAAACAGTTTTTATCCGATTTTGAAACTGAGGCGAGAATAAAGGAAGTCGATTTTGAGAACAGTCAGTCAAATGTCAAGTTCAGAGGCAAAGGTCAAGACCCAAGATCACATGGGAAGGTCAACTTAACCTGTTTTGCTCCGATTTTAAGCAAACTTTGTGGGAGGGTTCAAGACAAAGCAAGGACGAAGGGTTAGATTTTGCAAACAGTTCGTCTAGGGCAAGGCCAAGTGTTCGGTACCCGGATCTCAAAAAGTTTAGAATGAATTTGGGTCAGATTTAGTAGAAGGACTGAGGGTCAGCTGAGAATGAAGAGATTTCCATCAGTCTATTGCCAGATGCCTCAATCCTGTAAGGGGTGGCCACAAACAAATCGCCTCCATGTCACCCTGTCTCCCACCATTCCACTGCCCTCCCCCCGGCCCACACCTCCTCTCTCTTATACCTCTCCACTCCATCCATCTATCTCATTCTTGGTCTTACCCTTCCTCTCCCCTCTTCCACCTCACTCATATACTATACACTCTCCTCGTCAGTCTCTCGCTCTCCATCCTCCCCACATGGCCAAACTGCCTCAGTGTATTTCTCCGAACGCTTTCACATCCACACCACAACGCTCCTTCAGTTCCTCATTTGTCAGTCTGTCTTTCCATGTAATTCCGCGTGGTCCTCTTAAAGAACTCATTTCCACTTCTCTCACTCTTGATATGTGTCCTTCCAACAAGGTTCAAGCTTCACTTCCATATGTTAGAGTTGATATCACAGTAATAGGGGAGGCGTGGCTCAATCGGTAGAGAGGTGGCCTGCTGTCCTAACGGACCCAGGTTCAAATCCCCGCTGGAGCTGGGAACAGTTTAAGGATTTGAATTTCATTAAATCAGGCTTTACTGATCTACCAGAAGACCCGCCGACATGTCGTAAAAATACCCCCGCTAATACCAATACACCAGTCCTGTATGAGGCAGCCCTAGCATGTATTCAATATGGACGGTGGGTGTTAACGCCGAAGTGGTGACATGTAGAGGTGTATGGTATGTAGGAGGACTACTGGGCCTTGATAGCAGGCTGTGAAGCCTATGCCCAGAGTAGGACTCACACACATATATATATATATATATATATATATATATATATATATATATATATATATATATATATATATATATATATATATATATCATGCAGCGATTATTTTTACTTCCATACTCACTTCCCTATTTCTTATCACTGTTTTCAAAGAACCAGCAACCTTTCTTCCATGTTGCACCCTTTCAAGCACTTCATCCTCCAAACTTCTATCCTTACCCACCACACTGCCCAGGTCAGGTACGTAAATGCACTTACATTTTCCATTTTGTCATCATCCAGCCTCACTATACGTTCAGTGACATAATTTCTCTAGAAGAGCAGAGCTGGGCACCTCACACGAAAATTCACTTCCACAAACGCAAATCAGCAAACTCAAACCATTAACTTCCGCAACTACAAATCTGCAAACATTTTGAAATTTGCAATTCTGCAAATGCTAACTCAATGCAATACCTCTTCATTCCACCATGCTGTTCCTTGCACCCCCTTATGTCTTCTCTTCACCCCACACACCACCTCACATGCTGCACGGAATTCTTCTGTGAATATCTTGCACACACCTTCCACTTCACCCATCTGCTCCGAATCATATTTACCCACTCGCTTCTCTAGTTCACTCTTATATTCTGCATTTTTTCCATCCTCTTGCAACCTTTCTACCCTCTTTGTATGAACTACTTCCTTCTCTCCATCCCTCCATCTATTCCTCCATTGCACTTGAACCTTGACTTTTACCACTACCAAGTGGTTGTCAGAAAGTCCACTCCCCCAACCTTTTTTTGCACCTGCAACCATAACATATCTTCTTATTCTGTCATCTACACTCACATAATCATTGTCTTCTGTTCATTGAATTCACTACCCACCCTTTTCATCACTCGCCACATACTTGTGGGTCATTTTGTGTCTAAAGAGGGTATTAGCCTTCAGCAACCCCTTCCTCACACAAATGTCCACTAGAGCACTGCCATTCTCATGCACTACTGCAGGCACACCCCACCCACCAACTACTTCATCCACCTTCGCATTCCCTATTTTTCCATTCATATCTCCAGTCAAAAACACTCATTCCTCTCAGACTTTTCCATGCATGCTTCCACATTTGCCCAGAACTCTTCTTTCACTGTGCTTGCACAATCTTGCGTTTGTGCATATACACACACAGTCGCCCCCGTTTGTAATCCTACTTTCGATCTTACCCATACAATCCTTGAACCAACTGATCCATAGTCTTCTATATTTTCCTTCCATCTCTTGCACATCAATACATACACCCTCTTTTGCCCTCTCATTCTCACCTACTCCTGTGCACATACCCCATCCATACGCCCACTCTCTCACACTCGCCTATCCATTTAGTCTCCGCTAATCCACCTATGTCCAGTTTTGCACCCTCAAGCATCTGGACAATCTCTGTCTCTTTCACTTCATCATTCGCACCCCTTGCATTCCATGTCGCAATCCGAACCATATCCTCTGTCCGGTCCTAGGTCATCGCCTGTTTGTCAATCCTGGTCCGAGGCTTCTTGTTTGTGTTTATAGGTAGTTGTTTTCCGGAGAAGTGCACTAACCCTCCGCCAACCCACTTGTTGACACGTTGGGAACACGTGTTAATTATAAGGTTACCATCCAGCGTTTCAAATGATTTCCTGGTTTACAGGACATCATTCGGCCTGCCACTCGGTGTAGAGCTACCCCGAAATTGAGTACCACTACACTGAGTGGGTGGAAGGTGAGCGCCCCCATCTGCCCCAAGAGATGCTATTTTGAGAATAATAAGTTAAAGGTTTGGGTCAAAGGACAAGGTCAGCTCTAACAAATTGATCCGATTTGGACCAAAGTTGGTGGAAGAGTTTTGAGTCAGGCAAGAGTGAAGTAATTCAGTTCTGAGAACAGTCTAATGTCAGAGTTATACGGCAGAGTTAAACGTTCAGCCCTCAGACCAATATGTGGGCGCGGGTATTGCACTCCTTATTATAAGTGCTCCTTGTATGTAATATAATCTCCATTTTTCATCCAGTCATTGTAATATTACTGTGTATCATGTGCTTGTTTTTCTCCCTCAGGTTTGCCTTGCTGTTTGTTGCTTTGTGGAAGGACACCGCTCTGTACAGGTGAGGGGAAGGGGGTGAAGCAGACGGGAGAGGGGAGGGAGAGGAGCGAGGGTAAAGGGGAGGAATGGGGGTAATGGGGAGCTTGGAACATGCCACGGAGAGAGAGAGAGAGAGAGAGAGAGAGAGAGAGATTATATGTTTGATTAAAACTAATTACAATAAAGATCTAATCAGCGAGCATGAGGAAAGTTTAGAAAAGATGGAAGATGTGAATTGGAAGGAAGTTGAGGGAGGCGAGAGGGAAGCTGGGATATTGGAGAGGGAAGGGGAAGGTATAAGGGAAGGAGGAGAGAGAGAAGAGGCAGGCAGTATGGATGAGAGGAAAGGTGGAGGGGGAGGGGACAGGGAGACAGTATGAGTGTGAGAGATGAGGGTGAGGTTGGAGGGGGAAGGGAGAGGGAGACAGTATTTGAGATGGATGAGGGTAAGGAGGATGGGTTTAGGGCTGAGGGAAGAGAAATGGATTAGGGTAAGGTAGAGGGAGGAGTCAAGGATAAGTATGTTGGAAAAGAAATGAGGATGAGAGGGATGTAGAAGAAAGATGGGAAGTTAGATAAGGGTAAAGGTGAGGTGTAGGAGGCTAGGAGGAGGGAGAGGGATGGAGGTAAAGTTAGTGTAGAGGGGGACTAAAAGAGGAGGAGAAAGAGGCTGGAATTATTATGTAAAAGGGGGATAAGGGAAGGGAGTTGGGGGATGGGGATGAGCGTTAGTAAGCTGAGGGAGGGGAAAGGAAAACTAGAATGAGGAGGAGAGAGATGAGGGGGAGGGGGGAGGGAAAACGTTAGGGAAAGGAGGGATGAGGATACGCTACAGCAAGGGGAGAAGTGTGAAGGTAAGGAGAGAGGGAGAGGGGGTTGGAAGGGAAAGGAAGGTTGGTGTATAGAAACAGGCAGCTAGGATAAGGGGAGGTGGAGCGGGATGAAGGAAAAGTGGGAGAGGAGTAGGGTTCAGGGAGGGTAGAATCTGAACAGAGGGTATGATCGGAGGGAGCTGAAAAATAGAAAAAGAGGGCTGGAGTAAGGAAGGCACATAGATGATGAATAAGAGATGGAAGAGTTGGGTAGAAGTGCAGGTTGGGAAAGGGTTGAAGGGAAGTAGGGACTGATTGATCAGCAGTCTTATGTGGTAGATGGGGGCGCCTACTGTCCACTCACTCAGTTGAGTGCTACATTTTGGGGACTATACAGAGTGACAGGCCAAATTAGTTTCTTATAACCCGGGAAACCATTAGCTGGATGGTAACCATATAACTAAAGGGAGGTCTGGTGGTCTAGTGAGTTAAGGTGCTCCTACCGGGTTTGGCCTATAAGAGTTTGTCTGAGGGTTGGTAAGGATTTATTGCATGCAAAATGCTGCTCAAGGAGAGAGAGACAGGTGATCATTACTTTAAATGTTGGAGTGAAGTAACCTAGTCCCTGGCCCCTACGCGTCTTAAGGGGCAGTAAAGGTTTGGATGAGGTCTAGGGATAGACTGTGTGCGCCATATCTGTCCTGTGGGTGGACGCCAGAACTACCAGAGACAAAAATTACAAGGACGTGACATGGAGGAAATGATGGGAAGAAGAAAAATGAAGACAAGACTCCAGGACTTACAGTAACGCATAAAAATTACAAGGACGTGACATGCAGGAAATACGAGAGAGAGAGAGATTTACTTTTACCTTTTTTTTTTGTGTGTGTATATCTGCCCTTCTCTTTTCCTATTTTCCCTTCCTTCCTGACACTTTTATTGATCTTCTTTCCACTTGAGGTGACTCTGCATTGAGTGACTAGTCTAATGGTTTCCTGTAACCCAGGAAACCATTGATCATGCTGGGTGGTAACCACATAACCAAATAACGGGGTATGTGAAGCTTGGTATGGTCCCTCTGTCAACTGGGTGGAGAGAAGCAAATGCGACGTTCATCCAGGAACCTAGCTTCCACACTGCGCCTCACTGTGGTGAGGCACTGTCTGCCGCAAAGTAATAGTATACTGCAGAGAATGGCCCTGCAGGGACGGTGACTTGCCTGCGGTTGATGGGTCTGCTCGGCAAGACAGACCGGGGTTACTCAACAGCAGCAGCAACCCTAAAATAATCACCCTCTTGACCATCATAATGTCAGATACCACTCACTGTCCTTCACTACAGCAGCTACTTTCTGAGTTGTGTGAAATTGTCTGGTAGTAGCAGGAATAGAATATAGACGTCATCGTGTTGAAGGGGTTAATGGAAGCCTTCTCTCCCATCATTACGAGGAGTCTCCAAGGCTGAGTAGTATCGTCTGGCGGTAGTAGTAGTAGTAGTAGGCTAGTAGTTGTAGTAGTAATAGTAGTAGTAGTAGTAGTTCTTGTTGTTGTTGTAGTTGTTTTTGTTGTTGTTGTATCTCCAGTTTCATATGAAGCGTGAATCTGATGGACTGCAGGCTTAAGTTGATCTCCTCCAGTTCACCATCCTCCTTTCCGGTGATAGGGAAGTAGTTGAGGGACAATAGTATAACCAGTCATTTGATTGACCTGGTGATATCGGCACCGGTCTGGCGTTAACAGAAATAAAGCAACAAGGGCGACATCATATTTATTAGTTCAGGTGGCTTCATCCAAAGTTCATCCACTATTTTAGCTATAACTGTTTTTAACCCACTGACTTTTTCAGTATTTTATTACCATCTCTAGACGATTCGATTCAGCCTAAGGTGGCTTTTTCAAACTACACGTACTCTATTTACTGTAATGGGTCGAAAAATTGCCGTCTCTTCATCTTGAACGTTGAGGTTTACCAAGAAATTAACCATAGAATGTGACACTAAACATGAGGAAGTGCTATGGAAAGGATGCGGAGCCGTGTCACTGTCTTTTTCTGCCATCCAGCTGCGGGGAATAAGTTGCAAAAGGACGAAAATCTCCACATCGTTAAAGGAATGATCTATAGTGGAATCAGATAATGACCTTAAAAAAATCCCTTCAGTACGAGAGGCATTTCCTAAGCTGAATCAAATCATCTGGCAGCAGCAACAATAGACCAAGGACGTCACTGGTTTTGAACGGTTTAATCACAACCGCGCTATAACATCACTAAACTCATTTTACTCTGACTTGGCCTAAAATTGATGTATCTCCATCTTAAATACTAAGTCGCGGCAAGAGATTAACTCCCAGAATAGGCTGCTGGTCATGAAGTTCTGTGATTAGTATGGTGGGTCGTAGTTTTTTTTTTTTTCTTCTGTCACTGAGCTGTGTGATATAAGTCGCAACAAGACAAAAATCTAGACCAAGTTAAGGTAAAACAACTGTTGTAATCGGTGTCATAATAAACCATAGGTGCAGGAGAGGGACGCCTTCATGTGTTGGTACCGATATGACCGAACTGCGTCACTGCCCGGTTACGCACAGGTCCCTCAGCTCCCTATCCCCCACAGGAAGATGGTGGACTGCAAGAGGGCAATTTCAGCCTGTAGTCCACCGGGTTCACATTCAGATGAGCCTAGGGTTACTGCTTCTACTACTTCAGTAAACCATGATCACAAAAAAAACCGTCACTTATGTTTATGACCGCCACCACTCCTACGAGTATCCACAACTAGCCTACCTCAAATCCCGCCACTTTGATAACCACCACTGCCACAGCAACTACCCGCCTTATAATTACAATTACCACAACCCTATCCCATCTTAATCAAAACTACCACAGACAGAGCTATTCATGACCATACCTACCACTACCACAACGTTAACCATAACTACAACTACCACAGCCACTCATAACCACACCTTCCACACCTGCTACCGCTTCTTAACCACAACTATCATAAACCTCAACAGCTGTCATAACCACACCTGCCACAACACTTACCACTGTCATAATCATAACTACCACCACCTCCATAACCACAGCCACTACAACCCTTACCACTTTAGCCACAGCTACCACAACCCTTATCACGCTTTAGCCACAACTACAGCTATCACAATTGCTGGCTTGGTCATATCCATCATAGCCATCCCATCACCACTACCACCATTACCATTATCACTCTTACCATCTCCACCTCCCCCCCCCCTCTCTCTCTCTCTCTCTCTGTCATAGTTTTCTCCTTATATGTTTTCTTATTCCCTTTCCAGTTCCTTACTATGTCTTGCCTCTTTTCGTATCTTCATTCCTTTTCTTAGTCCATATCCATCGTCCACTGCCTCTCCATACTCATCCCTCCTCCTCCTCCTCCTCCTCCCACCACCACCACCACCACCACCACCACCACCACCACCACCACCACCACCACCACCACCATCACTACAATGCTCACCTCCCTATCTATGTTAATTCGTACCTCATTTACTCTGCTCCCCTCCCCCCTCCCTGCCTCCGGCTCTTCCATCCTCGGTGTGTACCTTTCCTCCCTGCTTCTTCAGCCATCCCTTATTTTCTCCCGCCCTCTTGTTGCTTTATCTGCTTTGCCTCCTTCTTATCCAGTCTTTTCTTCCCATGTTTCCTCCCTATCTCCTTTCCTTCTTCATTTCCTTGGTCCTTCCCATCCTTCCTCCCTTCCTCTGTTTCGTCTGCCCTCCCTCATTCTTTCCCTTTGATTTTTCTACCCTCCTTCCCTCCTTGTTTCTCGCCCTCCTTCATTTCCTCAGTCACACCCTTCGTCCCTCCCTGCCGTTCTCCCTTCCTTCTTTCCTCTCTCTGATTCTTCTGCCTGCCGGGCCTGCCTCCCTCCTGACAGCAATTATATATGGGCTTAAGGAGGTCATTACGGTGCTGACGGTAATATATGGGAGGTATGTTGACGGGCGGGGGATGGTGGTAATTGTGGTGGTCGTGGTAGTTAGTTGAGTGGTGGTAGCGGTAGTAGCCATAGGAGTTTTGATAATTTAGCCGTGCTTGGAGGGAACCCTGCCTTGTTAACCCTGTCATGGTCAGGAAAACTCTTAGTGTTCTATTTCTCCTAACGCCAGACGGTTTTATTCAGACAAGTCTCATACGAGATTATGAGTGTTAATACTGTCACCGTTACGTCTCATAGATGTGACAAGTCTAGTTTTTTATTCCAGCTAACACTAGAAGATTTTATTCAGCTGAGTGATTCATGGCAGGCTGAGAGTGTTCAGGCCAATGTGATAGTGTCCACCATAATTTGGGAGAGATTTTCGCATTTCTGCTGAATATTTCCCGTAGCTCAGTGACAAAATAAGACAATATCATGCCGTTCATCTTTTTCTAGTCCATTGAGATTGGTACCTGACAAATTAACTCGTTCACCACAGTGATTTATAACAGGGTATTTCTGCCGTTCCATCACCAGGTAAATGTATTCACCTTAGGGATGGCTTTTCCGGTTCAGGATGTTCGATAAAGCCTTCATCAACCCCTTCACAGCTAGGGTGCTTTACCAAGCAAAATAAAATCGTTTTTATGCTTTGAGAATTACATCTTACTGATGTCCCTTGACTTTAGGTTAAACTCCGAATCCAGATGTGAAGTGGAGTTACGGTAATATATGTAGTGATGAAGGGGTACAAAGAGTATAGATGTGTTTAGGATATGGGATTGATTTGAGAGTATGAGTGAGGATAAGTGTTGCCAAGAGAACCTTTATTTCTACAATGTCACCTTGGAGATAAGGTGTTCCAGTGCAGAGTGTTGGTGTCAAGGTTCCAATTTTCCATCTGAGAGCAGGAAGTTCCCTCCACACCTAATCTCAAGTGGCGTAGTGTACAGTACAGGTAGAGGCATTTTTGGCCAGTGGGTTGTCCGATGAACTGTCCAATAGACTATCTGAGACGAATCAGTGGAGGAAGTAGAGTGGCCTGATTGGCTGTCTGATGGATGATTCTGATTGGATACAAGACAGGAGATGGATGTTGCCTGGGTGGTTTGTCTGCCCCCTCGTCGACCCCAGGTGTAGCTTGTCTTGACTGCGTACTTAGTTTGTTCAGGACTAGGACGGTCAAAGTCTGTTGAAGCATGTAGACCCTAATAGGGAGACTTCCAAGGCGATGAGCCACTGGTACCCAAGTACCCAGGCCCTCGTTCTTGCTACTGGTCTCATTGAATGATGACATGGATTAATACTGAGACCTACACTTGTAAAAACAGAGGCTCCTGTAGCTATCCTGCAGGTGAGGTGGTTGGATGTAGGTAATGTGCCTGGCTTACCGTCTTACCATCCGTAGAATGCGAGAGTGGTGGGAACTGAAGGGGAGACTGGTAAAAGTCTAAAAGAGGTAGATCCATTGTGACTCAGTCATCCTCGTGTTTCTGCTTCATTTCTGAAAATTGTGGTGTTTTTTGCTTGCATTTTCTTGCTTCTTACCGTCATATGCACCAGCAGATGGAATTATTTTCGTGTGGAACATGCTGGTTGTTTGTGTACGATGTTGCTTGCTCACATATTCTTAACAGATAAATCTTATTCTGTACGGTTTAACGGGAATATCATGAGTGTTTTTTATGGCAAGTTGTGGGCTAATGAAAGAGTGCAGAACACAGTGGAAATGGTTGTAATATCCTCTTCTTGCAGTGGGATACGAAACTAAATACCAAGAATAGCATCTCTTTTCTGTGGCTACTTTACCACATGTCCTGTATACTACTCAGTCATGCACTATGTTTCTCTGTAATAAAGTATTTTCGAAGGCGAAGTCGAGGGCCTTGGGGCGGCCGAGCTAATCATAGTTGTCCGTTCGTTCGTTGGCGGTCTAGCGGCCGCAATTAAAAACCTCTTTTGGTGTCTGAGGTATCAAATAAATGACCCCATACTGATTCTGTGCCCTCATCTTATTGGTGGACTCGCTAACGTAAACTCCAATATCACAGTGATTAAAAAGGAAAAAATAGCAAGGCCATAGAACGGACTTCTTTACGTACAGGACTGTTGTAATTATATTGGTAGGAAAGGGCGTTCAGGCTGCAGTAATTTATGCTTTCATCACAGTTTGATACAAGCAACTGGAAATGGACTCTGTTGCTACCTTATTTGGTGGGGAAGGTAGGTAGATCCGTTGGTTGGTAGGTAGGTAGGTAGGTAGGGATATAGGTATGGAGGGAGCGAGGTTGGTTGTTAGATTGGGAGATAGCAGGAAGATGCGTTGGCAGGTATGAATGTGTGTTTGTATGTATGTATGTATGTAAGTAGGTAGGTAAGTAGACGAGTAGCCAAGCAGGCATGGGGGTAGACGAGTAGCCAAACAGGCATAGCGGTAGACAAGCAGACAGGCGGGGAGTTTTGGATGTTTGGAATATAAGTAGGTATGGTGAAAGGGAGGTAGGAAGGAAGGTAGGTAGGCAGAGAAAACCGACAAGGTGAAGTGCAAGCTAATCCATTATACACCAAAGGAATAACTACCACATTAATACCTCCCGATGAGTGAATCACATAGCCTGACAGAATGGTTGCAAAGCCATGAGAGCAGTGCATAACAGGGAATCCACTGCACACGGCAAGGATTGTACAAAATTTCATCTTCAGCAGCTTAATTGTCCCATCATTTTATACAAGCCAAAATAGATTGCATTTTTTTTTTCACTGTTTTCTGAGGCACGTGAACCATTAATCAAGTTGCCTAGTAGTATATTTCCTCCACACCAATTTGTCTACATCAGTTCCCTCATTAATTTCCCTGTCTGCTAATTAATCCTCATATATTTTCTCTCCCTTCCTCCCTTCACACCTCAGCCTTCCCTCACCTCAGACTTTCCTCCCTCCATCCCTCCCCCCTCGTCTCTCTCTCTCTCTCTCTCTCTCTCTCCCCGTTTACCTGGGCCAGTCACAGGTGTTCCCAGGTGCGTTTGGTCCATAATTAAAATTCAGTGACAGATGAGGCGTATAAGAGAGGAAGACGAGGGGGAGGAAAACATTTATATGGAGGGATGGCGATGAGCTGGAGGAGGAGGAGGAGGAGGAGGAGGAGGAGGAGGAGAAGAGAGAGAGAGAGAGAGAGAGAGAGAGAGAGAGAGGGGGGGGAAGGGGGGTAGAGATAGGGAGGGAGATGAGGCGTGAAGTAGAAGGGTGTTAATCGGGAGGAGGCAGGGAGGGAATGAAATTAAGATCAAGTGAGATAAGATGAGAGAGAGAGAGAGACGGAGCAAACATACCTTATTGTACGATTCTTAGTACGTGGTTTGGCATGAACATTCACGGAAAGGCATACCCTCTAATCACATAAGTTTAAGAACAGAATAACAACACACACACACACACACACACACACACACACACACACACACACACACACACACACACACACACACACACACACACACACACACACACACACACATCGAGGGAATATGGAGGAATGTGGGAGGTGAAGAAGGCATGAGGGAAGGGGTAGGTAAGTAGGAGGAGTGAGTAAGGTGTTTTTTTTTACAGTATTAATATCGGGTTTATTTGAAGGACCCTCATGTTGTGTACATTCTCTCTCTCTGTCTCTCTCTCTCTCTCTCTCTCGTTTCTTTTTTCCTTTTTCTTTATTCTTCTCTACATTCCATTTCTTACTTTTTTTGCCTGAATTTTGTCATTGCCTTCTCATCTCGATTTCATCTCATTTATTTTTTTTTCTGACTGTCTTTCTTTTCCTCCCCTTCTTCTTTTCCCAATCGTCTTTCGTCCTTCGTGTTATCTCTTTGAATCATTCTTTTCGTCCTCATTTTGTTACTGCTCTTTCTCACCATGTCTTCTTTTTTTTTTTTTTACATCGCATATTTGTCCACTTTCTTCTTGACTCCCTCATTATTCTTTTTCAGTTTCTATCTCTTTCTTACCTCTCTTGTCTACCTATCATTCTTTTAATCATTTACTTCTTGATTCCCTCTTCCTCCCACCTATCCATATCTTTTGGTAACTTCCTTATCTACCGTTTTTTCCTATTGTTCTTCACCTTTTATTCATGCTTCTTCCTCCTTTTTGTTATCTCTTCTTACCTTCCCTTACCACCAACTTTTCTAACCCTTCCTTGTCGTCCTGTTCCCCTCTTTCATTTTACCTTCCGTGTTTACCCCTCATTCTTATCTTCCCTTTCTTCTAAATTCCATCTTACTTCGTACTTGATTTTTCTGACGAACTTTAGCTGCATTTTGTTCCTTCTTCCCCCCTCTTGCTCATTCTTTTCTTATCTTCTCGTTTGTGTGTTTGACTCGTATATCCCTTTTCGTCTGTATTTCTTCTTCCTCCTCCTCCTCACCATTTCTTTCCTCATATTGTTATTCTTTTTCTCCTTTTGTTTTGCAGTCTTTTCCAGATTCCCCCGTTTCGCCATCACTTCTTCCTTTCCCATGTTTACCTCTCTTCCTTGCCCCCTCTGCTTCTTTATTCCTTTTTGTCTCCCTCTGTTTCTTTTCTTATCTTTTCTTTCATATTTTCCTTTTCACTATATTTCCTTCTGTTTCTCTTTCTCCTTGACATTTACTTTAACCTGTCCTTGTGTGCAGTTTTATCTTTTCATCCATTCTCTCCATTATATTTTTTTCCTCCATTCTTCTTCCTGTTTTTCACCATCACTTTTCTTACCTTCGCTTGCCTGTCCTTCATGCTTGTTATCGTATTCTTTCTTTGTTCCTTCATACGTTTCAGCCGGTAATTCCATTCTTAATTCCCTTACTCCTTTTCCTCGTCTGTTTTCATACATTCTCAAGACTGTGGTTGAATCAGAGTTTCTTTTAGCTAATAGTCGTTCTGTCTTAGTTCTTGTTTTTCGATGTCAGTATTTGCTCTTTCTTCCTCTTTTCACCGCATTATTAACCATCATTTTCTTTTAATTTTCTTCATTTTCCTTTCTCCTCTTTGCCATTTCATTCTTACCGTCTTTCTCTACAGATCATTATTATCGTATATTTCTCAATCCTTCGTTCTTCTTTCTTCCTCACATGTCTGTTGTTTCTTTCTTTCTTAGCCTCCATATCATCGCGTTGCTTATCTTTCATTCATATTCCTCTATCTTCCTTATCCCTTCCTGATCATTTTTATCTTTCTTTTCTTGTTTTCATTCATCCATCGCCCTCCCTTCTGTCTCTTACCCCCTTGTTACAGCTAGTGTTCTCTTCAACCTGTTCTCTCTCTTCATACCTCTTCATTTCTCCTATCCTCTCCATCACTTCTTCTCTCCTATTGTTTCCTTTATGTCTTTCGTATCGTCACTCCTATCTTATCATATCCTGCCCCAACTAATTCATTCTCCTCCTCCTCTACAATCCTCTGTTTTCCACTCCTCTTTTTCTTCTGACCTCTCCTTTTTCCTTTCCTCTTTTTTTTTTTCTGACCTCTCATCTTTCTCTTCTCTTCTCTTCTTTCCTCCACTTCTCTCTTTTTTGTTTGCCTTCTATTTGCTTCTCTTGTCTCCTCTCCTTTCCCTTTCTTCTATTTTTTTTCCTCCTGTCCTCCCGTCTCCTCTCCGCTCCTCCCCTTTTTTCTCTCTTCCTCTTTTTCCTCTCCTCTCCTCTTCTTTTTCCTCTCCTTCCCTCTCCTCCTCTATTTTCTCTCCTCTCCTCCCCTCATCTATTCGCATCATATCTCATAATTTGTTTTTTCTCATGCTTCATTTCATCTCATCTCATTACCTCATCCTTCCTTACTTTTCCTCCTCCTCTCCTCTCCTCTCCATTCTTAACTTTTCTTCTACTCCCCTGGCATCGCATCTCGTTTCATTTCCATTCATTTCTTCTCTCCCCTCCTATTCTCTGTTCCTTTTCACTATTTCGTGCGCTGATCTACTCCGCTTGTTTCATCACTCCATCCTATTGTTCATTCCGTCCTTCGTTACGCGTATTCTCTCTCTCTCTCTCTCTCTCTCTCGTGTGGGAGAACATGACGGTGCATAACACAACGAGGGGTGACGTCATGTTTAAACCCCAAGCGCCTCTCCGTGACTCTTTAAACTACCGCGTTCATTTGTATGCTGGTTTGGGTGAAGGGAGGGAGGCGGGGAGGGATGTGAGTGGAGACGAGAAAGGAAGGGGGAAAAGGGGAAGTAGGAACGAAGGAAAGTGGAGGAGGAGAAGGGGAAGTATGAACGAAGGAAAGGGAAGGAGAAGGGGAAGTAGGAACGAAGGAAAGGGAAGGAGAAGGGGAAGTAGGAACGAAGGAAAGGGAAGGAGAAGGGGAAGTAGGAACGAAGGAAAGGGAAGGAGAAGGGGAAGAAGGAACGAAGGAAAGGGAAGGAGAAGGGGAAGTAGGAACGAAGGAAAGGGGAGGACGAGAAGAGGAAGTAGGAACGAAGGAAAGGGAAGGAGAAGGGGAAGTAGGAACGAAGGAAAGGGAAGGAGAAGGGGAAGTAGGGATGAAGGAAAGGGAAGAAGAAGGGGAAGTAGGAACGAAGGAAAGGGGAAGAGGAGAAGGGGAAGTAGGAACGAAGGAAAGGGGAGAAGGGGAAGTAGGAACGAAGGAAAGGGAAGGAGGAGAAGGGGAAGTAGGAACGAAGGAAAGGGGAGAAGGAGAAGGGGAAGTAGGAACGATGGAATTAAGGAGGAGAAGGAGAAGTAGGAACGAAGGAAAGGGGAGAAGGGGAAGTAGGAACGAAGGAAAGGGAAGGAGGAGAAGGGGAAGTAGGAACGATGGAATTAAGGAGGAGAAGGAAAAGTAGGAACGAAGGAAAGGGGAGGAGAAGAGGAAGTAGAAACGAAGGAAAGGGGAGGAGGAGAAGGGGAAGTAGGAACGAAGGAAAGGGAAGGAGGAGAAGGGAAAACAGAAACGAAGGAAAGGGAACGAGTAGGGGAGGATGTATGGAAGAGGGAAGAGGTAGGGAGGGAATCATGAATCGACGATGCTGATGTAAATGGGGCTTACGGAGGGGACCAGCACATATTTTTAATAATTCAAAAGAAGGGACCGCAAAATAAACTAGCCAGGCACTCATTTGAACGCACAGCTCTCGGTGCACGATGAGAAGGTTTGTGTTCAGTCAGCCATTATTTAAACTTATGAAAGCCAGTCTCCCTGTTTCTGATGTCAACTCGATAACCCTGTGTCCATTTAGTTATTGAAAACTGAACTCTGGCCTTGGACATTGGCGTACTTGCATCAAAATGGTACATATTAACTTCTTAGTTGCATCAGCAAGAACTCCCGTAAATATTTATCAACATCATCTTGTTCATTTTTCTGTAAATACCCATACATACATGCATTCATACATAAATACATACACCCATTCATTCATTCATTCATACATACATACATACATACATACATACATACATTCATTCGTTCATTCATTCATACATTCATACATACAGACATATATACTGTACACACGGTATACATACAGACAGACAAGATAGACGGGTAGATAAATAGGTGTGAAAGCATTTTCTTTCCTATATTTGGTGACGCTGGTAATATTCATAATGAAGGAATATTTCTGAATTAATGTATAGTCATTAGATCAGGGAAAAAAGAAGCATTTAGAAAGGAAATAGGAGGTAGAACAGAAATTTGGCCCCTAGACTGATAAAAGATGGGAGGAGGAGATAAAGGGAGAGGGAGGAAAGGAGGTAAAGAAGGCTAAGAGATAAAGAGGGAGAGTTAGTAGCAGATAGGGAGGGGAGGAAATAGAGGAGGGGGAGCGGAGAAGGATGGGTAGGTGGAAGGGAGGGAGGGTACGTGATTATATTGATGTAAGAGAATATTATAACTTGAATTGGTTGGTTAGCACATAGTAGGCAATTAATGTTAAAGGGGATACACGACGAGGACAGGATTAGAATAACAATGGGAAAAAGTTGACCCACATGAATTCCATGCCCCTCCACCAACCCTCCAGCCGAAACTGGCAGGAAAAGTTGAAAGGAACACCATGGTGTATTGAAAAGCTGACATGGAAGTTTTATAGGAAAGACGGCAAATGGAAGTTTATGTTGCACTATGTTGCACTATTGGAACCCACAAAGGAAAAGCAATAGGTATGTATGATTTTTTTATGGGAGCTTTAGTTCCACAGGGCTACTCAGATCGTAAGATAAAAGTAATACTGCCAGTGATGCATTTTATTTGTAGTAGTTACTTGCATATTTACACATGTTCAGCAAACGGAAATACATATCACAAAAGAAACCTGTGAAGTGCCCTAACAACGTTTTTATACATTCAGTGCCTGAGACTGTAGAAATAAGCTTTATCGCTTATTTGACAATTTAGTTGTTTTTAATTCCTTCAGACCGATGATGAAGTTTTTGTTTTATTGTTAATTTCAAGCGACCTCATTCAGCTCAAGAAAGGCCTGTTGTATTGATGAGTTTACTGAAATCAATATCTAAGCTCTGCAGGTCCACCAGTGTTCCCAGAAATGAATAAAATCGCCTGGTAGTGTTAAGAATTAGGTAAAAATAAAAGCTTCTTGGGATGGAAGGGGTTAACCACGCTTAGCACATTAAATATTACTTCTACATTAAATATCATCTGCCATTTTACCGACCAGTCAAAGAAATGATCTAGGTCACTCATTCGTTTATCTCTGTCTTCTGATGTGTTTACAACTCTTCAGGCTTTGGTAAGAAGAGGGAGGGTAAGAGATAAGAGGAGAGGGACGGAAAGTAAATGAGAAGGAAGGAAAAAAAAAAACAATATGCAGGAATGGAAGAAATGAAGAGAGGATGGTAGGAAGGGGGAGGGGCGGAGATAAGGAAAAAAAGTGAGAGAAGATAAAAAGTGACAAAGAGGAGGAGGATAAGAGGGAGTGAGAAAAAAGAAAAGTGAGGGAACGAGATACAGAGTGAAAAAATGAGGTGCAGACTGAGTGAGAAGAGAAGAAGATAGAGTGATTACGAGAGTGTGGGACAGTGAGTGAGAGAAAAAGGGAATGGAAGAGGCAGTGAAAAAAAAAAGAAAATAGGAGAATGAGATGAAGGTCGAGAGACAGAAGGGAAAGATAGAAGAAAGAGAGAGCGAGCGAGCGAGCGAGAGAGAGAGAGAGAGAGAAAGAGAGAGAGAGAGAGAGAGAGAGAGAGAGAGAGAGAGAGAGAGAGAGAAACAGGGAGCTGTTTAGGGTGGTAGGAAAGCAAAGAAAAAGGGAAAGTCGGAGGGAGTCAGAAAAGGAAAAGAAAGTAATGGTGAGAAAGAGTAAACGAATGAGTAAGAGGAATGGAAGAAAAGAAGGAAGGAGAGAGGGAGGCAGGAAGGAAAAGAATAATAGTGAAAAAGAGAATATAAGAACATAAGAAGAGAGGACAACTGCGGTAGGTCAGCTGGTCATGATAGGCTGCTCCGACAAGAGTTCGAATAAACTACTAGAATGTGACAAGGATAGCAAAGACGACGACTCTCCCCCGCTCACCAGACCCTGCAGTCGAGCCGGCAGGAAAATGTGAGAAGGAGCACCACGCAAAAATGAAGAAAGAAAAAAAAAACTAACTTGGAAATTTTATAGGAAAGTACGAAAGGAGAAAAGAGACAATTGAAGTGAACCCTGAAAAGGAAAAGGAACGAATTAGTATTAGTAATTAGATTTTTTTTTTTTATATCGAACCCTTACTTCTTGTGAGAAGAGAGAGGAGTGAAGGAATGAGATAAAGAGTGATAAAGATAAAGAAGAAATGGCTTAGAAAGGAGGGAGGGAGGCCGAAAAGAAGAAAATAAATAGGGAGAATGAGAAATAGAGCGAGTGAAGGAATACGATAAAGAGTGATGGAGGTAAAGAGGGAGCGGCTTAAGAATGAGGGAGGGAGGGAGGTAGAAAAGGAAAAGAAAACAATGGAGAGGGAGAGAAAAAGAGTGAGTGAAAGAATAAGATAAAGAGTGATGGAGGTAAGGAGGGAGCGGCTTAGGGTGGTAGGCGAGGCTAAGTGTCAAGGCCACAATCCTTCACAGCCCCCCTCCCCTCATCTCCCTTCCCCCTTGCCCCTTCCCCTTATCCTCTCCCCTCCTTACCCCCTCCATCCTCCCGCACATGCTCACGGACACGCCCTTCCCTCACGACCCCCGCCTCACACACTATCCTCATCCTCTATCCTCATGCACCCTCACATACTATCCTCACACACTGACCTCATACATTACCCTCAGCCATCTCGCACCCCACACTTACAACCCACTCTTCCCTCACAAACTTTATTCTTACACTCATATTACTCATACCCTATCCTCACACGCCATTTTCATCCACTTTCCCACACCACCCTCACACAGTATCCTCATCTGCCCTCATATAATATCTTCAACCAGCCTTACACCCTACCATTACATTCCAACCTCACACATTATTCTCATCCCGCTACCACCCCATATCCTACCCCACTCTCACAACCTTCCCTCAGGACCCCACCCCACACACTCGCAATCCACCCTCGCGTCTCACCCATATATAGGTCTTGATTGCGGAGTGTCCTGAATTGTTAGGATGGAAATAATGATACCCACATACAGAAACACAAAACCCACATCCTGAAATTGTGTTTATCGTGAAAATACCACCACTTAGCCTTGCGTGGATCCTCTTCGTATCCAGGGACGGACCGAAGCATTGTAACTGTTGCATTTTACAGTGAACAGTATTTCAGTATGTGGGTATCTTTTCTTCTAGATTCTATGCAGTTTGTGACACATCACTTTCACAACAAATACATACATCCGACTCTCCCAGCCTTCCCTCACATCATTGTCATCATCATCATTAGCCTAAGACAGTTCAATATAGGACGACGGCACCTCCCAACCATCTCCTGTCTTGCTTGTTGTTTGTTTTCCTATTCCACCCAGTTCCAGGAACCTCCAGTAGTTGGGCCAGTAGCCTGTGTTTCTTCCATTCTTCTGATCTGGTTTTAATCCCAACCGGGGATGGACATGTAAGAAGTGCAATATGTTCCTTCATGCTTTCTCGCATTCTCATACCCCGGCGAGGTTCTGTCGATGGCATAACAGATTTTGTCGCGCTCAAACATAGCCACTCCAGCACAGCAACCACATGCACTTCTCACCCTACACCCCAAAAGCCTTTCACATGTTTACCTGTTCGTGAAACATTGGGTGGGAGCTATTCAGTTCTTCAGTGACAGGAAGAGGTGTTTTACGGCCTTACGGAGTAGCTGCCCTGTAAGAACCGTAGAGCAGCGCATAATCATGTATAATAGAGTTGCCTGCCCACGTATGGTGTGTACAGACCGGTCACTACAATATGTACATTCAGGACAGTCCCATCAAGTTTGCAGAATTTTCCCTCCAGCTTCTGTCTCTGCCTCCCTCTGTCACAGCTGGGCTGCCATTCAGTTACCCTGGTTGTCCATCTGATACCTTTCTATGCGTGACGTTATCTGTCGGTATCCACATTTGATTTAAAATTGTGGGAAATGTATCCTCTGCTTTCGTTTGTTTCCCTATCCAGGAGCCCCTCTTTATATACACGACTCCGCGTTTTCGTAAACCAGGAACGACCCACTTACTGTAACCCTTCTTTTTTGACACAGGCAGTTTATTATCCGTTATTATGTTGTTTTTACTAACCAGAAGCCATCCGTCTCATTCCTCTTCTCCTGATATGGTTGTCATGAATTAGAATTGTCAGAATCGGCTAAAACTGCTTATTCTTCAACACATGTTAGTTTTTCATCTCTCATTTTTACTATAAGGAGCTGAACTTGTCTTGGTAAACATAACTTTCGTCTATTCACTCTCATCGTTAAGCCTACTTTCAAACTCTCTTTGCAGATCAGCTGTCTGCTATTGTAATTACTCCCCAGATTCACTGAAAAGAACCATGTCACCCTTAGTTACACTCATATACTCCCTCCCACTCCCCGCCCACATTCCTTCTCCACAACTCATCCCCCCATCTTTACCCCATATTCACAACTGGCTCCATGTTTACAGAAATGGCTGAGTGCAGGCATTAAGTGAATGAGCGTGAGTCAGAAGGTTAAGGTGAGTGTGGGATGATAGGCTGGCGGTATGAGCATGAGTCACGGGTGAATGTGAGTTTTATATATATATATATATATATATATATATATATATATATATATATATATATATATATATATATATATATATATATTATGTGTGTGTGTTTTATGTGAGTTCGAGTGTAGGTGAGAGTTTTTTTCTTTGTGGGATAGTGAGGTGAGATTGAATAATGGGTTGAAGGTATTTATTTATTTGTTTGTTTATTTATTGTTTATTTTTTGTTGGTTGGATGGTATAAATGTGAGTCGGCCGAAGGTGACTTTTATTTACACATTTATTTTTTGTTTGATTTCATGTTATATAAGTATGGTCGAGGTGAAAATTATTGTTTTTATTATTTTTTTATTATTTTTATTATATTTTTGGTAAGAATGTAAGTCAGTTTTTCTTTTTCTTCTTTTGGTGGATGGTTAGATATATTGGAGGTGGAGGATTAGAGTGAATGTGGGTTGGTAGGCTGGTTGTATGAGTGTGACTAGGGGTGAAAGTGAAGTGGGTTTTATAATTATTTCATTTTCACTTTGTGTGGATGAATGGTGATGTGAGTGTGAGTCCAGGGTGAAGATGGGGGTGCCTGTTTTTTACTGGTACTTTTTTATTTACAATTATTTTGAGGGTTGGTCGTGAGTGGAATGTTTTTATTTATTCATTTATAATGTTTATATTGTGGGTTGAGGGTTATAGGAGTGTGAGTCCGGTGGAGGTCAGTGTGTTATTTACTACCGGAATCAGTATAATCATTTAGTTTTTCTTTTTTCTTTTAGGCCTATGATGGTCAGGGATGCGAGTCAGAGGAAGAAGGTGAATACATGAGATGGCACAAGGAATCATTAAGCATGAATGATGTGTACATGATTGTGTGGCCCATTTCAGTGGGTTTGCTTTTGACAGCTCTTCCTAAATCGTGCTTTTTCTGTTCTCGTTTGTGGACTAACGTTATCCCAGGCGGGAAAGAAGGTAAGAATAATTATATATATATATATATATATTTATATATATATATATATATATATATATATATATATATATATATATATATATATTTATATATATATAATATTGGGGGGGATAGAGGGTGTTGGTGACGAGTTCGTCAAGGGTGATAGTGTGTTTGTGTGTGTATTTTTGTGGGTCGGTTGTGGGGTTGAGAGTGAGTCGGGGTCTATCTATCTATCTATCTATAGCCCGACGCCCTAATCCCGCAAAGGGTGGCCGCAGACAAAACGCCTCCAAGTCACTCTGTCACCCACCATTTGACTACCCTCCCCCAACTCACCCCCCCCTCCCTCGTATACCTCTCAACTCCATCCCTCCACCTCATCCTCGGGGTGAAGGTAATTATTATTTTTTTTTTTCACTTTATATGCCTATAATTTTTATAAATGTGTATAATTCAGAGGGTGAAGGGATGTGTTTTTATCATATTTATTATTTATTTTTTATTTTTTGTGAGTTAAGGAAGGGTCAAGATGAGTGTGTAGTTTAATTTATTTAAAATTTTGATTTATTTTTAGTGATTAACTTATATACAGTAGATAGACAGATAGATAGATAGACATAAATTATATATATATATATATATATATATATATATATATATATATATATATATATATATATATATATATATATATATATATATATGCACCCGGTCGGCTTGCGCGGGCCGATTACACTTGGTTCACAGACTACACACACATCCAAAGCCACTCCAACAGTACAATTACACTTACAAGCACTTCTCACCCTACATACAATCTCTACCAGACAGCCTAAGCCACTTGGTAGAGATACATTGGCTGTATCGTCCCCACTTCGGTAGGGATAGGCCGGTCCTGCAGTGGACAC
>NC_137040.1:9277996-9392996 GCF_032717465.1 Coenobita brevimanus | reverse complement strand
AAGCGCTGAGAAAATACTTGAGCAGTTTATGTTTGGCGAGGAGAGGGGAAGAGGAGGAAGACAAAACAATGAAAAGCAAAATAACCCCCATCATCATCATCATCATCATCATCATCATCATCATCGTTGTTGTTATCGCCATTTAGCAACTGTCGTCATATCTATCTTTATATCTCTGTCTGTCATTATCTTCATCTCCGTCGTGGCCGTACTGATATTGAGACATGGTATGACCTCAGATTAAGATTTTTATATAATATTTAACTTACTTGATTTTAACCTTTGTTAAGTCTGAGATAAATAATAATGATAATAGTAATAATAATAATAATAATAATAATAATATAAATAATAATGATAATAGTAATAATAATAATAATAATAATAATAATAATAATAATAATAATAATAATGATAATAATAATAATAACAATAATAATAACAATGATAATAATAATAATAGTTATAATAATAATGACAATAATAATAATATCATGAACATCATCATCATCACTAATGATTGTATTTTGTTTAGAGTCCGAACACATCATTATCATCATCATCATCATCATCATCATCATCATCATACTCCTGCCGTCATCACCACTGTTATAAATGATTTTGATGGAATCCAGAAACTGTCACCAAAGTACCCAGCGAACCTAGGATCCTGGGATTATACCTTCATTCATTCGTCTTTCAAACGCCGTAAGATATCGACCCCATCCCACTGACGGAACCTATCCACAGTAACATATGCAGTGAGAAATGCGGCAAGTTTTGACGAAGACAAGTCCATAATACTCTGTGGGAATTATATATGAAACTTTAATCTTTTTTTTTTTTTTTTTTTTTTTTTTTTTTTTTTTTAATGAACTCATTTTTCATTTTGTATATGAATTTCAGATTATGTGTAAAATTTTTGACAGATGATTCAGTTTGTTTATAAATCTCACATCACATTACTGTATATCTATCTATCTATCTATCTGTCTATAATAAAATTCAACCTACTAATTGTATATGAAATTCCACTCATTATCTGTATGTAAAACCTTTAAGACAATTTGCATATGGAGTTTAACTCAGATGAATAATAAACTGATACGAAATTCAATACAGAGATATGACATTAAAATTAAGTAATTTTCTATGAAATTCAGCTTGTTTAAAATGCAAATCGGCGTCTGGAAATTGGCTACTGTGTACAGCCAGGGGCAAAAGTTACCGACACTTCATCTCCGGCTGTGGCGGTGAAAGGTGGTACATGAATTGTTTTGATGTGATTGCAGTATGAAGCACACAGCAAAAGAGTATGAGAGGAGGAATACTTTCTACCGTGTGGACAGGATTGAGAAATTTGGGTAGGATTGAGGAGTATGCTGGCTGAGGATTATGAAGTTTTGCACGTGGCTTTACCTCTTCATAATCGAATCAGGGCATATGAAGTGATAAACCAGGTTGATTTAGTAGTAAGAGCTCTAGCTTGGCAACTGTTGATCAAGGGTTTAATCCTTAAGGGTAAAATTTTGTTACTGTATGTGATAATCAGCTTGGGGAATGTGTTAAGGCTAACATGATAATCAGAAAGACTTAATCCCTTCTATACGTTGACATTTTCTATATGTTGTATCCAGACTATTTTTCTCTTTCAATCCAGCTATTTTTCCCTTGTACTTCCAGTTGAATATATAAAGCCTAAAGGGACCTGTTCCAGCGTGAAGGGTTAAATGAAGGCCCTTTTTAACGTATTTTTCTAGAAAAATCTGTCCTAAATTAGATTAAAATCATCCGATGGTAGCAAGAATAAAATGATTAATGCCATTGGATTAAACAGATTATTAAGATTAGGAGATTACGAAATGAAAGGATATATACACTCTATATAAACCTTGACCTCACTAGGGGGCACTTCTCACCGGAATAAGGTCGTCTGATAGCAGCAAGAATAAATTGCCGATAAAGATGAGGTCACCGTACTGAAAATGAAGAGAATATCTGAGTTCCGCTCTGTGTGGTGGACTTACTCCTGTGTGGTGCAGCGAGAATTTAAAATTTTAGTGATTCGATTTTTTTTTCCTGTTTGTAGAGCCTAATTACCTGATGTATAATATTGGGAATAGGGTTGGGGTAATGATAATGATGTTGAAGATTATGATGATGATGATGATGACTAGTATACATCAGTACGTATTATAAATGTGAATGATAGATGATGAATACGAATACAAGATCTTTTGTCCTGTGTAAAGATACATAATCACCTTCCTTTCACTTGGTCTCAGTACGGTAGGCAGTGAAAATGGTTCGTAACTTATGCACAAGAGAGAGAGAGAGAGAGAGAGAGAGAGAGAGAGAGAGAGAGAGAGAGGATAGCTTTTTGTGTGTGAAAGGAAGTGAATGTTATAAAGTGAAAGTGTGTGTTAATGTGTGAAACAGAGGAATTTTAATGGGAGAACTGAGTGAAAGCTAGCTCGTATTATTTATCCTTCTGTTTATTTTTTATACATGCCATCCAAGAATGTTATTTACGTTAGGATAGGCTTTTCGGAATAAAATGGTTAGATAGAGCCATTATTAACTTCTGTAGCACTAAAGGTTTAAATAAAATAGCTTAAAGGTAATAAAGATGGACTAAAAAAGATGCCACGGGATTGAAGGGATTATGGAAGAAAAATATTTAGCGAGTTTTATTTTTCTTCAATGCAAGAAAGAAGGAACCAAAGGCCAGGAGCCCGCAAATCGTTCCTTCCAAGAAAAAACAAAAGCAATACAAAAGAGAGCCTTGTGTAGCGATGACAGCATTTATTTTTCTTTTTTCATTTAATTTGTCTTTGTTTTTTGTTTTTTTCTTTCTTGCCACTCCCAGACGATTTTTTTTTTTCATGTTAGGTTAGAACTCCATTACTTAACTCCTTCAGTGAGATAATTTTTGTATTTAATTTTAGCTACGTCTAGGTGATTTTGTTTAACGTAAGGGTGGCCAGTTAATGGAAGAATTAAGAGTTGATATATGGGAGGTAATATAAAGGTAAAATTAATAGTGTTGAGGGTAAAGGTAAGAGTGGTGAGTATAAAGAAGAGTGATTGAGGTAGAGAGGTGGGTTAAAGAGGGGTGGGTGAGGTAGAGAGGTGAGTATAAAGAGGAGTGAGTGAGGTAGAGAGGTGAGCATAAAGAAGATTGAGTGAGGTAGAGAGCTTAGTAAAAAAGGAGTGAGTGAGATAGGCATAAAGAAGAGTGAGTGAGGTAGAGGGATCAATAAAAGAGGAGTGAGTGAGGTACAGAGGTGAGTAAAAGAGGAGAAGGAGGAATAAGTGAGGTGGAGAGGTGAGTAAAAGAGGAGTGAGTGAGGTAGGGAGGTGAGTAAAAGAGGAGAAAGAAAAGTGTGAGGTAGAGAGGTGAGTCAAAGAGGAGAAAGGTAAGTGAGTGAGGTAGAGAGGTAAATAAAAGAGGAGAAAGAGGAGTGAGTGAGGCAGGAGAGAATAGGAATGGTGGTATGTTGTGGATAGATAAACCGAAAAATAGATAGGTAGAGAGATCCATACGGTTTGGTGTTGAGAGGGTGAAAATATATACCGGTATACTGTAATGGGATCAGTGCTGAGAGGAGGATGAGTGAGGCAGAAGGGTAAATTATAATTAGGGAGGGAAGTGTGTGTTGGATAGATAAATAGATAGATAGAGATTGACAGACACACAGACATAGAGACATAGATACAGTAGATATAAAATAGATACAGCGACAGTAATACAGACAAGGACATGCACAGATGGATAGACAGACAGACAGATAGACAGATAAGTTCAGATAGATGGACAGACAGACAGAAAGTGATAAGAGTTAAAAAAAAAATAGCCTAATCAATGTTAAGAGGGTGGTTAGGCCTGGTGGACCTCTTCACGCCAGATTTCAAACAATAGACCAGCCAGTGAAAGTTGAAGAGGAGGGGTTAGTCTCCACATACCAAGCCTCTCCACCCACTTCTCTCCTCACATTCCTCTCCTCCTCCTCCTCCTCTGTGTCCTCCTCCACCTCCTCCTCTTCATCGTCATCATCATCGTCATCATCATCATCATCATCATCATCATCATCATCATCATCATTATTATTATTATTTTTTTTTTTGCTTTTCGTCGCCTTCATGTAGTCTTAATTAACCCCTTCGCTGCTACAGAGTGCTGGAGAGGGACGCCTTCACTTGGTGACACTGATACAGCCGGGCAGCTCTTCTGACTGGCAATGCAAATGTCCCCAACTCCGTATCCCCTAAAGGAGGATGGTGGACTGCAGGAGAACGACAGCTTCAGTATGCTGTCCATAGGGTTCACATTTAGATGAAGCTGGACTACAACAACAACAACAACAACAACTACTACTACTACTACTACTACTACTACTACTACTACTACTACTGCTACTAGTACTACTACTAGTACTACTACTAGTACTACTAGTAGTAGTAGTACTACTACTAGTTGTAGTAGTAGTAGCAGTAGTACAACTACTACTGCTACTACTACTACTACTACTACTACTACTACTACTTCTACTACTAGTAATAGCACCTGTCCGAAATTGAACAAAATTGTCTGCAGATGCGAAAAATAAATTAAGCGTATAAGTCCTCGGATTGAAAGGATCAATCTCTCCTCCCGTAGCACTTCCAGCGTCCACTACTTACAGATTCCTTTTCAGTATGTATTTCTTCTCTTCACTTTTCGTGCTTTTCAGTTTTTTCAAATCCATGACCTTTTTCGCACACGACTATTGTTCTTTCACCTAAGTATGGCCCAGATTTTTTATCATTTGCATCTTATTTCACGTAGCTTACTGGCAGAAAACAACAATACTACTGCTCTACATCCTGTTCGTAACACCTGTCTATGACTAACAATTTTCTAGTGTTAGCCTCTTATTTAAGGACAATACTACTATATCATTTTAATAGCACATTTTCACGACTGCGGTATTTAGTCTCTTTTTACAACTCAACATTCAAGGTGGAGGGATGGCAGTCTTAGGCTAAGTTAAAGTGAAAAGAGTGCCTTCCTGTCTATTTTCATTCGCTTCTTTTCTGGCAGCTCTAAACTTCTGGTGGTTTTATATTCCTGGCATTTTAAACTTTCATTCTTGTTCTTCCCATCACTTTTCGTCCCTTCTTTCCCATCTTCTATCCCTTACATGCTTCCTTCCCTTTTTTTCCTTCTCTTCCTTTCCTTCTTTCTTTTCCATTCCTTTATCTCCACTGTCCCCATATTGTTTATTTTTTTATTCTTCTTTCTCTCTCGTTATCTTCTTCTTCTATCACTTTATTTTCCTTATTTTTCCTCAGTTCCTGTTCTCTTCCACGTCTAACCATTTTCTTATCCTTTCTTGCCCTTTCACTTTCTCCTTCCATTTTTGTTTTTTCTCAACCACTTGTTACCTTTACTATGTCTTTCTATCGTTCTCATTGTTCTTTCGTTTTTCCCTCGTCCATTCATAACTTTTACATGGGTTTTCCATCTCTCTCATTTTCCCCTCCATTGTTTTCTCCTATCAGCTCTTCGCCTCCACTCCTCTCCCACTTTTCTGTCCCTCTTATTTCATTTTCCTCTCTCTCTCTCTCTCTCTCTCTCTCTCTCTCTCTCTCTCTCTCTCTCTCTCTCTCCACTCATAATCTCCATTCTTTCCTTCCCCCCTTCTGTCCCTGTCACATTTTCCTTTCTTATTTTCTCTCTCCCTTCCCTTCCATTACATCTCCCTGCTTCCCTGCATTAGCCTTGCTCTCTTCTCCAACCATCCTCCCCTTTCTTTTCCCTTCTCTCTTCTCCCCTCTACACCTGTCGTAACCTCTCATCTCCCCAATCCCTCTCCCTTCTCTTCCCATCCCGTTATTTTACCTCGTCCCCATTTTCTCCCCTTCTCTTCCTCTTCCTACCCCTCCCTTCCCCAACCCCTCCCTTCTTAGCCTCCCACCACGTCAGTTTTAGCCTCATGTTTCCCCACTATATCCTCCACAGCTTCCATCCCTCCCTATCCCGTCTCTGTGACTCACCCCTCCCTCCTCCCCCTCTTCCCTCCTTCCTTGCCCCTCTCTTCCCCCAACCCCTCCCTTCTTCTCTCTCTCCTCCAAGTCAATTAGTACCTTAGCCTCTTATTTCCTCACCATGTCCTCCCCAACCTCCTTCCCATCCCCTCTCGATCCCTTTCCCTTCTATCCTTCCCCTCCACCCTCTTCCCTGCCTTAGTCTGTCATCTTCCCACTTCTTTTCTCCCCAGGATACTCCCCTTCCCACCCTTAGCCTCTCACATTTTTCTCCTTACCCGTCTCCATTACTTTCTTTCCCTTTCGCCTCTTCCTCGATCATAGCCTTTAATGTTCCTACCTCTCCTCCCATGCCCCTTCCTCCTCCCTCTCCTCTCCTCTCATGTCCCTACCTCTCCTCCCTTTCCTCTTCTCTCATGTTCCGACCTCTCCTCCCTTTCCTCTCCTCCCGTGTCCCTGCCTCTCCTCCCTTTCCTCTCCTCTCCTCTCATGTCCCGACCTTTCCTCCCTTTCCTCTCCTCTCATGTCCCTACCTCTCCTACCTTTCCTCTCTGCTTCCTCCTCCTCCTATCTCCTCTCCCCCTTCTTCCTCTCCCCCTCCGGCCCTAGCCTCTCAGCTCTCCACCTCTCTCTAACCCTGACCCCATCTCCACTCCCTTTCTGCGCTATTAAAACTCACCACATTCCACTTTCCACCCCATCCCACTCTCACTCTTCATCGTCCTTTTTATTCTCCACTTTCCTGTTACGTCATTTTAACTCATCATCTTTTTAAACTCTCCATTCTTCTCACTTTACAAGTTTCATTCTCTGTCTTTATAATTTCGACCCTTTTAACGAAGCATCCATTTAGCCATCCATCCACTAACTCATTGTTTTGAATGCACCCTTTTTACTTCTCTGTCCATTTTATTCTCCCTCCCTTTATCTCCCCATCCATTTAACTACCACTCTTCTAACTCTGTGCTCTTTTAACACTCCTTCATTTTAGCTACCCTTCCCTTTAACTCCACCCGTTTAACACGTCTTTCTTTCTACTCTTCAGCTTAACTCTCCATCCTCTTAACTCACCGTCCTTTTAACTCTCCATCCATTTAACTCACCGTCCTTAACTCCAGCCTTTTAACTCACAATCCTTTTAACTCTCCATCCTTCTAACTCTCCATCCTTTTAACTCTCCATCCTCTTAACTCTCCATCCTTTTAACTCTTCATCCTTTTAACCCTCCATCCTTTAACTCTGCGTCTGTTTAACTCACCATCCTTGTAACTCTCCATCCTTTTAACCTATCGTCCTTTAAACTCTCCATCGACTTAACTCACCGTCCTTTTAACTCTCCATCCATTTAACTTACCGTCCTTTTAACACTCCATCCATTTAACTCATCGTCCTTGTAACTCGCCATCCATTTAAATCCACCGTCTTGTTAACTCCCCATCCTTTTAACTCTCGATCCTTTTAATTCTCCGTTCTTTCAGCTTGCTGTTCTTTTAGCTCTGTTCTTTTAACCTTCCATCCTTTTGGCTTTCCATAAATTTTCACTCTTCACCATCTTTCTTTTTCTGTATACATTCACTTTTCGTTCACCTCGCCTGTCATATTCCATCCTTTTTTCATTCGCCAAAATTTTTCCGTTCTCCACCTTTTCACGTCCCTCAGTTTCTGCCCCTTCTCTACGCTTGTCAGTTGCTTTGCTATCCTTGCATTATTCTCGAGCACCGTTTAGAGGAAGTTGGTTATTGTTCGTCAACCTTATCTTTTCGTCATTTTGCTGCATATTTTACGTAGCTCAGTGGCAAAATAACGCAATAATTCGGTTCTGCATACTTAGCACTTCTTCGTGACTAACACCATATTCTAGTGTTGATCTCATGTTATAGAGCAAGCATTCAAGATAGAGATGGCAGTATTCGGCCAAGTTAAACTGAACAGGATAGTATGGGCCACTGCTGTTACCCCCTTTTCTTATGGTTCTTCGTTCTGATTAATTTCCTCTTCCACATATTTTCAGTTTTCTCCTCCACCCTCCTCATATCAAATTAACCCCTTCAGTCTGACGACGTACTTATATTTTTCTTCTCGCCATCACCAGATGACTTTTTTCATCTTGGGGGAGACTTCTTACTGTGAAGGGTTTAATGGAGGGGATATCTAACCCTTATAGTTAAAATAAGTTCTGGTAACATGAAGAAGAATAAGAGCACAGTCTCAGATTCAACGGCTAACACCATCAGTACACCAGCGTCTCTCTGTTCTTAATGGCAGACGGTTTTATTATACCCATTCTTGCAGAGTGAGAGCGGGTGTTATGTTTTGATCGGCGCGCGCGCTTGTTGAACAAATTAACACATACAGTTTTTATTCGATTTTAAATAAACTTTGAAGCAGCGTTGAGGGGCAGCCAGAAAGTAGACCTTTAATTCTTTTAGAACAGTAGGTCAAAGGTCAAGATCACCGGGCGAGGTAAAAATTTAAATGAGCAAAATCAGCTTGAACAGTTTTTATTCAGTTTACACCACACTTGGGTTAAGGGTTGAGGTTCAGGCAAAAATGAAGTGATTCAGTATTAAGTACAGCTAGCCAAAGGTCAAGATCACAGGGTAAGGTCAACTAAAAGCTGTTTTGATCCGATTTAGACCAGGCTTTGTGTAAGGGTTGAGGACAAGGCAAAAATAGAATTAGTTTATACTGAGAACAATCAGCCAAAGGTAAAGGTCATAGGGAAATGCCAAAGCCCAATTCCACAGGTCAGCTCAAACAGTTTTGATATTTGAACCAAACTTGGTCGAAGTGTTAAGGGTCAGGCAAGAACGAAGGGGTTCGGTTTTGAGAAGTCAGTGGTCAAGGTCACAGGTCAGGGCAAAAATTAGACCTGTGTGTCTGCGTATAAAAAGAATAACAGACACAGCTTTGATCTCACATGAATCAGACTTGGTGGATGAGTTGAGGATAACCCAACAGTTTAACTTTTTTTTTTTTTTTTCTTTACAGTTGATCGCTGGTTAAAATCATGTGGCAGGCAGCACAAACAGTGTTGATCTGATGTAGATTAATCTTCGTGGAAGGATTCTGGTTAAAAGAAAGATAAAGTTATCGTATTTTCAGAATAGTCAAAGTTCGAGGTCACAGGGAAAGGTCAGAAGTCAAGGTGATAGGGTATAGTGAACACGAATAACTCTGAAGTTGGTGGAAGGGTTAAGGGTTCGGCAAGGTTGAGGTAATTCGGTTTTGAGAGTGATTTGTTGATGGGAGGGTTAAGGGTTAGGCAAGAGTGAAGTAATGCGATTTTGAGAGTGGTTTGTTGGTTAAGGTTCGGCAAGAGTGAGGTAATTCAATTTTAAGAGTGATCTGTTGGGGGAAGGGTTAAGGGTTCGGCAAGAGTGAAGTAATGGGATTTTGAGAGTGATCTGTTGGTGGAAGGGTTAAGGGTACAGCAAGAGTGAGGTAATGCGATTTTGAGAGCGATCTGTCGGGCAGGGTCACAGGGCAAAGTCAAATATCCGGCCATTAGACCAGTTGGTGGGCGCGGAGGTTGCACTTTGTTTCTTCTTCTTCGTCATTAGAACACTTGCGATGCGACGGATTTAGAAACCTCCTGAGTACGATGACGTCTTACTGTTTTCTGTTGCATAACGATTTTGGTAATCGTAAGAGAAACCTCTCCGTGAAAGGGTTATAATGAAATGCTCCACATTAAGGTGTGGCTGAAGCATATTAACCTTTGCTTGTTTTATTCTCTCTCTCTCTCTCTCTCTCTCTCTCTCTCTCTCTCTCTCTCTCTCTCTCTCTCTCTCTCTCTCTCTCTCTCTCTCTCTCTCTCTCTCTCTCTCTCTCTCTCTCTCTATCCGTTCGATATGCCTAACCCTTTCACATTCCATATATTACAACCCACCTTCTTCCCCAAACATTTATTTTTCTGTCTCTCTCTCCTGAAGGTTAGCGGGATAAAGCTGTGGATACTCAGATATTTAGATTTTTTTTTTTCTTCTGGCATTTAAAGATGAATAGGAAATAGACACACGTAAATGGATAAGTATCTAAATTGAAAGAGGTCAGTTTTTGTTCTTATGCCCTTTAAAAATAGAATATATATATATATATATATATATATATATATATATAATATATATATATATATATATATATATATATATATATATATAATAAAGGTGACTGTTTAAATGTTTGTTACCTATAAACTCTGGTCTCTTAGGGTCTACCCCCACATATGATGCATATTCTGAATCAGCATGATCTAGGCAGTGTTTTGGTATATAATTTAATAGGATTAATTGTATGTTGAAAAGTTACATTAGGTATATTGGCCGAAGTCCCATTCAGCCCTCCGGGCCTTCGGCCCATATATATATATATATATATATACAGAGAGAGAGAGAGAGAGAGAGAGAGAGCGCCTTCTCACCTGCCCACATGTTCACCTCTCCCTCCTTTAGCTTAATCACCCTCCCATCTTACTCACCCTCTCTCTCCATCTTCCCTTCCCACATCTTTATAATAAGATTCACCACCACACCTTGACCCCTCACCTTCCTCCCCTCCCCCTCCGCATCCATCTCCCGGCCTTAACCCCGTCGCTACGAGGGGGGGTCTCTTCCAAATTGAATTGAAAGGCCTGGGGTTAACAAGAGTAAGAAAGACATAGTATTGAAAACTCCATCATTCAGGACGGGGTCTTTAAGTCATTAATCCCATAAACCGGTATGATGTCCCTTATTTAGTTTATTCTTGCTGCTGCTAGGCGGTTTCTTTCAACTTAGGGAGAGCCTTTAATATTAAAGAGGTTCATTAATGTTATATATCTTACCACTCCAGTTGGAAAAGTCTTCTAAGCCGAGTAATAAAATGTAAGAATACGTCATCGGCTTGAGTGGGTTATTCGTTTAGCGTTATCTGGGAAAACTGTGAGTGTCCTCAGATTGAACAGCTTAAGCTTTCTGTACGGTGACGTCATATCCTGTTTGTTGCCACCTCCAGACAGTTGTATTCAAATTTGGAAAAGCCTTTCGTATTGAAGGGGTTACTGAGATGCATATCTAATCCTTCCAGTTTGATATTCTCTCCTAGAACTAGTGTGGAGATAGTGAAAATAGACAGTAAATGGCGTCCACGGCCTGAAAGGATTTGTCATGATTGTTTCTAACCCCTTCACTTCGAAATGTCTTCCGTAAGATTGACCAAATCGTGTGGCGGTAGTAGATATGAAATTTTATGTGTAGTATTGAAGGAGTTAATCCATCCTTCATCTCCATTGCCTCATCCTCCATCCTCCCCACTGTTTCATCCTCCTTCCTCCTCACTGCCTCATCCTCCTTCCTCCTCACTGCCTCATCCTCCTTCCTCCCTACTGCTGCATCCTCCTTCCTTCTCACTGCCTCATCCTCCTTCCTCCCTACTGCTGCATCCTCCTTCCTTCTCACTGCCTCATCCTCCTTCCTCCTCACTGCCTCATCCTCTTTCCTCTTCACTGCCTCATCCTCTTTCCTCTTCACTGCCTCATCCTCCATCCTCCTCACTGCCTCATCCTCCATCCTCACTCCTCCTTATCGTACATCACCTTCCATTCCTCCTTCTCATCATCAACCCCTTACCATTATTTTTAATTAGGTAACATCCATTTTCTAACCTTCAGCTTTCCCTACTCCTCAGAGCCTAATTCCTCTTCCTTCCTTCTTCTCAGCCTTCCTCCCACTTCTCGTTTTCCATGTCCACGTAATCATCATCATCATCATCATCGTCATCATCATCATTATATCATCATCATTATCATCTTCCAAATTCCGTTCCCACACATTGATGGGTTGACAGTCACATCCTCTTACACATTCCACTCTTCTAGTTCACCCTCACAGCTCATATTACCTTCGTTATCCTCACAGCTTTTGCATTTAACCCCCCTTCAGTGCCACAACTTTTTATTTATTCATTGTTCTTTTGGCCGTAGACGATTTTATTCAGCCTGTGAGAGATCCCTGTTAGTGAGGGCTTTACGCGTCACCCTGATGTCTTATTTTTCTTGTACTCCGAATACCGAATATTTTTTTTTGTAACTTGGGAAAAATCTCTTAATATTGAATGGGTTAATGAAGGCTACAAATCACCCCTCCACTGTTAAGAAATAAAAAATCTCTCCTAAGTTAAGAAAATATTAACTAAAAATTGCGTCACCGGATTCAAGGGTTTAATAACTCACTGTTCACTGGTGTCCTATAGTCCATTCCCCGTAACTTGGCCCAGTTTTTCGTCCTTCTTATAGCTTATTTCACCCAGTTCAGCGACAAAGACAAGACTGCGGCTCTACAGTCCTTTGCATAGCACTTCTTCATGACTAGTACCATATTTGTAACATCAAGGTAATGGTACGTCTCAGTATTCAAGATAGAGAGATGACAGTTTTAGGCCGAATTACAGAAAAGACAGTACCTTTTTTTTTTTTTTTTTTTTTTATGGGTCCGACTCTGGGCAAAGGCTTCAGAGCCTATATCTCGGGGGCAGTAAGCCTATCCCAAGGCCCAGTAGTCCTCCTATACCTCCACATGTCACCACTTCGGCACTAACACCCACCGTCCAGAGTACATGCTAGGGCTGTCTCATACAGGATTGGTGTATTGGTATTAGCGGGGGTACTTTTACGACATGTCGGCGGGTCATCTGGTAGATCAGGAAAGTCTGCTTTTATGAAATTCAAATCCTTAAACTGTTCCCTGCCCCAGCCGGGATTCGAACCTGGGTCCATCAGGACTGCAGGCCGCCTCTCTACCGATTCAGCCACCGCCTCCCCCTTATAGTCTTATACATCATCATCATCATCGTTTTTACTTTAGTCATCATCATTATCATCATGGCAATCATTTATTCTTCAGTCATCATCATCATCATCATCATCATCATCATCATCATCCAGATCTTTCCCATCCTCATCCCTGGAGTACATCATCACACAGCTCTCTCCTCACTCCACCCGGCCTGGGATTCCTTTACACTTTCCCCGGCCCTCCTACCTTCACCTTCACTCCCTTATATCCTTCCATGTACAGAATTTATTTTTTTCCTCACATTTAGGACTCACTGTCTACATCCCTCCTTGCACATATATCTTACTTGTGTTTTGCTAAGAAAGAGTGACCATTAACACACACACACACACACACACACACACACACACACACACACACACACACACACACACACACACACACACACACACACACACACACACACACACTCACACACACACACACACACACACACACACACACACACACACACACACACACACACACACACACACACACACACACACACACACACACACACACACACACACACACACACACACACACACACACACACACACACACACACACACACACAGAGACGTATCCGAAACTTTCCAAAATATATATCAAGTACTGAAAGCTATATCCATACTTCCAAAGCCTAGCTAAGTGAGTAGGTGAAACTAAATGCGAGAATGAGGGCCGCTAAAATGCTACCTTATTTGCCTCGATCATCTTATATCTCGTTGACCATCACCTTATTATGCATACCCCCTCTCTCACCACCTGTTCTTATTCACCACATTCCTTCCCCATGATTTCCACCCCTTTCTTCTTATTAGTGCAGGTGGGTACGTGTATTATAATTAGACCATTAGACTCTTAAGTGCAGGAGGTGGGTAAGGTCATTATGGGTTTAGTAATTACCGATAAGTAAGGTAGTTATGTGAAAGGGGAGAGTAAGATAATTAAATGAACGTGTGGGGAGATGGAGGGCAGTGTTTAGGGAGGAGAGAGGTGTTGTTGTCAGAGAGATAGGTAGGCACGTAGGTGGATTGATGGAATAGTAGGTGTGTAGACTTGTATATGGTTGTGTGTGTGTATGTGTGTGTGTGTGTGTGTGTGTGTGTGTGTGTGTGTGTGTGTGTGTGTGTGTGTGTGTGTGTGTGAGTGTGTGTTGGTGTGTGTGTGTGTGTGTGTGTGTGTGTTGACGGGAAATGAATAATTTAGTTCAGTTCATTAACTGGTGGGAAATTTATCTGATGGAGGGCAAGTAAGTAGACAGAAAAGAGCTGTGTAGATTGAAAGGAGAGGAGCAGTATTGGTTGGTAGTTGCTTGTATAGGTAGGTAGGTAGGTAGGTAAGTTAAGTAGGTAGGAAAGTAGTTTGGTAAGAAGGTAGATGGAGGGGGGAGATGAAGGACGATGGATAGGTATGGAGGTATGTAGGTGGGCTGTGGTATGAATAGTATGTGGTATAAACGATGTCTCATAGCACTCCGTGCAGTATGTAGAGTCCTTAGGCTAGACTACCATAGCATAAAGCATTTAAGGATAGGAGGTCGAATTACGCTTCATGGAAAACAAATCCTGATGCAGAATATCTCGTCGGAGCATGGATAACCCGAGGATATGACACCTTATTCCAGATCATTTCCAAGGAGACCACCCAACGTCCTTGTCATCGTTTACACAACAACAACAACAAAAAAAACTAGTGCACCTCTTGAATTTGAACTGCTAGAGCATCTCTTGAATTTGAACTCCATCGCGTTGACGCGCGGCCGCCTCCAACCCGACCTTTCTACCACCATATCATCAAAGGTGTAAAAAAAAAAAAAAATAAAATAAACACAAATAAAAAAGGCACTGTAATGGGTTCATCTGAGCACAGGCAGACATGGTCAAGGCTGCGCGTGCCTGAACCCCACCTGTCAGACTTCCTTCGCCAGTGATTACTTGATATGATGGGAAAACCGTCAGTCACCTCTTAGTGTTGTGAACCCCTGCACAACTTAAGATCGTCGGCCAGACTGGGGCGCTGCAGTCACTAAACCACATTCAGTAGGTAGGAAAGTAAATAGGAAGGTTGATCGAATAAACAGGGTAGTAGACAGCGTGGTGTAGGTAGGTAGGTAGGAAGGTTAGTAGGTAGAATAGTAGCAAGGTTTGTTGGTTGGTTGGCAGATACATGGGTAGGCAAACAGGAAGGCCGGGATTGTGGGAAAGGCGGTTGTTAAAAAGATAGAAAATGAACAGATATTGATTTTTAGCTATACGTGATTTTCCCTGAAAAAACTTTTTGCAGGCTTTCAGCCTTTGGCTCTTTTTGCACAGAAAAGTACAGTAACAGAGGCCAGTAAAAGATGGCCACCTCTGAAACAGGCTTGGCTGATAAAGATGTGATGCCGAGGTTATTCAAACTGTCTTGTGCTTTATTTTATGTTTGTTAATGTGACGGCAGGCGTTATCTTCAGTAAGTTTATGATGCACCGGTGAAGTTAATACCGTGTTATCTTTGAAATCTGTTGGCAGCCGGTGACTTTGAAAATGAATTTTGGAAGTTTTTGTAATGCAGTTTAGGTGTGTGGAAGTTCTAATTTTGCTTCTGACGTCGTGCACAGTGTCGAAAGCAAAATAGAAAAAGCGTAATGTAAGAGTTGCTTTAGAAGAAAAGATTAGTTTCAGTTAGTATCGGAAATATTATTCGTGTAATAAATGAGTTATTTTTTATATAATCAAGTGATGATGTAGCGGTCAAAACTTTAAATATATTGATTGAACTGCGGAATGATGTCAGAGATAAAAACGAGAGTGAAAGTTAAAAATAAAGAGATAAATAGTAGGTGAAAGTGGTTACATGTATAATTTTGTGGATTATGGAGGCAAACAGGCGGATTAGAGGGAAGACTTTGCTGTAGTAGAGGCGACTGAGGTGGTCTGTATCGCTGGCGGGAGAGGTCATATGGTTTAGGCATCTAATTAGAGCCCAGGGAAGCAGGTGGAGGTTTCTCAATTATGTTATCCCGCTAAGGATGTAGTCTGGTCACGTATCCTTAAAGGGCGTGGACTGCGGCAGGCCAGCTCTTGGCCTCCATACCTCGTAATGGGTGACGTGGGTCAGGGTGGTACGTGGGTAGGCAGGGAAAGTCCAAGAACCCATGAATCTATAGTCTTTTACCTGGCCTAAAATTGCCACCTTTCCATCTTGAATGCAGAGTTGTAACAGTAGATTAACACTAGAATATGATGGTAGCCATGAAGAAGTGCTGCAAAAAGGATACACAGCCATAGTATTGTGTTTTTCTGCCACTAAGTTATGTGGAATAAGCTGCAAAAGGACGAAATTCTTGGCCAAGTAGAGGTGAAAAGAGTATAGTTACTGCATTGGATGGAAAGCAGATGACCAACGGACAGGTGCCTGACAATCTAGTGGACGTTTCTGCCGGATTTAGTCCATTAAGGGTTTAAGTCCAAGGGTTGGATGGGATTTATTGCTCAAATAATGCCCCGCAGGGATTTGGAGATGGTCACTTAACTCAAATATCTGGATGGGTAGCCTAGCCCCGGGCCCTTACGTTTCTGATTAGGGAAGAAAGATGTAAAAAAAAAAAAAAAAGTATATTTTCATGGAGATACTGATGTGATTAGCAAATAAAGCCAATTGCAAAGATGAACAGATGGCAGAATAGAAAACATACAACAAGCAGATGGCCTGGAGAGCATGTAGGTCACACGAAGGGGAGGGGGTGATAGGGGAGGGAGTACGAGGGGAGAGACATGACATGGGAGGGGAGGGGAGGGAAGGGGAGGCAGGGGAAGAAGGTAGTGGAGGGGGATGGGTAGCAAGCAGGCAAGGTCAGGAGGCAGGTAGGTAAGGTTACTTCTAATAGGATAACCAGACAGACCAGTAGTGAGTCTCTTAACAAGCTGGTAGGTAGTTAACATATACAAGCATAGAAGTGGATGAGCAAATGGCCACACACAAGCAAACCAGATAAGCAAATAAGGTGGCACTCAGTAATTAGTAAGGGACATAAAAATTGTGCAACATCCCAGTCAGTGTTTGAAATGTCAGGAGTTGCAACGTACTCAGGGTCGTATACTCATCATCATTTATTTACTTAGTCATCTCTTTCTTTACCCCTGAACCCCTTTTTATATGTTCGACTCATGGTTTAGGCTAGACAGTCCGTTCCTTGAGTCCCAGCAGTCTTCTACGTGAACCAGATGTCATACACACCATATGTCACCAATTCGGTACTAATTCCCACCGTTCATACTCAATACATGTTGTGCTGGTAATAGCTGGGGTGTTCGTAGATGTCAGTGGATCCTTTTTAAGATCATTTTATCGAATGCGTGAATGAAATCCATATCCACAAATTGTTTCCTGCCCCACCAGTCCGGGTACCATATCGTGTCTTTGGACAACATTTCACCCCTTTACCAGTAGGACACACCTCTCCTGTGTTTTCACACAGTAATCAAAAGTAAACCCCAAGGGTTTTTATCAAATGTACCGAACGAAAAATAAAGATAGGATAGGACCACTCAGAACAGAATCAGGTGACATTACCAGTGAAGATAAAGAAATGTGCTCCATCCTAAATAATTATTTCATATCAGTATTCACCAAGGAAAATCTAAGCCTGGTCCCTCAAGCAGCAAATATTTACCATGAGAATACGGAAAATATTCTTAGTAAAATAACCATTAGTAAGGAGGACGTATTGAAAGAAATTAACAAGTTAAAACCTCAAAAATCGCCAGGTCCGGACGATATATATGCAAAAATTATAAAAGAAACCAAAGAAGAATTATGTCAGCCACTTTTAACGTTATTTAATGACTCTTTAAGTTCAGGAGAAGTTCCAGAGGCGTGGAAAACCGCAAACGTAGTGCCCATCTTTAAAAAGGGTGATAAATCAGCTGCGTCGAATTATCGTCCGATAAGTCTAACGTCAATAGTAGGAAAAATGTTAGAGTCAATTTTGGCAAATAAGATTAGAGAACACTTAGAAAGATTTAATCTTATAAACGAAAGTCAGCACGGATTCAGGCAAGGACGATCCTGCCTCACAAATTTGTTGTCATTCTACTCGGAGGTCTATGAGGCAGTAGATAGCGATAAAGCTTACGATGTTATTTATCTGGACTTTAGTAAAGCTTTTGATAGAGTCCCACACGAAAGGTTAGTTAGAAAGGTTCGAGCACACGGTATAGACGGCGATATCTTAAAATGGATAGAATCCTGGCTGAAAGGACGAAAGCAGAGAGTATTAATAAATGGAAATAAGTCGGACTGGGGATTAGTAACTAGCGTTGTACCACAGGGTTCAGTACTCGGTCCCTTATTATTTATCATATATATAAATGATCTAGACTTAGGAGTCAATAGCAGAATCAGCAAATTTGCCGACGATACAAAAATAGGGCGTATCATTAACTCGACTGACGATTGCCATTACTTACAAAAAGACCTCGATACATTGTCCAAATGGTCTAAAACTTGGCAAATGGAATTTAACGTTGAAAAATGTAAAGTACTTAACGTAGGCAAGACCATTGGAGATACTAAATACAGCTTAGATAACAAAGAAATTAGCAAATCGGAATGCGAGAGAGATCTAGGAGTTATGATTAGTAACGACCTTAAACCTAGGCAACAGTGCATCAATGCGAGAAATAAAGCAAATAGGGTCCTAGGATTTATTTCGAGAAGCGTGAGCAATAGATCATCTAAAGTAATACTGAAACTTTATCTAGCATTAGTAAGGCCACATTTAGACTACGCAGTACAATTTTGGTGTCCTTACTATAGAATGGATATTAATTCGTTAGAAAATGTACAGAGAAGAATGACTAAAATGATACATGACGTCCGGAACCTGTCATATGAAGACAGACTGAAAAGACTAAGTCTGCATTCGCTAGAGAGGCGTAGAGTAAGGGGAGACTTAATTGAGGTTTTTAAGTGGATGAATGGTATAAATAAGGGAGATATTAGCAAGGTACTTAAAGTGAGCATACAGGATAGAACTAGAAATAATGGTTTCAAACTAGAAAAATTCCGTTTCAGAAAGGAAATCGGTAGAAATTGGTTTGGTAATAGAGTAGTAGACGAATGGAATAAGCTACCTAGTAAAGTAGTTGCTGCCTCTTCCATTGAGAGTTTCAAGCATAGGCTAGATAAGCATATGACAAATAAGGGGTGGATATAGAATAAAGAAAATATTATAACCAATACTAATTAAAAAATAAATTTTCTTTTCAGGTTACACTATGATAGTCTCTATTCTCCTTTCACACTTTCCTGTAAAATGTCCACGCCAGTTTTTCTATACGGCGTGGTGTTCTTTCTGACTTTTTCCTGCCGGCTTCGGCTGGAGGGTTTGGAGGGCGGGGGAGAGCCTTCTTCTTTGCTATCCTTATCTCATTCTAGTAGTTCAGTTACTCTTCTAGGAGCTGCCTAGCATGGGCCAACCGGCCTACTGCAGTTATCCTCTCTTCTTATGTTCTTATGTTCTTCCATATATATATATATATATATATATATATATATATATTGGAGCCTCTATGGTACAGTGGTAGAGTGTGCGTTTCGTACACGGGTGAACCAGGGTTCGCGCCCCGCCAGGGTAATAAACTTTAGAAGTGTTCACCCGGCCACATACTGCATTGGCGGACACAAGGGATGCTGTGGTTGAACCAGTGTCGCTTACTATAAAGTATGCTTGCACCCAGTCGGCTTGCGCGGGCCGCTTACACTTGGTTCACAGACTACACACACATCCAAAGCCACTCAGACACTACAATTACATTTACAAGCACTTCTCACCCTACATACAATCTCTACCAGACAGCCTAAGCCACTTGGTAGAGATACATTGGCTGTATCGTCCCTACATCGGTCGGGATAGGCCGGTCCTGCAGTGGATACTCAAACGACTGATGATGATATATACTGTATATATATATATATATATATATATATTTTTCTACCTCCACCACCATGAACAACAACATGCGGCAGACACCAAGCGACCTTGCTATATGCGACGCAGGGCCAACATAAAAGACTCATAAAGGCAGGTAGGCCTAAAAACAGGGAGGCATAAAACTAAATACATTTGGGCCATATTCCCGTGGCCGTAGGAGGCTCCCAAGCACCTGTTCCATTCCATTTAATATTTTTCTGTGGGACGTCGATATTTGGTATTTAAGCAACTTTGTTTCCGTTCCAAAGCTATGACGTACAGGGAAATAAAATGCAACATACACAAATAAGTCACTGCTTCTGTATTTGGAACCTTATATTTTCGTGTATGGTATTAATGTAGTCTGTGTCCGTATTAAAGCTTTAAGTAATGTACGGGAGAGTAAGGTGTAATGTGCAGAAATGTTATGGCCAAGGAAGAGATATACCATAAGTTCAGATTGGGAGGTAGAGGCTGACAGTGGGTTAGGTAGATACTTGTAGGTAAGTAGGAAGGTATTTTGATAAGTAGGTAAGTGTGTAGGAAGAACATAAGAACATAAGAAGAGAGGATAACTGCAGTAGGCCGGTTGGTAGGTAGGTTGGTTTATTGGTTGATAGGCACACATGCAGCTGGTAGGTCGATGGGTTAGATAGGTCGTAAGATAAGTTGGTATGTAGGAAGGTAGGTCAGTAGATAGAGAGGCAGGTAGGTGTACAAATAGGATGGTGTGTGGATAGATAGCTAGGCCGATAAATAGGTAGACGGGTAGGTGTACAGGTAGGATGGTGTGTGTATAGGTAGGTAGGTCGATAGATAGGTAGGCAGGTAGATGTACAAATAGGATGGTGTGTAGGTCGATAGGTGGGTAGGTTAACTGGCCCGAAATGGAAATCTTAGTGTAAATAAAAAATATACTTCCCCCGCCATTGTGTTGTGACCTCATGGTTAGGGGAGGGGGCGGGATGGGAGGGGAAGAGAAGGGGAGAGGGAAGGGGGAGGATGAAGGGATGGGAGGGGGAGGGGAAGGATATAATTTTAGGAAAGGAAGCGGTAAAGTGGTGGTGGGGGGAGAGGGAAAGCTTGAAGGTATATGGACGGAGGGGGGAGTTTTATTAGAGAGAGAGGGGGGGGGGGATGATGGTTCCCTCTCACTCTCACTGACCTTCGAGCTGGGGAGGGGGGGGGGAATGATTGGATGAGAAAAAGAGAGAGTGAGAGAGGTGGAGGGTGTGGGTGGGGGAGGTGGGTTGGGAATGGAATGTGTAAAGGGAGGTAGACTGACGTAATTCTGACTTTGGACATTCTAAGGGAAGATTAGGACACAACAAAAAGTGTCTGCTGTAGTGACCCTCGTACCGTCTTTAGGCATTAATTTTAGTGGTCTTTTGCCTAACCCACTGGATCCGGCGACCTCTTTGCAATTAATTCTTGCTACATTCAGATTATTTTATTCAAAGTAGGAAAGGCATCACGTACTGAAGGAGCTTTTGACGGCCGTCTGACCTCTTCAGTTCGAGAAGCTGTCCATTTGCCAGATAAAATAAGCAGCGAGATTAAGACAATAATGATCTATCTGTCTATTGCCAGACGCCATAATCCCGTAAGGGGTGGCCACTTGACTTTGAGTTATTTGTTTTACGGGAAGAGGCACTAACCCTCCACCAACCCACTTGTTGACAGGTAGGGAGCACATATGGTTTGGTTATATGGTTACCACCCAGCGTTGTAAATGGTTTCTTGGCTTACAGGAAACCATTTGGCTTGTCACTCAATGTAAAGCCACCTGTAAAGGAAAGAAAAACAATAAGAAGTGACAGGAAAGATGGGAGAAATAGGAAAAGAGGAGGGCAGGCACAGAAAAAGAATGATAAAGGCTAAGGAAGAAGTAGGCAGCACTACATCAAGTGAGTGGATGATGGTCACCACCACCAACCACTAATAAGAAAGATACAGTTGTAAAATGTTATTTGGTAGTTAGATATTTATTTATCTCATAGGTATTTGTGAATCACGTCTACAGTAGAATATGTGTAGTATATAATATTATATGTAATATAGTTTGTGTGTGTGTGTGTGTGTGTGTAAACGTATGGATGTTTTTTTCCTGTGAAATGGAGCGGAGGATTTGGAAGGCTTGAATGATGAGCGCATGGCTGTTTGGTTCATTTCACGAATTCTAATTATCTTAGGTTTATGCTTTCCTTTTCTTATCTCTGGATCTTGCATGCACCGTTTTTTTTTTTTTTTTTTAAATGATAAATAGGGTTAGGATTGTGCTGTTGCGCTGCTGATAGGCAGATAAGTAAACTTGATTGGTCGGTAGGTTGTTGGTTGATTGATTGATTGGTTGGTCGATGTGGCTGTTGGGATAGTATGAGGGATGGAGGATTAAATATTGTAGGGGGGAAGGAGAATGACAGTGGAGAGGGAGTGGATTGCGTATTGCGTGTAGAGGAAATAATGATTTGTTGGATGATAGTGTGATTCATAATAATAATAATAATAATAATAATATAATAAAAACAATAGCAATTATTATTATTATTATTATTATTATTATTACTTTGATGGAGAGATAGGTTCATAGTAGCTAGATACGGAGGTTGATAGTTGGCCTTTATTGAAAGGAATAATGTAAAAGACGATAGATGATAGACTGAAATAATGATGGATAACAATATAGATAGGTAGAACGATTGATTTGGTAAAACTGGTGTTCAGTGGAGGAGGGAGGGTAGGGTGAAATAACAGGAGATAAAAAAGTGTAGACAGGTAGATTGATTGAAGTAGATGAGGGAAAAGAGAGGGTGAGAGGACAGAAGGAGGCTAGATTGATTATATGGTAGAAGTGGAGATGGATAAATAGAATCATAGATATGATGTACATGTGAAAAAAAAAATATGATTGAGGGGTAAAAGAAAGGTTGGGAAGGCACTGGAATTCATACAGGAAATTTGATAGACTGATACAGTAACTGATAGGAAGATGGAGACATTGACTTAAATGGACAAAACAGTAGGATAGAGGCGCTGACGAGGGGCCTTCACGTGGTGGTGCTGTTCAGCTTGGTTGGAACAGCTGCGGCATCCACCCGGGAGCCAAGCCTCCTCATATATCCCTACAGCTCGTCTTGGGAAGGACCTTGGCCTCACCCTGGTGAAGCAGGGCTGGGGTCAGTTCATTTTTTGTCATTTCAGTTCAGTTCCAATTAAGAATAAAATCTGAATTAATTCCAGTTCAATTCAATTCATTCATAAAAAAAGAAATCTTCAATTCCAATTCAGTTCAGTTCATTATGGTTGATATTTCATTCAGTTAAATGTTTTCAATTCAAAATCAGTTTTAATCTACCCAGTACCATTAATCTGACGGAAAGAAATAAAAATGAGATACCAAACTGACATCTCTTTATATTATCAGAAATGCTCAGCCACACAAACCAGTTACATTCTTTACCAACTAAAAGTTCAATTTGTTTAATTCTTTGTATTAGTCAACAAAACAAGAATGAGTCCAAGTTACGAAGAATTTCAGCTGATCATCATAGTTCCTCAAATCTTTTATCTCCTAAACTGCACCTCTCTGGCCTTAGGGTACTTCACTTGATATATTTTTAACTTTTTTTGTGATAGCAAACTGTATATATTACTGTTTATTTGAGTATATGGTAAGTTAATTACCGTACAGTAATGAATTCGCGTATTGCAGCATAAAATATTACTTTATCAGTTCAGTCATTAATTCATATCAATTCGCTGATAACAATTCCAATTCATTTCAGTTAATTTTATTTTTATATTTTTCTCAATTCCAATTCAGTTCCAATTCACATTTTTTTAAATCAATTCCAATTCAATTCAATTCCAGTTCAGTTCATAATTGACCCCAGCCCCGCTTGTGAGACACTGCCTACCACGTGGGAGCCCCGGATCCATACACAGTGTCTTATTGTTCTGTACGAGTAAGGCGGCCCCACGGAAGCAGTTGTTTTACCTGTGGTCTACGAGTCTTCTCGGCCAGACAGACAGGGGTTAAACAGCAGTAACAACAGCAACAGTAGGCTGGAAGAGGTTTTGAAAGGTATCTGGAGAACATAAAGAAGATGAAAGTAAACTGATTTATGTACAGAGAGAGCAGTGGATGTGGAGACTGATAGCCATACAGTGAGATAGATGGATAGGCGAGAAGTTTGGGTTTTAATATTTTTTAAGAAATTTGCAGCACATACTGATAAAATGGTAGACAGAATAATGGAAAGGTAAACTGAGAAATTTAATTAAGATGAGGAGTATGGATGTAAGGTTGAAAGAGTTCTTGGAGAAACAGTGGAACTCATCAGTGGAGTTGAAAGAGAGATTGGTATATTAGTAAACAGAGACGGGGAATGGAAAATTGATAAACTTGATTTAGCCGAAAAACAAAGGGAGATAGCAAGATAGAAGTTGTAGATGATGTGGAATGCGTAAAGAGTTAAAGAACAGACTAATTTAACTGTCACAGTACGAGCACGACGCTTGGAATATATTCAGGCCACGTTGTTTTTGATAGGAAGGTTGGTGAATAGGCAATTACGACGATAGATTAAATTATATACAGGTAGTCAAATAGGTAGGCCAGGTACAATATATAATAACGTTAAATTAGGACCAGAAATGGAATATTGCCTCTGTTCATTGTATTATTTTATCCATTTATGCTCAGGATTATCTAAATTTGAATAGGTAATTGGCCTACGGTACCCGAATATATTATCGACACCGGTACATAAATTGCAGAGTCGGAATATGATGATCGAGAAACGCTGTAGCCGCCTCAGGCCCAACCTTTCCCTCTTCTGTCAGCGAAAATTACTGGAATTCTTATATTTACATATCTATATAATTTTGCGAGGTACTTGCTAGTGATTCAGGAATTACAAAATGTGCTCTGAAATACTGACAAAATGCTGTGACAGGTGTGTGTGTGTGTGTGTGTGTGTGTGTGTGTGTGTGTGTGTGTGTGTGTGTGTGTATGTGTGTGTGTGAATGAAGGTGTGAATGAAAGACGTGTCGGGCCCCTTGTATTGAGTGTGTGAGTGAGAGTGAAGGCTGGGTGAAGGCCATATGATATCCTGCGAGGAAGTGAATGAACTCTGACGTGCTACCAAGACTTTCACATTCACTCTCTGGTAACTCACTGACCCCCTGCCATTTACAGAGATTTGCTATTGTTTGTAGGGGGAATGACATTATACAATAGTGTGTGTGTACGTAGGAACATACACACACGCACGCACGCACGCACGCACACACACACACACACACACACACACACACACACACACACACACACACACACACACACACACACACACACACACACACACACACACACACACACACACACACACACACACACACACACACACACACACACACACACACACACACACACACATTGGGAATGCACTCACAATGGTACTTACAGAGATATTAGGTATTGTTCTTTAGGGTGGGATTGTTTATTGTAGTGTATGTACGCAAAGATGATGCACACATGGACGCTTGTACACACACACACACACACACACACACACACACACACACACACACACACACACACACACACACACACACACACACACACACACACACACACACACACACACACACACACACACACACACACACACACACACACACACACACAGCACAGATGGCCCCTCTCTCAGAAAGTAATTGAAAGGTATTGAGGTCAGTGCCAATTATCTGATCCACTCGGGTTTCGGTTCGGCGTGGTTATTGATGACTCTGTAGGTATTAATAGCGATGGTAGTAGTTGAATAATGGGGAATTGTGGTTGGTTGTTGTCGTAGGTGGTAGTTTGTGGTAATTTGAATTGTGTTGGGAGAGTGGTTGTTAGTGGTCGTGGTTTGTGTGTGGTTTCTCAGTGATGGGCTGTGGTAGGAACTGTTGGTTGTGCTGATTAAGGCTCTTACGTCGCACAACGCTAGGTCGAGGAGATCGGCGCGTGTTTCGTGGAGGAGAACTTCGTTGAAGTATTCACCCCTCACATACTGCCCAGCCTACAATGTCCCATTTTCACCGAGCGTACTACCCTTGCCCTGACCAAAGCTCATCTCCATCTGAGCCCTCCTGCCGACTCCTCGCCACCAACCTCATACATCAGAAATGTTGGAGAAACCTTCTACTTGAACATTTCCATCGCCATCTCGGCGCCACATATAACACCAGTCTTTGCAGGGCTTTTTCGTACCGCCCTGCCTTACTACTCGCCAGCATCATAGGTCTATCTTTTCGGTCATCTCCACCCACCTCACCCATTTTGTAAACCTTCATCTTGTCGAAATTCGAGGATAAATTTTCTAACCCCTACCGGATGATCTACAGTGCCCGCCTTACAAGGATATCATTTCTGCTGTTATGCTTACCCACTCCCCTCCAGCGTATCATTCCCACTTGTCCGTCTCATAATGAAATAAAATAAAATAAAATAAAACTAATGCGGCAAGTTTCAGAAATTCGTATCTTGGAAATAGATATCAGGATAAGGCTCATAATGTGCCCTTGGTTTCGTAGGATTTTAATTTTGTGATTTAGAGACTTCCCAACACCTCCACTTGAGCCATTTATTTTGCCTGTTAATTATTATTTTTTTTAATGTCCTCTCAAATACCGACGTAGATTTCATAAGTAACACTAGGGAAGGGAATATTAACGTGACATATGGATCAATCAGCTGGACGGAGAGAGGTGCTAGGGAGCCCCCTATGCCCACGAGAATACGGCACATAGGCTTGACTTGTGGTTTTTAATAGTAGTGGTTGGTAACGCTGTGGTTCTGAATGGTTCGTTGTATGGGTTGTTTGTGGTTGGCCAGGTGGTGATGGTGTGTGTGTGTGTGTGTGTGTGTGTGTGTGTGTGTGTGTGTGTGTGTGTGTGTGTGGTTTCTTTTGTGTGTTTGTGGTATTAGTCTAATGGTTGGGAGTGGTTTTATAGTGTTAGTTGTGAGTTAAATAATGCAGATGATAATTTGCGTTTGTGGTTACCTGTGTGTTAATGATAGGAGCCTGATTAGTTTGGGTATTATTGATGGTGTTAATTATTCAGTAGTTAACAGGTGGAATGGGTGGATAGTTTGTGGTTAGGTGATTGTGGTAAGTGTTGGTGGTTAGGGGTGTTAGGAAGAAGAAATTGATGGTAATAGGTGGTTTTAAATTGTCAGTGGATGGTTAATAGATGGTTTGTGGGTGGTTGTTCGTGTGTGTGTGTGTGTGTGTGTGTGTGTGTGTGTGTGTGTGTGTGTGTGTGTGTGTGTGTGTTATGATAGTAATTTAATGGATATAGATATGTTTGAATAGTGATTGGTATTTAATTTATCGTTAGCCCTCTTATTCCAACAACATATTTTTTATTTTGCTCATACTTCCACCGAACGATTTTATTTAAGTCTGTGAGAGAACCTTTAATAGTAAATCTGGAGGTAGCGAAAATAATTAAACACACACACACACACACACACACACACACACACACACACACACACGCACACACACACACACACACACACACACACACACACACACACACACACACACACGTGTACACGCGCGCGCGCGTCGCCGCACAAGAGGTCCATTGGTTGCGTTGATGGATTGTGTATGGTTAAAATGTAGCAGACCTATGGTTAGATGGAGATTGAAGTGAATGGTTTGAATGTGGTAGTAGTGTAGGCCTGTGGTTAGATGGTGGTAGCAGTGTGTGGTTAAAATGTGATAGTAGTATGGTTTGATGAGGGTGGCAATGTGTGGTTAGAATGTGGTAGTAGTATATTTGCACTGGGATAGTGTGTGTTTTTGATAGAGTCTGGTAATTATAGTGGTGCTTTAAGTGGGTAATGATGTTAATACCATGGGCATCTTGAAAACCCCTACCATCACACCTCCACACACTCACCATTAACTCACCTTTGCCTGTCACTTACTCTTAACAACCCTTTCCCATTAACCCCATCAGTCCACTTCCCCTTTTATTCGTGGAATATCCAGACGATTTTCTCCAGCTATAGAGAGCCCCTTGGTAAAAGAGTTAATGAAGGCGATACCAAATTCAGTTCGAAATATGTATCCTAAGATGATTGAAATAGGAGATTGCAGTAATAATAATAATCATAATAATAATAATAATAATAATAATACAAACTTCATTGGACTGAAAGAGTTAACACACTTTCACACCCTCACGTACGCCCTTACGTGCATACCATTCGCTCACACCCATACCTCACACCTCACCGGATGTCATTTAAGTTACGTAAGGTAGAAGGGGCGGGGTGCGGGTGTTGTGCCAGATGTTACATTGTGTTAAAAAGGGGTGGGCGGGTGTCACCTCAGGTATTGCATAACACTTCATTACCAGCCATAAAACCTGGATGTTGAAAATGTAAAATCAGGATGTGTGTTGCTTATTTGTGTTCTATAACAGAGAGTAACAGCTTTGGGATTCAGCGCCTTCAACCATAATTTGGTCAGAGTTTCCATGCCTGTCACGTAGGAGGTAAAAAAAAAAAAAAGAGTTGATCTATCATTCCAAAATAGTGCACGTAGGTCAAACATTTCTTAGTGCCATGAGCCTACGTCCGTCAGTAATTTTGTGTCTGCTCTGTAACTTCCACATGCATGGACAAAATTTATTATAACTTCATACAATTGTTCCCCATACCTTGACGGCGTGTCGTGCGCAACAACAGCCATCTACTCCCAAGGTCAAGGTCACACTTAGGGCTCAATCAAGTTAGGGTGCTGTCATACTTAACAGCCATACTCCATTCGTGTCCACTCTGTAACTTCCACATGCATGGACAGATTTTGATATAACTTCACACAGTTGTTCCCCATGCCTTTACGGCGTGTTTCGCGGAACAATCAGCCATCTTCTCCCAAGGTCAAGTACATAATGGTTATCGTCCGGTAGGGGACTTTGTATTGCATGGCAGTACATCACTCACTCGTTAGATTTCAGCTTTTGTTAAAGAAAGACAAAAGTTAGTGGCGATGAAACTAGAGGGCACATTTAGAAAAATGTTGAGTGATTGGCTTCTTTTAATTAACCTTTAAACTCTAATAAATGTAAACCAGCGCCATGCGGGATCACATTACTATTGAACGAAAAGGCGTTCTGCAACCGAAGTACTCAGCAGGAAGCGTCGAATCCCACGTTCCGAGCTTCAGGCCGGACGACTTTACCTATCATGTGTAAAAAAAAAAAAAAAAAAAAAAAAAAGTGACAAGTAATATTTTTTTTCTTTTTTGTTTATACCAGAGTAAGAGATTGTTGAAAGTAGTACAGTATAGGGGAATTTAAGATTTCCTTATCCACCTTAATACGGTGACGTCCTTGTATTATCTTTATTCCTGCTATTACTCGAGTTTCATTAAGGTTAGGAGAGATTTTTCGAAGTGGAATGAGATATAACTTTCATTAACCCTTCACTGCTGGGGGGCACTCCCAAAGATAAATAAAATCAACCTTTAGTAGTCCGAGTAAGATGAAATTCCAAGATGTATAATAAATCAACCGATGGGAGGTTGGAGTCTGTAGTATGGCAATATATTCAATCTGCCTTCACACTGAGACAACAGTATATCAAACCAGTGAAGCGTGGGAGCATTGAAGGAGGAGGGGTCAGGCGGGAGGGGGTTGTGCTGGGGTTATGCAGTGTGTTTAGGGAAGGAGGACTGGATGCGTGAAAGATTGTTATGTGCAAAGTGGAATACAAGCTCCAGTTTTTTACAGTAATTTCTAAAGCATACGACGAGATAAATCGTGTTTGGTACTCCTGCATCGTTGGTGACTTCACTCTGTAATGGGAGATGTAGTTCTACCCTAAGTCTTAATAATTCTAAGGCGTTCCATAAACAATAATGAAAAATTAGGTGTTTGCATTCCACTTAGCGTATAAGATTGAAATATACGGCGATCACTTGCCCCATTTCACTGGACATGGTATTTGATAGTTCTGTGTTTATGCCCTCTCACTTTTATGCCTCCGTCCACATGGTGGAGGAGGTATTAAGTGATTGGTTTGTCTGAGCGTGCATGCATGGGACCTTGCATCCGTAACACTCTTGTGGGCACGATATCTCCTGAACCCATCGATGGATTTCCACCAAACTTTTGTCATTGATGCAGTGTGAGGAGCTGATGAAGTGATTAGGTAAGCTAGGTCAAGGGGTCAAAGGTCAAGGTCATGGGGGTTCGAATTATTATTATTATTATTATTATTTTTAATTATTATTTTTATTTATTTTTTTATGTGTCCGACTCTGGGCTTCACAGCCTGCCCCCAAGGTCCAGTAGTCCTCCTCCATACCATACGCAACTACATGTGTGCGCGGTATCTGGTAAACCCCTCTACGGATTTCGACCAAACTTCGATACCATATGAAGGGATGATGAACTGATTAGGTCAGCAAGGTCAATGGATCAAAGGCCAAGGTCATTCGACTTGGTTTATCCTTGTGGGCGCGATATCTCATGAATCTCTCGACGGATTTCGACCCAACTTTTGTCAGTGATACATTATGAAGGGAAGATGAATATTATTGTTAAGGTCAACAAAGTTATGCAGGTTGTATGGGGAGCCCTTGCGCAAGGCTTGGGGGAGGCACATCGAGCAACACTTTGTCGACAGCTCGGGGCCCGAGCTTTCGGCATTTCATTTACTTTTGGATCCTACCTCACCCCATCTCCGAGGTGGGAATTAACGCTGGGATTGTAATAATAATGCTGACGGTGGTTGGGTGGATGTTACGGAATGTTATGGGGAAAAGGGATGTAACTTTTGATGGAAAAAAGTCATTACGGTATTTTTGGATGATCCTACACGCCGCTCCCCCGTACCTCTTAAGGTTACTTCACACCCTTAAGATTTACACTCCTCCTTTACGTACCTTATACATTTACTTCAGACACCGGAACTAACACTCACACCTTCACTTCACACACTGGAACTCACACTCACACCTTGACTTCCCACATCGAAACTCACACACACATACTTCATATCTTCAAACCCTCACAGCTTACGTTCCATGCCCCCACACATGAACATCTTATACTTTCATGCAATCACAACCTCATATCTCATATCGTACACCTCAGTCCTATACTTTACTGGACGTCTCATACCCTCCATTCACACCTCACACTTCATACCATAATACTTCATCTCCTCACATCTCACACCCTCACTTCTGGCACTTCACACTTCACACCCTCCCGCTCAAATCTCACATCCAAGCCTCACACTTTAAACCTCACGTCCCACACCTCACAGCCTCACACTTTAAACCTCACATCCACGCCCTCATTTTCACACACTCACATCTCAAACCCTCACACCTCACACCCAGCACCTTACATCCTTACACCTCAAATCTCACATCCCACACATCACAACTTCACGCCTTAAACACACTAGCCACATCCTCACATCCCAAACTCACACATCTCACACTGCACACCCTTACATCTCAAATTCTCACACCTTCACACCTCATGCCGACACACCTCACTGTTCACTCACCCCTACCTCACGTCTCAGTATTCTCACCCCCACCTCACGTCTCAGTAGCCTCACCCCCACCTCACGTCTCAGGATTCTCACCCCCACCTTACGTCTCAGTAGTCTCACCCCCACCCCACGTCTCAGTATTCTCACCCCCACCCCACGTCTCAGTAGTCTCACCCCCACCCCACGTCTCAGTAGTCTCACCCCCACCCCACGTCTCAGTAGTCTCACCCCTACCTCACGTCTCAGTATTCTCACCCCCACCTCACGTCTCAGTAGCCTCACCCCCACCTCACGTCTCAGTAGTCTCACCCCCACCCCACGTCTCAGTATTCTCACCCCCACCCCACGTCTGTTTATTCTGACCGCCACCCCACGTCTCAGTAGTCTCACCCCCACCTCACGTCTCAGTAGTCTCACCCCCACCTCACGTCTCAGTAGTCTCACCCCCACCTCACGTCTCAGTATTCTCACCCCTACCTCACGTCTCAACATTCTCACCCCCACCTCACGTCTCAATATTCTCACCCCCACCTCACGTCTCAATATTTTCACCCCCACCTCACGTCTCAATATGCTCACCCCCACCACGCGTCTCAGTATTTTCACCTCCACCTCACGTCTCAGCATTCTCACCCCCACCTCACGTCTCAATATTCTCACCCTCACCTCATGTCTCAGTAGTCTCACTCCCACCTCACGTCTCAGGAATCTCACCCCCACCTCACGTCTCAGTAGTCTCACCTCCACCTCACGTCTCAGTAGTCTCACCTCCACCTCACGTCTCAGTAGTCTCACCCCCACCTCACATCTCCGTAGTCTCACCCCCACCTCACGTCTCAGTAGTCTCACCCCCACCTCACGTCTCAGTAGTCTCACCTCCACCTCACGTCTCAGTAGTCTCACCTCCACCTCACGTCTCAGTAGTCTCACCCCCACCTCACGTCTCAGTAGTCTCACCCCCACCTCACGTCTCAGGAATCTCACCCCCACCTCACGTCTCAGTAGTCTCACCCCCACCTCACGTCTCAGGAATCTCACCCCCACCTCACGTCTCAGTAGTCTAACCCCCACCTCACGTACTAGTATTCTCACCCCTGACACCTCGCCATACCGTTGCATTGCCACTGAGGTGTGATGGTGTGGTTTGCGGTTGTAGGCAGTAGCTGGGGAAATTGACTTTTGGTTGGGGGAGGGAAGTTTTGTGGTTAGTGAAAGATGGGTGACGTCACATAAGCAGATAGTGTGACGGTGATAGTACCTGTGTGTATGGCAGATTGACCCCATCGCTGTAGTGCCTTTATTTTATTATTGCTACCATTGGACCGTGATGTTTCATAGGTATACCCGCGATCGCGAAACGAGAGCGAGTATTATTTCATGTTTTATTCGACGTGTGTGTGTGTGTGTGTGTGTGTGAACAAAATAACACAACTTGATGGGAGCGTTGAATGGATTTTTTTTTTTTTTTTTTTTTTTTTTAAGCAATAAGTCAAAGTTCTTGGTAACAGTTAGGTCACTGTTTGACCTAGCCAAATCGACTCAAACTGTTTTTATCCGATTTATACCAAACTTGTTGGGAGGGTTGAACGTAAGGCAAGAACGAAGTGGGTAAGTTTTGAGAACAGTCAGTCAAAGATCAAGGTCACAGGGCAAGGTCAGAGTTTGCACCGTGTGTCTGTGTTTTAAGAAAATACCTAAAACAATTTTGATCTGATATAGGTCAAATTTGGTGGAAGAGTTGAGGATCATCCAAGGGGTCAACCTGAAGTTTTTGAGAGCAATAAATCAAGTCAGGGTCAAGTGGCGTGGTCAAGTTAAGCAGTTTTTATCCGATTTAGACGAAACTGAATGGAAGGATGCATAATATGGCGAGAATGAAGGATGTAGATTTTGAAAACAATTGAATGTCAATGTCGCAAGTAAAGGTAAAAGTTCAAGGTCATAGTGCAAGGCAGACTTAAACAGTTGTGTCTGATTTAGACCAAACTTTCCGGGAGGGCCAGGCTAAAGAAAAGATGAAGTTATTCCATTTTGAGAGCAGTTGGCCGAAGATTTCACAGGACAAAGTCAGATGTTCAACCTATAGACCAGATGGTGGGCGTGTGGGCATTGCATTCTCTGAGTTCTCCTCCTTGTTTAATTTTGCTGCCACCAAGCTGTTATATGCAGATTAGGAAGAACCACTCATAAAGAAAGGGATAATAGGAGGACACATGCAGAGGAATGCTTATGGTATGGTGGTAGGATTGTAGTGTGTTTTGGTCGATCAGTTCGTTCAGTACTGTGGCATCTGTGTTATGTTCGTACTGTCGCCAGGGGATATTTTATAGAATAGGAAGGCCTTTCAGAATGAAGGGAGTTGTAAACGAACTTCTGTATTCCTTGTCTTTGCTGTATTTTTCTTTTTCCATCTTTCATTCTATTCTTTTTTTCATCCTTTTCTTTCTTTCTTTTCTTCTTTCTTTCTCTCATTCATCTCTCTATATTTTTTCTTTCTTTTCCCTTTTCTTTTTTCAGTTTTCTTTTTTCCTTTTTTTTTTTTTTTTCTGTTGCTGACGCTTAGGACTGGAGAGAGGAAGTTGTGCGAAGACGCCTGGGTAAATACAGGAGTAGGTGGTAATACCTGCAAATTAGCATTGTAGGTATGGTAATTAGATAAGTAAAGAAGTACCTCTCAGTAATCCCTTTTACATGTCCGGTGTTAACATATGAAACGACATTTCAACCTTCCAAATAACATAAAAGTTACTGGTTGGGATAGGAGGATTTCGTCAGGTTTTGATAAAGGTTCGAGGAAGTGTAAAATTACGTCCGACCTCAACTGTACGTAGATTAACTTAATGCATATATGGAAAAGTAACTAGTATTTTTAGGAGTATATACTTGCATGCCCTCAGATGATTGGATCATTCTAGAAATTACTTGTCGTCAAATACATTTCCATTAATTATATATTTCTGGGAAAGGCCCCAGGAATTGATGGAGTATGTGGTGAAATGCTTAGGTATGGGGGTGAGATTGTTGTGGAGTGGATATGGAAGTTGTGTAGATTGGCTTGGGAAGAGGGAAGGGTTCCAGAGGACTGGAAATCAGGTATAATTGTTCCTCTGTACAAAGGAGAAGGGGAGAGAGAAGTATGTGGTAACCATAGGGGTATTTGCCTTCTTAGTGTGACTGGTAAAATATATGGTAGAATACTCATTGATAGGGTTAGGCATATGACAGAGGAGCTAGTTGGAGAAGAACAAGGGGGATTTAGGAAGGGAAAAGGGTGTGTAGATCAGATATTTGTTCTAAGATGTTTAGTGGAGAAGTATCTAGAGAAGGGAAGGAAAGCGTACGCTGCCTTCATGGACTTGGAGAAAGCTTATGACAGAATAGATAGGAAAGGTATGTGGAAGGTATTAAGAATATATGGAGTGGAGGGGAAATTGTTGAGTGCTGTGAAGAGTATGTACGAGGGAGCTAGGGCTACGGTGCGAGTGGATGGTGAGCTGAGTGAGTTCTTTGATCTCAATGTGGGACTGAAACAGGGGTGTGTAATGTCTCCATGGCTGTTTAATATATATATGGATGGGGTCGTAAAGGAGGTACAAGGTAGGGCAGTGGATGTGGGGGTGGCCCTAACGAATGAGGGTGAGATTTGGAAGCTTCCGGTGTTGCTGTTTGCTGATGATACAGTATTGTTGAGTGAAGATGAATGGGAGTTGCAAGGTTTGGTGAATGAATTTGGGACAGTGTGTAGGAGGAGGAAGCTGAAAGTTAATGTAAACAAAAGTAAAGTTATGGTGTTTGAGAGGAATGAAGTCACAGAGTGTGCAGTGAGGTTGGATGGTGAGGATATGGAGAATGTGAGTGCATTCAAGTACTTGGGTAGTGTGATGAGTAAGGATGGAACTTTGGGGGATGAAGTGCGTGAAAGGGTACAGCAGGGAAGGAAGGTTGTAGGCATGCTGAAAGCAGTGATGAGAAATAGGGAAGTGAGTATGGAAGTTAAGAAGTCTCTGCATGATGGTATTGTGATCCCTACCCTGACGTATGGAAGCGAGGCGTGGACCTTGCAAGAGGGGAACAAGTCAAGAGTGAGAGCAGTGGAAATGAGTTACTTGAGAGGAGCATGTGGAGTGACATGGAGGGACAGGTTGACGAATGAAGAAGTGAAGGAACGTGGTGGGGTAGATGTGGATGTGGTTGAAAAGATTAGGAGAAATACACTGAGGTGGTTTGGACATGTGGAGAGGATGGAGAGTGAAAGACTGACTAAGAGGGTGTATGTGGGTGAGGTGGAGGGAGGGAGAGGGAGGGGTAGACCGAGGATGAGGTGGAGGGATGGAGTTGAGAGGTATATGAGGGAGGGGGGGGTGAGTTGGGGGGAGGGGAGTCAAATGGTGGGTGACAGAGCGACTTGGAGGCGTTTTGTCTGCGGCCACCCTTTGCGGGATTAGGGCGTCGGGCTATAGATAGATAGATAGATTATATTTGCAGTTCAGGGAAGCCCCTCATAGTGGAGCAGTTAGAAAGTCTTCCATAACATCCTGCATTTTATTTTTTTTTTATTTTTTTATTTTTTTTTTAATGCGAGCAGTCCTTTCCATCAGTCACTCGCTAAGGATATTCGTAAAAGTGGTGATTACTCCCGCAGGACGTAGCGAAGTCCGATATCAGAGGTTTTGTACTTGTTATGCTATTTTTGCTACTGCCAGACGAGACCATATGTTGGTTAAGGGAGAAGTAGGACGGTGTTTAACTCAGTAGACAGATTCGGAGGGAGGGAGAGAAGGAAGCAGACAGGTAGGTAAATAAGCAGACAGGTTGGCAGATGGATAGGTGGGGAGTAAATGGGAAGGAGAGTTGTTAGGTGGGACGGGTAACTCGGTAGGCTGATGGGTACGTAGATGGGTAGGAGAACTGGTTGGTAGGTACGGTGGGATGGTAGGATGGTGGGTATTTATCAGATTAGTAACAGGATAGGTAGGTGAGCTGGTACCTAGGTAGGTAGGTACAGTGAAGGTAAGCAGGTAGCACTGTACGCAAGTAGGTATTACTGTGTTAAAGATGTGCCGATACCATGATGTTGGTTGATACTGATACCAATACCGATACCCACTGTTCAGCCGATTCCGATACCCTGATACTAAGTAATGGCTGATACCGATTTTTTTTTTTTTTTTTTTTTTAAGATTTGCTGTATTGAGAGATTTCCCCTCTTTTCCTCCACTTGACAATAATTTCTTGCATTCTTTGCAGACTACGAATGACTCGTTTCATCAGTGCCAAAGTACTTACGAGAGAGGATGTACTTCTACTTCTTTGACCAGAAGCCATGATTAGAAATGACTAACTGCACTCTAGGGCTGGTGCAGTCAAGCTAACAGGAAGAGTACTCGTGGGGCAGGGTTGCGTGATTAACTTGATGAAAAGTAATGCCAGTGGTCACTAAAAGTAGCAAAACCACAACTAAAGTAGCCTGTGTACAGCTACAGTCGAGTTCCTACTGTATTATATTATATACTAGCTGGAAAGGTCCACCCTATAGGCGGACTTTTTCGGCTAGCTCCTGCGGAGGGCTGATTGGGCCTTCGGCCAATATACCTAATGTAATTTTTCAGCATACATTTAATCCTAATAAATTATATACCAAAACACTCCCTGGATCGTGCTGATTCTGAATATGTATCATATGTGGGGGTAGACTCTAAGGGAGCCGAGATTATAGGTAACACAAGTGCTCGTGGGCCCTTTGGGCCCCTTGCACTTGCTCCTGCGGAGGGCTCTGGCGCTGCTCTAATATATTTTAATTATAGCCATGGGCAAAAAATTCTACAGAGATCCTATGCCGGGCGCTGGGAGCAGCGTTTTTTTGTCAAAATGTGATTGCTCATTAAATATAGTAAAAGTTTTTCAATCGTGATGGGACCAAGTTTTTTCACATCAGCGAATTTTTTTGCAATTTTTGTGCCAGTTTTGGGGCAGTTTGAATGTGTAGTTTCGGCTGCCCAAAACACACACACACACACACACACACACACACACACACACACACACACACACACACACACACACACACACACACACACACACACACACACACACGGCTAGTGCTATAGTATATTAGAAACATAGAAACACTCGCCTTTATTATTATAGATTTGATATAACTTAATAATAGTTAATATAACATTATTTTATTATAAATTAATACTTCTATATTATATACCAGTGCTCATGGAGGGCCTCTTGCATTGTTTCTGCGGAGGGCTCTCGCGTTTATGTACTGTTCTAGTGTAACATTGTCACTTGGATTTTTTGCAGCTGACCAACTGATCGTGTTATTTGCAGCATCTGAAATGGAACCCAAGTTGTCCGAACGCAAGTCCGAAATACTTTAGTTATACCTATGGGCAAAAAATTCTTCGGAGATCCTATGGCGGGCGCCAGGAGCAGCGTATTTTGGTCAAAATGTGATCGCACATTAAATATAGTAAAGTTTTTCAGTCGTGATGGGACTAAGTTTTTTCACATCAACGAATTTTTTGCGGTTTCTGTGCCAATTTTGGTGCGATTTGAATGTGTAGTTTCGGCTGCCCAAGATACACACACACACACACACACACACACACACACACACACGGCTACTGCTATAGTATATTAGATTGTAGTATATAATATAAGTATTGGAGTATATATTTTATATAAAGTATCGGAGTATCGGCCATATTTTCACCGATACCGATACCATCCATCCATTCATTGCTAGACGCCTCAATCCCACAAGGGGTGGGCACAAACAAATCGCCTCCTTGTCGCCCTGTCCCCCGCCATTTCACTGCCCTCCCCCCAGCTCTTACCCCCTTCTCTCATATACCTCTCCACACCATCCCTCTATCTCATCCTCGGCCTCCCCCTCCCCCTCTTCCCTTCCATTTCTCTCGCATACACTCTCCTCGTTAGTCACTCGCTCTCCATCCTCTCCACATTCCCAGACTACCTCAAGGTATTTCTTCTGACGCCTTCTATCACATCCACATCCACATCCACATCACAACGCTGCTTCGCTTCCTCATTTATCAGTCTGTCTCTCCATGCAACTCCACACGCTTCTCTCAGATAACTCATTCCACTGCTCTCACTCTCGAATTGTGCCCTACCAACAAGGGCCAGGCTTCACTTCCATACGTTAGAGTTGGTATCATAATACTATCATGCAGCGACTTTTTTTTTTTTTCCCCATGCTCACTTCCCTATTTCTTATCACTGTTTTCAAAGAACAGCAACCTTTCTTCCTTGTTGTACCCTTTTAAGTATTTCATCCTCGCAACTTCCATCCTTACTCATCACACTACCCAAGTACGCAAATGCACCCACATTTTCCATTTCCTCATCCAACCTCTGTGTACATTCAGTGACTTCAATTCTCTCGAAGACCATAACTTTACTCTTCTCTGCATTCATCTGTAAATTCCGTTTTTTATACACTCCACCAGACTCATTCACCAAGTCTTGCAGTTCCCCTTCGTCTTCACTTAGCAATATAGTATCATATGCAAATAGCAGTACAGGAAGTTTCCAAAATGCTGCCTTCTCTCATTAGGGCCGTTCCAACATCCACCGCTCTACCTTGTATTTCCTTGATAACCCCATCCATATAAAGACTGAACAACCGTGGAGACACGACGCATTACTGTTTCAATCCAACATTCAGATAAATTCGCTCAGTTCACTATCCACACGCACTGCAGCCTTAACACCCTCATATATAATCCATATATTTTTAAATATTTTCCACATTCCTTGTCTATCCACTGCGTCGTATGCGTTCTCCAAATCCATGAAGACCGCATACAACGTCGTATGCGTTCTCCAAATCCATGAAGACCGCATACAACTTCTTTCCCTTCTCCAGAAACTCTTCCACTAAAGACCTAAGGATGAATATCTGATCAACACAACAGCATCCCTTCCTAAAACCTCCCTGTTCTTCAACTAATTCCTCTGTTATTTTCCTAACTATGTCAGTAAGTATCCTACCATATACTTTGCCCATGACACTGAGAAGAGAAATGCCCCAATAGTTCCCACACACTTCCTTTTCCCATTTTTGTTTGTACAGGGGAATACAGTAATTATACCTGACTTCCAATCCCCCGGGACTCTGCCTTCCTCCCAGGCCAATCTGCACTTCTGCCATATCCATCGTACTGCTATCTCTCCCCCATGCTTCATCATTTCGCCACACTAATACCGATACTCAAAAAATGACTGATACTGTCGATGCCGATACCGATACTACAGGCTACTGCGGTTTCTATCCTTCTATCTGTGCCTTCATCGCTAGCTTCCTTTCTGGTCGTTCTGTAGCCGCTGTTGTAGACGGCCATCGTTCTTCTCCTAGATCTATCAACAGTGGTGTTCCTCAGGGCTCTGTCCTATCACCAACTCTCTTCCTTTTATTCATCAATGATCTTCTAAGCTGTACATCTAACCCTATCCACTCTTACGCTGATGACTGCACCCTTCATCTTTCCATTCGGTTCCCGCAACGCCCATCTCAACAGTTACTTCAAGAAACAAGGGATGAGGCTATGGCACACCTAATGTCTGACTTGGCTCGTATCGCTGACTGGGGTAAAAATAATATGGTTGTTTTTAATGCATCTAAGACTCAGTTTTTACACCTATCAACCCGACAAAATCTTCCACAGGTATACCCACTAATGTTTAATAATATTCAGCTTAATCCTGCATCATCCTTGAACATGCATGGGGTTTCATTTACTCGGGACTTGTCTTGGAAAGATTATATTACATCTCATGTAAAATCTGCTTCCAAGAGATTGGGTGTGCTAAGCCGACTCCGCTCTTTCTTTACCCCTGCACAATTGTTGACTCTATACAGGGGTTTTATCCGCCCCTGTGTGGAGTACAACTCTCATGTGTGGGGAGGCTCCCCACATACAGCTCTTCTCAATAGGGTGGAGTCAAAGGCTTTTCGTCTCATTAACTCTCCTCCTCTTACTGACTCCCTTCAACCTCTGTCTCTTCGCCGCACTGTTGCATCTTTATCTCTTTTCTATCGCTACTTTAATGGTCACTGCTCCTCTGAACTGTCTGCTTGCATTCCTCCACCTCTACGACGGGCGCGTAGCACCCGTCTGGCAGCAAACTCTCATCCCTTTTCTGTCCAACTCTCTAATGCAAGAGTTAACCGTTACTCCCAGTCTTTCATTTATGCAACAGGTCAACTCTGAAACTGTCTCCCTCTGTCTGTATTTCCTGCTGCCTATGATCTCCAGTCTTTCAAACGCAGTGTGTCCAGGCATCTCAAAATGATCGGATCTTGAATTTGGCTCTCTATTGTATTTTGTTTTTCTCTTGGAGGGAACTGTTACTGCGGGCTCATGGCCTTTGGTTCCTTCTTCCTCGCATAAAAAAAAAAAAGTGACCAAATAGGTATGTAGGATGGTAGTTAGGTAGAGTAGTTACGAGAGAAGGTCGATAAGTACCGTGATGCATAGGTAGATAAGTAAGAAAGCAGACGTATAAGTAGATCTGAAGGTAAACAGATAGAGTAATAACTTGTTTGGTGTGTAACCAAGGTTTAGAGATTGGTAGACAAGTAGATAGGATGGTAATCAGGTACACAGTTAGAATAGAGGGTAGGTAGGTAGGTAGTTCGGTAGGTAGGAAAGAAGGAAGGCAGGTAAGATGGTGGATAGTTAGGCAGGGTATGGGTGAGAAGGACCCCTTTCCCATTTAACTACTGGATATATCACAGACGCAGGTAGAAAGGTAGACAGGCAGAAAAGGTTGTAATTGTTATCTAGACTTGTGTGGTGGCAAGATGGGGTAGGGAGCAGAAATATATATAAGCACATTGAAGGCTGAAAGGATAAGAGGAAGGATATATGGTTAACACTGACAATGACAGAATAGTAAAGACTTTAAATCCGTGTGTAGGAAAGTGAATGGAGAAAGTATACTGAGTGTACACAAATTATCTGAGCAGTTTTATTTTCAGTTTTGATGTAATATAGTAAAAAAATAAAGGTAATTTCTGGCATACATGACCTAATTTAGATAACTAACATGTACGTCAGTTCGTAAGTTATATATTTGAGACAAACTTTCCAGGCAATATGAGCACTTTCTGTCGAAGCACATGTAAGTTTGCAAGGATAAGAAAAAAAGTTATATGTTCATCCCTGAAAATGGAAAAAAATTATGTTTCCAGTACGTGAATAGGAAACCGAGTGAGAGAGAGAGAAAAAAAATCATGGGGGAGGGGATTTTGAATCAGTGAAGGAAGATGAATGGAGGTAAAGTATATAAACTCGTGTATATCTGAAAAGACAAGAGAATATTTGTTGACCTCTGAAAATGGAATAATGATAGTATGTAGAATCTATGTGTGGGAATCTGAATTAAAAAAAAAAAAAAAGGAAAAAGAAACTAAGTATATCCTAAATTTTATAGTAGGAAGTTGAATGGAATAATTTTGAGTGTCAAGGGTGAGTGAGAAGGTGGCTAGAGAAATGATAATCTTGAATCTATGTGTAGGTGAGTGAATGGAGAGTACATTTGGGCTGGTTGATGCTAAGTTATGGGTTTAAAGGTGGGAGAGGCAAGGTAACTCTTGAATATACGGTGGGGCTGATAGAGAAAAGATTATGGTACGTGTGTGTGTGTGTGTGTGTGTGTGTGTGTGTGTGTGTGTGTGTGTGTGTGTGTGTGTGATCAAAATCTACCTGCTTTACCCTCCTCCTCCTCCCTGTGTGTGTGTGTGTGTGTGTGTGTGTGTGTGTGTGTTGCGGCGTAAACGTGTTGTGTTTGCATGTGTTTATTATGCGCCTGCGTGGATGCTCTTGTTCGTTGAATACCCATGTGTATGTGTATGCACGTATGTGTGTGTGTGGTGGATATGTATGTGTATGTGCAACCGGGCAACAAGGTAGTAAAGCGAGAGGAGTAAAGGTTGCACCAGGCACTATAATTAAGTCAAACACCTGCAGCCTCCTTGATTAGCATACCTGTTTGTAAGTTGATGAGCGGGGAGATTGGTGGGTAGGCTTGTAGGCTGATGGGAGACCAAGATATTGCAAGATATTACCCGAGCAGCAGCAGCCACACTGTTCATTTTAACTGTATTGTTGGATGAACTGCCAGAGTTAATAACCCCTTCACTACGAAGATGAGTTTTCATTTTATTCTTGCCACCTTCAGACAGCATTACGTAACGTAAGACTTTTTATACTGGAGGAGTTAGATGTAGCCCATTAACTCCTTCACTACTTGGTTGTTCTCTTAGACGGAATAAAATCATATGGTAGGAAGAAGAATATAATAGAAATGATGTACCGGTATTCTGATTGAAGGGCTCAGCATACCTGTGTGTAAGCTGATTGGTTGGTCAGTAGGTAGGTAGGTAAGCTGATGGGAGAAGATATTACCGAGGCAGTAGCCACTGTTTGCACATCTATTGTGAAAGAACTGTCTTAGATTATAACCCTTTCATTACGATCACGATTTTTTTTTTTTCCAGGCAAATTTATACAGTTCAGGAGAGACTTTTCAAGGTGGTTAGGTTGGGTATATCCTTCATCAGCCTTTTTACTATTAGGGCGCATCTCTTAAGCTGAGCAAGAATAATACTTCGTCCTCAAGCTGAAAATTATTTGGCCAGCACCATGCTACCCTTATTGTTAGTCGTATTCTCATTCTCTCTTGTTTAATTGTGGGCCTACCCTTCAGAATCAACCGATTTCGACCAAACTTTGGCCCAATTACCAGCCTATGACCTAATTTTGTCCTCAAGTTTTGGTTGCTAGGCAACCACTCGTTGCCTAGCAACGGTCGAAAAACGTTTTTTTCGTACTTTTCACGTTTTGAGCTGTAGAAGCATTACTAATGGAAATGGAAAGCTCCGACTTCTTTAAGTGTAATCTTGAGGTCATTCTCTAGTGGAAGTGTGCTATCTGTTTTTCCCCTCTCTCCTCTTGTTTTCGATTGGCAACTCTGCGGTGATTGACCTCAGCATCCCTTCTTTCAGTAGCCGTTTCAAAAATGCTCCCCTAGTTACCAGTGGCTTGATGGAATTGAATGAAATTATGTCTGCTTGTAGACATTGACTAGTACTATAACTTTCTATGGTACACCTATGTGCTTGGCCGGGCTAGAGGTCAGAAGTGATCAAAGGCAAAAAAGGTGAAAATAGCAAAAATAACGACTATGCTCATGCAGAATGTTAAGGCTCGGAAGATTATTAAGCCAGGACCATGATTCTTGGGTTGAATGTTGCACTGGAGTATCACCATACAAAATGACATTTAGTGTCGAAACTCACATCCAGTCGCTGCAGCGCCACCTAGAAGTTGTACCTCTGGTGGGCCATTCCGCGAATTTCAAGTTCCCTAGCTCCACAGTGGTTGGATGGAATCGAATGAAACACTGCGTACTAATAGACGTTAATGAATACTACAAGTGTGCTTCACACTTGCATGACCTTTATCCAGCAGGTCAGGGGTCAAAGGTCATCAAGTGAAGAAAATATGAAAAGTGCTAAAATTGCGACCTTGCCCACGCAAAATGCAAAGGCTCCGAAGATTATTAAGCCCGGGCCATGATTCTTGGGTGGCATATTGCACTGGAGCACCTCCATATAGAAATGGCATGGTGTCAAAACCCACCTCCTGTCGCTGGCAGCGCCACGTATAATTTGTACCTCGGGTGGGCCAAAGCATGGTCCACTTAGAGCTGGCCATTGTCGCGTGGCTTTTTATTATTATTATTGTTATTATTATTATTATTATTATTATTAATTGTTATTATTATTATTATTATTAATTATTATTATTAATTATTATTATTATTATTAATTATTATTATTATTACTATTACTATTATTATTATTATTATTATTATTATTATTTGCTTTGTAGCAACTACACAGTTTATTCTAGCCTTAGTGTAGAAAAAACTGCCGGATGATGTAGATATTTTTTCTTTGTAGTAGTACTTTCTGCACGTTAATATTTAGTTTATGAGATGCAGTAGTGGACATGTGATGTGATGGTGATTGGGATAAGCATGTGATACGAAACGTGATGAAGTAGTGGTGTAATGGTGTTGCATGATGAAGTAGTGGTGTAATGATGTTGCATGATGTAGTGGTGTAATGATGTTGCATGTTGAAGTAATGTTATAATGATGTTGCATGATGAAGTAGTGGTGGAGTCATGTTGCATGGTGAAGTAATGGTGTAGTCATGTTGCATGATGTAGTAGTGGTGTAGTGATGTTGCATGATGAAGTAGTGGTGTAGTGATGTTGCATGATCAGGTAGTGGTGAAGTTATGTTGCATGATGATGTACTAGTGTAGTTATGTTGCATGATGTAGTGGTTTAGTGGTATTGCATGTTGAATTAGTGGTGTAGTGATGTTGCATAATGAAGTAATAGTGTAATGATGTTGCATGATGTAGTGGTATAGTGATGTTGCATGATGTAGTGGTGTAGTGATATTGCATGATGAAGTAGTAGTGTAGTGATGTTGCATGATGTAGTGGTGTAGTGATATTGCATGTTGAGGTAGTGGTGTAGTGATGTTGCATGCTTAAGTAGTAGTGTAGTGATGTTACATGATGTAGTGGTGTAGTGATATTGCATGTTGGAGTAGTGGTGTAGTGATGTTCCATGATGTAGTAGTGGTATAGTGATGTTGCATGATGTAGTGGTGTAGTGATGTTGCATGAAATAGTGGTGTAATGTTGTTGCATGATAAAGTAGTGTAGTGATGTTGCATGATGATGTAGTGGCGTAGTGATATTGCGTGATAAAGTAGTGTAGTGATATTGCATGATAAGTAGTGTAGTGATATTGCATGATAAGTAGTGTAGTGATATTGTATGCTGAAGTAGTGGTGTAGTAGTCTAATGCACCACTTAAGGCGCATCGATTTCAGTGTATAGAGATGAGGGATTTTCAGTTGTATACCACCAGGAGCGTATACCTGTCATATGCTCTTAAGTTTCGTGGTCTACGGTTGCTTAGCCTCGGGCCCCTGCATCTCATGAGGGGTAATTTGGGGCTGGGTGTTTCTGTAAAATGGCTCATCCATATACACAGCTCTCTCTCTCTCTCTCTCTCTCTCTCTCTCTCTCTCTCTCTCTCTCTCTCTCTCAACATAACCTCCTATTCTATTCTTGATACTACAGTAGGTGTAAACGTGGTCGTGCGCGGGTGCCCTTTTGTGTGTGTGTGTGTGTGTGTGTGTGAGAGAGAGAGAGAGAGAGAGAGAGACGCAGCCTCACCTGTCTGCGTACGGATTAAACCACTGAATTATCAAGACGGGATAAGCCAAGGGATAAGCCCAGACTCAGTTTATATTAAGGGAAAAAAAAAAAATGCACGCAGGAAAACATGATGACGCCTCGCACCCCTAACCCTTTCACTGCGATGACGCCTTTCTTTAATTATTAATATACTGTTTCATTCAGCTTTTTTTTTTTTTTTTTTATACTTTTTGACGTGGAAGGGATGGATGTAGCCTTCAATAATCCCTTCATGGAGGACGTAATCTTATAAGCGAAATATTATAACTTGATATTAATAAAAACAAATGAGAAAAAAACATCAGGGTGAGTGGGTTAATTTTGGATAAACCTTCCCACTTCCTCTGAAAGTATGGCGAACATATATTTAACCCCTTCAGTACCAGTGCTTAATATTGAGATGGTTTGGCCATGGGGAGAGAGAATAAGAGACTGACTCTAGAAGAGTGTATGTGAGTGAGGTGAAGGAGGAGAGGAGGAGGAGGAAACCAAGGATGAGGTGGAAGGATTGAGTGGAGAGGGATATGGGGGGTGAGAGTGTGAATTGGAAGGAGGGCAACCAAATGGCGGAGGACAGGGCGACGTGGAGGCGATTTTTTGGGGGGAGTGGGGGGGACACCTTACGAGATTAAGGATTCTGGCAATAGATAGATATATAAATATTTAGACAGTACGAATTCTTGTCTGGGATTAGCAGTGGATAATGGATATTGTTTATAGCCCCTTCAGCACGGGAGATCTGTAAGCCGAACACACACACACACACACACACACACACACACACACACACACACACACACACACACACACACACACACACACACACACACACACACACACACACACACACACACACACACACACACACACACACACACACACGCCATTGTACTGAAAGGGTAAAGCAAAAAGTGTTGTGACTTGGATGGAGGGATTTCAATATCTGTACCATATTTACCCTAACTTGGCCTAATATTGCCATCTTTCCATGTTTTCCTGCTCATTTGCGTCAATAAATTAACTCTCGAATATGGTGCTGGTCACGAAGAAGTGCTATGAAAAGACTGCAGAGCTCTAGCATTGTCATTTGGTAGAACAGAGCTACGTGAAATAATCTCTAAAAGGAAGAAAAATCTGGGCCAACTTAAAGTAAAAAGAGTATAGTTTGCATAATAACCCATTCAGCTCGATAGCACCTTTTAAAAATTTACCCTTGTTGGATCCAGACAATTTTATTCAGTTTTAGGAAGCTGATCTAATTGGAGGGGTTTGATGGAACGTTCACTGTCTAAAGGAAACGTATAGAATTTGCTGGGTTGGAAAGAACGTTCACTTTCCAAAGAAGGCGTATCGAAATTGCAGGGTTGGATAGAATGTTCACTGTCTAGAGAAAACGTATTGAGTAGGGTTGGATAGAGCGTTCACTGTTAAACGTCTTTCCTTATTTGAACATGATCATGTAGCAGCAGCGAGGACAAGAAACAGATGACGCCTTGTGGTTGAAGCGGTTGTCTGGGTAATGCTTTCTCATGTGTAAAATATAACTACAGTACTTTGGATTTTCATCTTTATATTCTCGTGCATCAAAGAACTTCATGGAAACCCTTCAGAGGATCGGGCAGCGTTGTGAATAGGTTTAAGGTGCTAAATGTAAACGCTTGAATTAGAGGATGTATTATTCACATTTTTCTTGCTATCCCCAGACGAGTATATTCAGGTTAGGATAGATCTCTGGTAAGGAAGGGGTTAATGAAAAGTTTATCTAGCCCTTTTGGGTCGATGTTTCCTAAGCTGAAGAGAATCGTCTGGCAACAGCAAACAAACAAGCAAGAAAAATAGAGAGAGGGAGGTAGAGAAATAATTAAATAAAATAAATAAATAAATAAGAGTGACATCCTGTTGGTGAATAGGTTAAAACTGTGTATGTAGATTGGTGAAAAAAGTGCACGAGAGGTGAGTGAGGACGGCTTATAAACACATGACTTCTTGGTAAGTGCTGCGTATGTAAACATGTGCTATTAGGTTCTGTTTACCATATTTTGTACACTTGCTTGAAGGCATGTTTGTTTTGTTTGTTTATGTGCCAGATTGCTTCACAGCCCCGATAAAATTCTGACAGTTTTAGTGTTGAGATCTGAAATAATAAACCTGCACGCACTCAGATTAATTCCCAGAAGGAAAATAAAACACAACTAAGAATTGGACGAAGGATTAGTTGAGCTTACATGCCAGGTTTTGCTTATGAAATACTGTAGATATTAAGCAGGTGGAATCACAGATTGAAGATATTTTTATGTGACCTCTTGTTTACGAGAAAGTCTGAGCACACGGGGTACTTATTTCATTATAAAACAGAAAAATATATGAAAACAGGAACACAATTTGAACTGAATTATACATCAGAGAGTGAGATAGGTAGGCAGATTTATCAGTAGATCAATAAAATACCATTGAAGAAGTGATGACGCATTGTGGTGAATAGAGATACTGTGGGGAGTGAAAGGAGGAATGTTGAACCGAGGGAAAGCCTTTGATCTCAGTTCTTCTGGCCTTTGATTCCTTCTTCCTTGCATTTAAAGAGAGAAGGAGAGAGAGAGAGAAGAAACTTTTTGTGTATAGCCACCCCACACATGCAAAAGTCAAAAATTATCTGTACTGAGAATCATTATCAAGGAGTGGTTAAGGAGAGTAACAAATAAGCGTCTCACCCCCAGCTTCTAGGAAGGTAATATAGCACGAAGAGTAATGTGATGCTTCCAAGTAAGGTCCCCAGAGAAAAATATTGAAAAGAAAGACTGTTATGGGTTGTGGAAGGCAAAGGATATAGTCGTGTAGAAGACTTGCGAGAGGATTTGTATGTTTGTATGTATTTTAGTTTGTATGTGTATGTATGTATTTTAGTTTGTATGTGTATGTATGTATTTTAGTTTGTATGTGTATGTATGTATGTATGTTTGTATGTATTTTAGCGGCCGGTTTATACACGTCTAACTTATAATTGTAAATGTGAGAATTGATGTTTTAAGGAAGGGGATGCGATTCGTTTTTGATTACTTGTAAAATATTGGCCAGTGGAAAGTAGATAAAGAATGTGGTTAAATTCTTGACTCTGACATTTTTTCCCGAATTATTCTTACAGTCTCCAGACGATTTTATTTAGTAAAGGAGAAATCTCATGAACTCAGTAGATTAATTGAAGCTGTATCAGCCTTCTCCATTTCGAGAACGCTCAAAAAAAAAAAAAAAAAAAAAAAAAACACTACAGTAGCAAGGTTAAACTATATGTCATCGAACTGAAGGGGTTTAAGAAGTATGTACAGTAGTTATTTTTTCTGGTAAGTAGTTGGGTAGGTGTATGAGGTAGCAGGTAGACAAGTACTTGCGTACAATATAATTATGTATTTATGTGTGAATGTATGTATTTATGTACATTATGTATGAACGTGTGTGTATGTATGTATGTACGTATGTATGTACGTATGTATGTATGTATGTATGTAATGTGTGTATGTAGATTGCTTGTGTAAAGAGGGTGAGAGGTAGACAAGTACATACGTATAATTATGTATGTATGTATGGATGGATGGATGTATATGTATGTATGTATGTGTGTATGTATGTATGTAGATAGGTAGATTGCGTGTGTAAAGAAGGTGAGAGGGTAGAGGTTAGGATGCCTCTCTGACACCTGAGGGCATCTTCATTAGCACACCTGCCGCCGACCTTGTAGACACATAGTAAAGGTAGGAGTGGTAGAGGACCCCCCCCACCCTTCCAATCTACTCCCCGCCCTCATCCCCACCCTCAGTCTACCACCCACTTTCGCATACCTATCCTCTGATGTCTATTCTCTACTCCACAGCCACGTTCCTACAACTTCCATTACTCATTCTTCACTCTACCCATAAGACCCCTCCCCCCTCTCTCTCTCTCTCTCTCTCTCTCTCTCTCCCCTTCCCTTCCCTTCCTTTCCCTTCCCTTTCCTTCCTTTCCCTTCCCTTTCCTTCCCTTCCCTTCCCTTCCCTTCTTATTGATCCACGTACTCACTTTTCTTGCCTTTTCTCCATTCTCCTCAAACCACCTATCCTCTTAGCCTGTTCTTCATCCTACTTACCTATTTGCTGTATCCTATTCTCTGCTCTAGTCTTGCTGTCTCTCACATATATTCTCTACCGCCCAACCTTCGCCGCTCCTACCGTTCTTACCCACATACCTATCCTCTGTATCATCTTCACTCCTCGCGTACCCTCCTTATCCACTAACCTATCTTGTCTTGTTCTCTATACTCTTCCCCTCGTAATCACTAACCACCTCTGGCTCTTCTTTCTTCATTTACCTTTCCACATACCTGCTTCTCTTACCTGTTCCCCACTTGACCTTTAGCGTTCATGTCCACATACCCACGTCTGTTGCCTATTCACTCCCTTTTTACCCTTTCACACACCACTCATCTGCTGCCTATTCCTTGTTGTTCACTTACCATCCCTCCAGTCACCCTTCTTACCTAGTCTTTGCTGTCTCTTTTCATTTTAGATCTCACACGTCTACCTCTGTTTCTTATTCTTTACTTTGGTCCTTCAGTCCCACACTCCCACATATGTGTCAGTTCTTCATTTTGTTTATAGGCTACAGTCCATTACATTTAGCCATCTGCTTACTCTCTTACCTTTCATATATCTGTCCTCTGGCCCATTCTCTCCTCTGCTTTCACCATCTCATTCTGTCCCTCATCTTCTCTGTCTTTTCACTCTTTTACCGTCCCACTCACCTGTCCTCTCCCCTCTCCTCTTCTCTACTCCCCTTAATTTACACCTCCCCATCCCTCTTCCATAGTAATAACACGACCCATTTCTCACCTCACCCAGTGCCCAGTCATGTTACCTTTTCGTCTCCAGATTACTCTCGTTTGTCGCAGTGTCTTTTCACCTAAGTACCCCCTTTATCTTCTCTTGATCCTCTCCTCTCCTTGCTCCCCTCTCCGTGTTCGTTGGCTGTTTTGATCGTGCTTTTCTTATCCGCTCCATTCCCCATCTCTCTCTCTCTTTTTCTTTACGACAATCATCTTCATTTTCATTTCCATGATGCCCATTTATTTTGCTTCTCCTCTCCTATCTCTTCCCATTCCCTCCTCTTCTTGCCTCCTCCCCTTCATTAACTATCATTACCCTCTCCTTTTTCTCTCCCTGACTCCTTTCTCTACCTCTCCCGTTTCCCTTCTATTCTCCGTGCCCGTCCCCTTTTCTGTTTTTTCTCATATCTTCCCCTGCATCTCCTCGTTCCTTAGCTCTTCCCGTCTCTCCTCTCTGTTGACCCCTTCTTTTCCTTCCCTTTCCTCATTCCCTCCTTTCTTTCCTCATTCCCTCCTTTCTTTCCTCATTCCCTCCTTTCTTTCCTCATTCCCTCCTTTCTTTCCTTATTCCCTCCATTCTTTCCTCATTCTCCATCTCCGTCGCCCCGTATCTCCTCAGTTTTAACTCCGCTTCCACCTCCGTACCCCTTTATAACCCTATCCCTCTTGCTTGTCCTTGGCCTCCCCCCCTCACTGTTTTTTAGCACACCTCTTTGATGATCCCTTCCCTCCCTCCCTCCCTCCCACCTCCTTCCTCCTTCCCATACCCAACCCCCTCCTTTATTTCTCCTTCCCTTCCTCCATTCCTTCACAGTCTTCCACCTCCCTCCCCCCTTCAACTTCACTCCATCCCACCTCGTTACTCCTTCCCATCCCTCGCCCTCTCTGTTACCTCTCCTTCTCTCCCTCCCTTCTTCCTTCACCCATCACCATCCATCTCTCTCTCTCTCTCTCTCTCTCTCTCTCTCTCTCTCTCTCTCTCTCTCTCTCTCTCTTAATAGGCCCCCATGCCCTGCCCGCCTGAATAACTTACAACCCTCAGCCCGAGTCTCCTGCCCATTTATCATCCTTTAATAGTTTCCCATCTCCGTTTATTGATTCCCGTAGCCATTTACCGGTGTTTAAGTGTTGTTATCTGCGTAGCTCGCCCCCCTCCCCCTCTACCTCTCTCTCCCCCTCCCCCCCTCACACACACACACACACACACACACACACACACACACACACACACACACACACACACACACACACACACACACACACACACACACACACACACACACACACACACACACACACACACACACACACACACACACACACACACACACACATTTACTGGCTGTGGTCTAGGGTCCAGGTCAGGGTGAAGGTCATGTTCTTTGCGCAGTGGCTGGTATCTCCAAGAGGCGACTGGAGGCGTGTGTCTGATCATACAATGTCACCGTAGGCTGGTGCTCTACCCATGAATGATCTGGAGTACGGTCGCCTTGCCTCGGAACCCTACACCTCACTAGGGTAATATGGGACTGTGTTGCTTTATCGTTCTTATTGTTTTCCCCCTGGGGAGGGAGAGAAGAATACTTCCCCAGTATCCCTGCTTGTCATAAGAGTCGACTAAATAGGGCCTTTTTGTCTCCAATCTTGCTCTCCTTACCTTCATCTTCATCTCTTCTGTCCTCCCTCTCTTCCTGTTATTTCCGTGTTTCCTCCGGCCTTTATTTTCCTCCTCTACTCCCATCAGGTTAATTTTGTTATATGACACGAATAGTTTAAGCACGTCCCACTGACGTCATTATGGCGGTTCTACAAACAATGCATATCCTTCACCTAATCTGAAATATCCCCTTTAGTTTCTAGTTATCTTCTGCCATGCCCTCCGTACTCCCAAATATACCTTCAAATCGTAACTTAACGTCATCTGACCTTTGCCATCTGGCTCTTGGTTTTCATACTCATTCATTCGTTCTTATTTATCATCTTTTATTGATTTCGTGCAGTCATTGTTTTCTTTAACCCTTTCAGGTAGAGGACGCAATTAGAAACCCGGATAAAATTTACTCAGTGGGCTCATCGTTTTTGGCGGTTTTATGTTTTTCAAAAAATTGTACGTTGTCGGAAAAGCGTTCTTGGAAATTAAGCTAACTTCTTCTAACCCCGAAGGGCTATAAGATGTATTGGGGAGGTGTTTGTTGGTAGGCATGATGATTTATTGCGATCTGAGTATGTTATAATCTTTGTTTGGTCAGATGTGGTTGTTTTAATGTCTAAAAACACGTCTCCGGAAGCCCACAGAGGAAACACACACACACACACACACACACACACACACACACACACACACACACACACACACACACACACACACACACACACACACACACACACACACACACACACACACACACACACACACACACACACACGCACACACACACACACACACACACACACACACACACACACACACACACACACACACACACACACACACACACACACACACACACACACACACACACACACACACACACACACACACACACACACACACACACACACACACACACACACACACACACACACACACACACACACACACACACACACACACACACACACACACACACACACACACACACACACACACACACACACACACACACACACACACACACACACACACACACACACACACACACACACACACACACACACACACACACACACACACACACACACACACACACACACACACACACACACACACACACACACACACACACACACACACACACACACACACACACACACACACACACACACACACACACACACACACACACACACACACACACACACACACACACACACACACACACACACACACACACACACACACACACACACACACACACACACACACGGCGGGCAAAACATAATACCTGTTCTTGCGTCTCGAACACAGGTAAAAACAGAAAAAGATTAGAAAGATTCAAAGGAAGTGGATAGTAGAAAGATGAAAGGACTATAGATAGATTTTGCTTTGAAATTATTAATATGCAGAGGAAGTAGAGTACAGAGGAGAACTACAGAGCATGTGAAGCGTACTGGTGTTGACATTGGTGTGGCTTAAGGGTGACAAGTTTAGAGTGGGAGCAGCGGAAATTGGGCTGTTCGGGAATATTTGTGGGGTGCGTGGATCGGGTGGGATAAGAAACACTGAGATGCGTGTAAGATGTAAAGAAGTGTATTGATCAAATGGTGTGTGGTTAAATGTATGGTGTGTAATATGGGTGGTGTAGTGCATATGTGAGGCACTTTGAACGTGGGTGATATGGAAGGCCAAGACGAAGGTGCGCGAAGATGTGGAGTAAGGAAGTGTGTTGATCAAAGGGTACAATTGTGTGTGCTTAAATGGTTTGATGTGTAAGATGGGTGGTGAGGTGTATATGTGAGGTACTTTGAAGGTAAGTGGTATTGAAGGGCAAGACGAAGATCACTTGATGTGGTAAGGGAAAATGTGAACGAGTATTGAGGATGAGAAAGGATCAGATCTGACTGGGGAGGGAAATGGTCGATGAAATGTACAGGAGATGCACATATAAAGAAGCACACTCCATATTTAACTTGGCACACTTCAGAAATGTACCTCACAGTTGTTGCAAGAGCGACTTAATCGGGTGAAACATTAATTGGTGAATAGTGTGTTCTTAAATGGCTGGTGACTGGAGGTGTGTTCCATTTTTCTCAATCAATCTAATGGCTCTGCCCTTGCGATAAATTGTGGAAATTGGGTAGGATGATGATGATGATGGTATTGGTGATGGTGATGATGATGAGTGATGGTGAATATTGATGGTGATGATGATGATGATGATGATGGTCTGGTATAATCTTTGTCCTGCTACTATTTTTGTATCACATTGTTGCACAGCCGCCAGATTGGTACTCTTTCTTTACTATCCATAACTTTATTGTCGTTAGCTATCTCACCTTCCTGTATCCTTTGTTTGTGTGCTGTTTCTCTGTCTTATCTGTCTTCACTATCGTTTAATATTTTCGATGCTCTGAACCCGCCTAGGTGTTCAGTTCGAACTAACTCTGGGCGATTTTATTCTCTCTCTCTCTCTCTCTCTCTCTCTCTCTCTCTCTCTCTCTCTCTCTCTCTCTCTCCTTGCCTTCCTCTCCCACGGTGCTGTTATTATGTCTCTCCTTTTTTCTCCTTCCCTAATTTCTCCTCATTGCTCCCTCCTTCCTCCTCCATTATCCCCACCCCTCTCATCCTTACTCCTCCTCCTCCTCCTCCTCCTCCTCCACCTCCTACTTTGGTTTGCTCCCATTCCTTTCTCCCCGCCTCCCTCTCCTTGTTACTTTCTCATGTTGCTTTCCCTCCCTCTCCTTTCGTCGCTTCCTTCCTCGCACAGTTCCTCCCCCCTCCCCCCCCTTGTCCCCTTCTCCTGCTCCTCCCCTCCCTCCCTCCTTGCCCCTCCCCCTTTTCACTCCTCGAACTTTTTACTTTTTTCTCCCCTCCCTGCTCCCTTATCCCTCCTCCATTCTCCTCTCTCCTCCCCCTTTCTCACATTTCCTCCCCCATTCTGCTCTTCCCCTTCTCTTTGCTCTCCTCCCCCCCCTTCCCTTCCCCCTCATTGCTTCCTTCTCCTTTCACCTCTTCCCTCCCCCATTCTTTTTTCTCCTCTCTTATTCTCCCCTCCCCTTTCTTGCTTCTTCCTCCTCCTTCCTCCCCTCCATCTTGTCTTCCTTTCTCTTCATTCTCTCAGTCTCCTCTGCCCTTCTCACCTGTCTGGCCAATATTTACATTCCTCACATTCCCCTCCCCCCTTCCCGTTCTTTGTTTTTCATCCCAACCTCTCTTTCACTTCTCTTCCCCATCTCTCTCTCTCCCTCCCCCTGCCTCTCTACCCCTTTGTCTTTCTCCCATTTCTCTCTCTCCCCCCTCCCCGCCTCTTCCCCCTATTTCCTTTCCACCACCTCTTACCCCCTCTTTCCTCTCCTTTCTTTCCCCAACCTTTCACCCCTCCTTTCCCCCATCTCTCTCTCTCTCTCTCTCTCTCTCTCTCTCTCTCTCTCTCTCTGTCGTTTTTCTTCACCCTGTCTCCCACCACTTTGTCCTGACCTCTTGCCCCTTTTTACAACTTCCCTTCATTGCCCATCTATCACCCTCTCCCTTCCATACCCCCTCATCCACCGTCTCTCTCTCTCTCTCTCTCTCTCTCTCTCTCTCTCTCGTTGGGTGTTAGGATGAGGGTAGGCCAGATAGAAGGCACTGACGGTGAAATAAAAGACAGTGGTTTAGCGGGTTTATTATTACCTGGCGGAACTGGACAACCCTTGCAACTTGCACAGTGAGTCGTGTTTGCATGAAATCCGATGAGCTTTGGTTTTGAGGTAGGAACGAGTCTCCTTGGTTACTACGATGCTTTATTTCCGCCTCCAAAAATCCGTAGCCACCTTCAGCTCCGTTGATGAAAAATAAATATGACTCGTATCTGAGGAAGCTTATCCCCATCTCTTGCTTAAGGCTTGTCTAATTTCAGGCAGCCATGATTTAGTATTCAAGCTGTGAGAGTGACCTGGTTCTGTGAGCTGAAAACAGGGCGAGGAAAGGGAAGTCGATTCTCCATTCGGACTACATTTGATCATCGTCTGAGCTGGTAGGGATTAGGGATGGTATTAGAGAGAGAGAGAGAGAGAGAGAGAGAGAGAGAGAGAGAGAGAGAGAGAGAGAGAGAGAGAGAGAGAGAGAGAGAGAGAAAGAAAAACGCCTTATACTAGACAATTGTTTGGCGTGGGTTAGGAGGGAAAGGGAGAATCAAAACACAAACGATGAAACAAGATATGGTTGTAAACAGTGGTATATAGTGCACATGGGAGCGTGAGGAGAAGAGTAGGACGGATAAAAGGCGCAGACTGGGACACCGAAGAAAGTGGTATAGTACAGTGTTATGATGAAGGTTAGGCTGTTTCGTTCATGCGGCCAGGCTCTAGATTGTAAGCCTCCATCTCACAAATTTTGGCGGCCATTGGGTTTCGAACCTACTCCAAAGCGTGAGGCCAATACAAAACCGACCAAGTCACCAATTCACCACCTTAGCTCTATATCTTCAGCTTCTCCATTCCACATTCTCCTCAGTCTCAGTGTTTCTTTGAATTTCTTAGTAATTCTCTCTCTCTCTCTCTCTCTCTCTCTCTCTCTCTCTCTCTCTCTCTCTCTCTCTCTCTCTCTCTCTCCAACCTCGTCTTTCTGTTGTCTCCAATCCTACCTTTCCCCTCCCCGCGTTCAGTTTTTCTTTGTCATTTTTTGTCCATCTTTCCCCACTTATCTGTCTCCCCGCATCACCTTAAGTCTTCACTGCTGTCACTTTTGTTCCTTTTCACTTCTATTTTTGTTCGTTTTTCCTCCGTTACTTCAAGAAGTCGTCTAGATAAGTGTGACGCGTGCTTACTTTCTTGTTTGTTCTTTCCTTCTTAGTCTTAGGGGAAACTTTGATCCTTCAGTCCTGTGACATATTTTGCATTTTATTCCTGCTGCTACCCGACAGTCGCTCAGTAGGATCTTACATGTGATGGCGGTGTGCACCATGAGTGGAGCAAAGCAAATGTGGCGCCCACCCATGAGCCTTTCTCACCATGTTTCCCTGCACCTCGCCGTGGGGAAAGACTCAGGTCCCACCTTGGTGAGGCGCTCTCCACTACAAAGGGGTTCCGGCTCCCTGGACGGTGTATATCCTGTATTGAACCCGTAGGACGCCCCCACAGAAGCAGTTGCTTACATTTGGTCGACGGATCTGCTCGGCCAAACAGACCGGGATTAAACAGCAACTGCTACTACTTCTAGATGATTTTAATCAACTTGGCATATTTCGTGTCGTGTAGGGAATAATGAAGACTATATCTGACCCCCTGCAGCTCGGAAAGTGTGTGATAGCAGGAATATTAGATTGAAAATACATCGTCGGATTGAATGGGTTAAGGCTTCGCCACGCCTATACTGTTCAACCTACATTGCCCATCTTCACAGGGTGTACTCACAGTTATAAGCATTTTATTTTATACCATTCTCCTTAGATCCTTCCCTTCTCATTTTTCTTACCATCTTTGTACTTTGTTTCATTATCTTACCGAATAGTTTTCTTGGAACCTTTATTTGTTTTCGTCCCATGTCTTTTTCGTCCAGTTTTTGTTCCCCATTAATTTTCTTTTTATCACCTGTATTCTTAGTTTCATATTTTCCCCTCTCCTTTTGTTTGTGCCTTTATTACCTGCTTCCCCCCCTTTTTTTGTCTTTATTCACTGTTTTATTTATTCCCCTCTCCCTTTTCTGAACCCTTTTCTTTCAGTTTCATATTTTTCCAGTCTTCCTTCCTTTCTTTATTCCTCCTCTCTACATCCCCCTTCTTTTCCCTCGTGCGTTTCTCATTTATTCCTCCTGTCCCCTTTCCTTCCTCACCGATCTCTCTGTTTATTCCTGCCTTGCCTTATCTGTCGTGTCGTAAAGGCCTTTTATATTATACTCTACTTTGTGTACTTTGGAAAAAAACAAAAAACAAAGCGTCTCTCCTGTCCACTCCTACATCGTATTCTCCCCAACCTTAACTTTGCACTTTATGTTCCTCTCTTTTTTCTTTCTTCTCATACCTTTATTTTCTGTTTCGTATTCATCCCTTCTGTTTCTCTATACATTTATTCTCTCTGTCTTATCCTCTGCCTTCGTATTCAGCATGTTATTTTTTCCTCTCATACCTCCTCTCACCAATGCATAACCGTCTTTCCTCTTCCTTCCTCTTTTCTCTATTCTCTTCTCTTAACTAGCCGTCTACTTTCCCGTGTTTTCCTCTTCTTTTCCTCTCTCGCGTCCATCCCTTCCTTTGTTTCCTCTTACCTTTATGATTTATATCGTATTCTTCCTCAGCCTTTTTCCTTCTTACTGTGCTATTTATTTTGCCCTTTTTCTCTTTTGTGGCAGAATCCTCTTCATCCATTTTTCATTTTCAATTATATCCTCTTGTTTCCCCCCTATTTCTGTCACGTATTTCACATTTGTCCTCTCTCCTTTTCCTCCCTGCCTTCATCCCTCCGTCTCTCCTCCTGTAATTATTAAAAACCCATCATATTCTTTATCTTCTATCATGTTCTCTTTTCTCTATTTCACAGTTTGTATCATATTCTGTATTGTTATTTTCACATTCTGTTAATTTTCTCTACTCTTTATATTCGTTCCCTCTTCATTTTCCTTGTCCATATTTCCTGACTTTATTTCTTCGCTGTTCATTATAGTATAGTCTTTCTTTTTCTCCCTTTCTCCTTTTCAGTCGTGTTTGAAGTCTGTTGTATATTTCTTTCTTCTTCTCACCTTTATCACTCCTCGCCCCTTCCTTCATTTCGTTCCCCTCTCGCCATCTCTCCTCCCTTAATCCCTCCCTTTATTCTTTATTTTTATTTTTCCCCTCTTCCTTTTTTTTCTCTCTCTCTCTCCTCCTCCCTTTATTCTTTATTTTATTTTTCCCCTCTTCCCTTTTTTTTCCTCTCTCTCTCCTCCGTACATGTACCTCGCCCATCCATACTCTTTTCGCGTCATTTCCTTCCTTACTTTAATTTTTTGTTTCGTTTTCATCCCTGCTACCGTTATTATTCTCTTCAATTCCTCCCAAACTATCCCGTCTCCCTCATTTTCTCCCTTTCTCACCTCTCAACTCCTGCTTTTATTGACCCCCCCCTCCCCTCTGTCTGTCTGTCTCTGTCTGTCCGTCTGTGTGTGTGTGTGTGTGTCTTCTCAGCTGTATAATGTTTCTCCTGTTCATATTCTTTGACACCCAGCCTACAGTTTTGTTTCTTTTTGTTCTCCCATTTCCTCCCTATATATATATTTTTTTCATATTCTCCTCTTCTTTCTTTCTTGTCCTTGTTGTTTTTTCTTATTCTTTCCGTCTCCTTTTCTCCGGTATCGTATTTTCTTCATTTTACGTTTCCCTTTCATCGTTTTGTCCTTTGTACTCCTTCCCTCTCTTCATTCCTCCTTCCTTCTCTTCTTTCCCCTTTCCCCCTCTGTCTTTTTTCCTACATGATATTCTCTCCTCCCTCGTGTGCCTCATATTCTATCTACCTTATTCCTGCTCTCTTGTCTTTTTTTCCCCTATTATTCCTCCATCCTCCTTTTCCCCGCTACCCATGTTTTATATTCTTTCTGTCTCTCCTTTATTATCCTTACCCTCCATGTTCCCCTCCTCTCCCTTTTCCTCCTACCAACTATATTGTCAGTTTTATACTCTTCCCTTTTTTTTTCTCTCATTTTCTCCTTACTTATATCCCTTCTGTCTATACTCTTGCCTCTCTGTTTCATTCCTACCTTTATTTTTCCTTTTACTTCTTCCCCATTTATTTCTCTTTTATTCCTCCTTCCTTCCCCTCATCCCACTTTCCTTCCTACCTTATTCTCTTGTTGCATTTCAGTTTCCCTCTACTGTGTTCATGCTTTTATTCTTTAATTATCTTTCTTTTTCCTGTTTTTTACTATTCATGTTCTGCCTCTTTAATTCTTCGTTACCTGTATTGTTTTTTCTTCTCTCGTTCCACCTTATTTTCTCATATTTTTTTTTTCTTTTTCAATCCCCTCCAGCGTTCTTTCTCGGGTATTCTTCCTCACTTGGTTCCCACTACTTTTATTCTTTTTATTTTCTTCCATTTTCTTTATTCAACCATTTCCTAGCTGGCATTTTTCTGTTCAATCTTTCCTCCTCCTTCTATTCTCTATTAATTTCTTCCATTCCGTATTTCTTCTTACTGTACATTCTCCTTTCCTTTCTTCATCCCTTTTATGTGTATTCTCTCCCTTATTCTCTTCTTTTCTTCGCTACTCCATATTCATTAATTTTCCATTCTAGTTAAGATTAATCCCTCTTCCTGTTCCCTCCTCTGTTTCGCATCCTTTGCCTCTCATTTTCCTTTTGTGTTTTTTTTCCCATCCTTTTATTCTTTTATCTTTTCCTCCTATCCTTTGTTTTATTCTCAGTTTCCTAATCTTTTCCCTGTTATTCTTCCTCTCTCCTTTTCCACCTCGCCTTTTCCCTTCCTGTCCACAAACTCTCCTTTTTCTGCAGACATGTGCGTTATATTTTTTCCCCTTTATTTTTCATCTTATCTTCCTGCTTTAGCCATTCATCTCCTCCTCTCGGTTTTTGTCATCATCTTCATATTCTTCAATCTGCTTTTTTTTTTTTTTTTTTTTTTTTTGTACACATTTATCATCTATTTCTGTGTTTCTCTTTTTTCCATATTTGCCAATTTGATCCTTTCTTCCTTTCCTTTTAAGCATATGCCCTACTTAACGCTCTTCTCTCCTTTTCCCTGTAATAATTATTCCCCAGTTTACATTATCTTTTCATTCCCGTCTTTGCACCTCTCTCCACTTATACCCACGCTCCTTTTCTTTCCTATGTATTATTCTCTTTCATGTTCTTCCTCTCCCTTTGTCATCTTCTTTATCTCTGTTTCGTATTCTTTCTGTGTCCTTTCACTGTACCTTTATCTTCTCATGTTCTCTTTTCCCCTTTCATCTTCATATTCTTTCTTTTGCCATCACTCCTGCCATTATTCTGTCTCATGTATTCTACTCTCCTCCATCCTTCCTTTATCCCTTCTTTTCATCCCTATCGCCCTCTTCTCCTTACCATTCTTTTCCCATCGTCATTCCTCCCACATTTATTCTCTGTGTTCTCTTCTTTCCTCCTCCCTCCTTCCTTCATTCTCTAGTTAACAATCTCCTCTCCGCTTAAATTATTTCCCACCTTTGTCCCTCCTCCATATCCGTGTCCTCATTTTCCATTCCAGTCTCCTCCTCCCTCCCGGACGTGTGGCTTCTTCTTTTTCTTTCTTGTTTTCTTCTTCTCCGTCTTCTTCTTCTTTTTTCTACTTCTTCTTTTTTTCTTCTTTTCTTCTTCTTTTTTTTTTTTCTTCTTCTTCTTTTCTTCTTCTTCTTCTTCTTCTTCTCCTCCTCCCTTTCATCCTCATCCTCGTCCATCTTTTTTCTTTCACGTTTGCATCTGTGTGTGTTTTTTTTTATTCTGGTCTTATATTTTCTTTTTAATTGGTATGCTAAAGTATCTCTATATATTCCTGGTGGTGTATTGCCCAGAAGGCCTAAGTCAGGGTGTCTGGCTTACCTTGGACATGGATTCGAAAAGTCACTGACGCATTAACCTGAAGCGATCAGGCGGACCATAGTTTCCACTGTGCTCACACCTCAGCCACACTGCAGTGCTTCAGTTATTGGATTTAGCCTTTATACAGTATTCAGTTCATTAATATTCTCATTATTCCATACAGTGTACAGTACGTGTTAGTGATGTGAGTTAATGGAGAGACTTTCATCACATGGGTGATATTACTAGTGATGACCCTTCTGTTGTCCAAAACAGTTCATTAATACCACCGTAGCCTTGACTTTAGTTATTGATGACCATTATTGTGTTAGCAGCTAAGGGTTACGTATTATGAAGCAGCGCTGCAGTGTGTGAAATCAGGAATGTAAAATATCAGTTATGGTATATTCAAATATTGATGTCATACAGTTCATACTGAGTCATATAGTGCCCTCTAATATGATAATGGTTTCTGTTGTTTCAGGTAATTGCTTGAGCAGTACCTGGATCTGCCTATGTGAGTACCAGCTTATCTAGTCTATAGCTTGTTGTTAGTTTCCAGTGTATTGCCGATTTAATCAAAATTCACCTTGATTTCCCCGTCAGGGTGATCATTTGCATATTTCTTTTAGATCCACAGTCATCACTTCTGTCTCTGGTAAAATTACACATGGTGAAGGATACATTGGACTTGTCCCTCCATATGGGATTTTCCACGGTGTTTTCCTTTAATACCGGTACGAAATTTCCATATTAAATCTACCACTAGACGATTTTATTCATCTTTGGAGAGACTTTCAAATAAGATCAGTTGATGTAGCTTTTATTGGCCCCATCATTACTTAAGGTCTGTCCTAAGTTGAATAAAATAGTTTGGTGGTATCAAGAATAGAATAAGGAAATACGGAGTGCAGTAGTGAACCCATGGACGGTAACATGAACTGAACTATTACTGTGGCTGCCCCCTAACATTTGTGATCTGTTTGGGAATGGTGTTTCCTCATAAAATTTGATCATCTTATGCAATTACTAGGTCAGTTTTGCCTGTCTCATCATTGCCAGTCCTTCCCTTTTGTGTCTGTGTTTGTCTGTCACTACCTGTCAATCTGTTTATCTCTTTCTGGTTGCCAGTCCATCTTTATATAGCAGTCAGTTAATCTGTCTGTATCTATCTGTATATCTGTCTCTTTCTGTCTTTTTTTGTATCTATCTATATGTATGTATGCATGTATGTATCTGTATCCGTATACAGTATGTACGTATGTATGTACCGGTATGTATCTGTATCTACATATCTGTCTCTCTGTCTACCTGTGTGTGTTATCTGTCTAACGAAAACATCTGTTCGTTAGCTCTTTTTATTTTATTTATTTATTTATTTTTTGAGTTGCACCTTGTTCCCTTTTTTTCGATAACGGCTAAGGCGTTGCCCCTGGGTAGAGGACTTTGGTTTTGGAGCGTGTAGCGCTTTATGACCGGATGCCCTTCCTGATGTCTACCATTGACCCTTGGGTGGACTCGAACCTCCGACCCATTGGTCAGAGCGCTCTAACCCACTGAGCCACGGCTGCTAGTTATATGTTTTTATGTATAACAGTATGTATGCTTGTAGTTATGTACTTGTGTTTGCTTATGTCTGTGCCGATCTACATCTATACATTCTTTCTGTATAGCCAGACTCCTAATCCCAGAGTAGATCCAGGGTGACCACAGCAAATATACTCAGAAGTCCTTCATCTCCACCTATATTCACTTTTCTTACATTTATAACATTTATTATTCGTTTTTTGTGTATTATTTCCCTTATTTAAATTCTTCAGGTCATCGTTCCCTGGGCTTCGGAGACTCCCTCGCACTCGTACATTTACCTTTCTTACAGTTGCCCTCGTGGTTGTACTCGTTCTGCCAAGCACCTGTCATATATGCAGTTTTAGATATTTTATTTACTAGCAGGGGTACCCGGCGTTGTCCGAATAAAACCCTGTCATCATGTATGCCTGTAGTGCTTGGTACCCTGGGTGGCCACTCCTCCTGTGAGAGAAGACCCACTGGGTCCCATTTCATTTATTGGACCTATGTTCTTTCTTGGGCACATTTCCCCTTTGGATATATTCCCCGTGAACCCATTCCTACCGTGGACCAGTATTCCTACCACCTATCCATCCACCAACCCTGCCCACCCACTCCTTCTGCCCTGCCCACCCAACCAATCCGTCCACCCATCCGACCCGTTGTAGGTGATACCGATATGGTTGTAGAAGAAGAAAAAAATTACGGTAATTGGCTGCCATGTTTCCACCATGTTGACTCGCTTGTTTCAAAACTAGTTCTACACTTGGCCGTCAGGAGTGCCATGCTAGCAGCTGTAATGTGCACATTTAAATTCCCCGTTAAAAGGTACAATTGTTACAGCTGTTTAGAGAGTTCTGAATGCATCCCCCTCGATTTCCATAGATGACAGACAGACAGACAGACATACAGATATTCTCCTGTATATGCGTGTGAATTGCCATCCACATTTGTATTCTTGTCCTGTCGTCTCTTGGGCTTAGGCGTTTCTCTAGCATCTCTTCCTCGCTGGTTTGTTTCTACGTTAATAATTTGTCATATGTTATTTATGGAGAATACCTGAATAATTAAATAGATCTGAATAGCATCAAAAGCGTGTTAATTTCTCAGTCCAGTGTATTTCGTAGGCTGAGTAAAATTATATGGTGTAGTTACTGTAGCGTGTTTAACCTGAAGGAAATCCATAACGACCATTAATTCAGGTGATGGCCAGGTGTAGCCAGATTGCAGGGTCGATTTGGCCGGTAACCAGACAGTTTTTCTTACTCCTTAACTATGGGTCACTGAATTTCATCCATCCACGACTTAATATGCAGGTTGCGAGAGTGGGCCAGTTCCCTCAATTAAACGCAAACCAACTATAGGGAGTCTCCTAAAATCACGAGATAATGGGCCGTCGTCTTTCCACCAGTTCCCCTTCATTCCGTTCCTTCCCCCTTTTCGTATGTCATCCCTTTCTTCATTTATCCCTCTCTCCGCCACCTCATCTCCCCCTTCTCACTTTCCTTTCTTCTCTTCCCCTTTCTGTATTTATCTTTACCTTCTCCATTTACTCGTCTTCTTACTTTTACTCCAGGCTCTTATCCTTTTCCTTCATTTAGTCCCTTCCTTCCACCTCTCCCACCTTCTTCTCCTTTCCCCTATCTCCATATATCTGTCAGTCTCTTATCACACTTCCCACTCTTCCTCCCTTGCCTCCCTTCCCGGCCTCTCCTTCCTTCTCTCCTCTCTCTTCATATATCTCTCACCTCACTTATTTCTTCTCCCACTCCATTTCCTCCTTGCCCTGCCTCTCCCTGATCTTCTTCCCCTCCTTTATATACTCATATCTCTCTCTACTGCACCTCTCCTCCCTCACCCCGATTCCCTCCTCACCCTCCTCAATGTATCCGTTCCTCCTATACAGTTATGCCATCTCGCCTAACTTTCCTTGCTGCTCCACTCTTCCTTCATTCTTCATATATCCCTCCTTCATTTACCCCACCTCCCTCTACCTCTCTTCCTTCATTCTCTTCCCCTTCCCCTTCTCCCCCACCTGCTCCACTCCTTCCTCCATTCTCCATATATCCTCCGCTCCTTCATTTATCTCCACCTTCTCTCCTCCTTCATTTCCCCCCCCTCCCCCTTCTCCGCCACCTAACCCACCACCACCCACCTGCATTGCTGCGACTGTGAGGACGCCTGCACCCATTTCTGTCTCACATACCAATTCTCTCTCTCTCTCTCTCTCTCTCTCTCTCTCTCTCTCTCGTTATTTTTGTTGTTGATATTATTGTAGTTGTTCTTTTTGTTGTTGCTGCTCTCCCCCTCTTCCTCCTTGTCACTAAATGAAAGGATTAAATACCAGAGATATTTGTAAGGTCAAAAAATAAATCAGACAAGACATAATGCTCAGATATCTCTTTAAATAGGAAAAAAAAATATTGAGAAGGTAGATATGAACTGGTTTGGAAATAGTGTAGTAGATGAGTAGAGTAAGTTGCACATTGATGTATCTGATTTTTCGATTGAGATTTTCAAGAATAGGCTAGATGGTACTCGACTGGACAGGGTTGGGCCTAAGACTGTATATACCCTTTTAACTCAGACATGGCCTAAAATTGCCGTCTCTCCATCATGAGTACTTGGTTGTCACAGTAGATTAAAAACTAGAATATGATGCTATAGTCATGAAGAAGTGATATAGAAAGGATGTAGAGATCGTCCTTTTCCCCCACTGGGCTCTTTGAAACAAGCCACAGACGAAAGAAGAACTGGGCCATGTTAAATAACTCTGTTCCCAGTCAGTAAAACATCCAGGACAGAATTATAAGCATTTTTCTCTTACTGCTGGGTCCCTTACTTTGAATATTTCCCTCATACTTTCCCATGAAATTTCCATGTTTTTCATACAGGATAGTGTTCTTTCTTAGCTTCTTCGGTTGGAATTTTGTGCATTTTTTTTTTCGGCCTATTCTTGTAATCTACTCATGTCCTTTGACAGTCGCTGCATAATATGGGCCAACCAGCCTTCATTGGGTAACACTATTTTTTTTGTATCTGCTTCTTCGTTTACCTCTTTCTTGTTCCTCATTATCTCCTGATTTCCCTCCTTTTTCCTGTGCTCTTCCTTCTGTTATTTCCATTGATGTTCCTCTTCCCCTTACTTATTCTCCCGTCATCTCATTCATTTCTTTGCTGTTCTCTCTTTATCTTCCTCTATCCGTTGTTGTTTTTCGTATCTTTCTTCTTAACCGTTCTCCCCACTCGTCTCTTATTATTCCATTTCTTCGTCTCTCCTATGTTATTCCTCTTCCATCGTTCGTTTTCCTCCTCCTCCTCCTCCTCCTCCTCCTCATCCTCATCATCATCATCATCATCATCATCATCATCGTCATCGTCATCATCATCATCATCATCATCGTCATCATCATCATCGTCATCGTCATCGTCATCATCATCATCATCATCATCATCATCGTCATCATCATCATCATCATCATCATCATCGTCATCATCATCATCATCATCATCATCATCATCATCATCATCGTCATCATCATCATCATCATCATCGTCATCGTCATCATCATCATCATCGTCATCATCATCATCATCATCATCATCATCATCATCATCATCATCATCGTCATCATCATCATCATCGTCATCATCATCATCATCATCATCATCATCATCATCATCATCATCATCATCATCATCATCATCGTCATCATCATCATCATCATCATCATCATCATCATCATCATCATCATCGTCATCATCATCATCATCATCATCATCATCATCATCATCATCATCATCATCATCATCATCGTCATCATCATCATCATCATCATCATCATCATCATCATCATCATCATCATCGTCATCATCATCATCATCATCATCATCATCATCATCATCATCGTCATCATCATCATCATCATCATCGTCATCATCGTCATCATCATCATCATCATCATCATCGTCATCGTCATCGTCCTTCTTCTCCTCCCACCCGTCTCATTTTCTTAGTATTCTCCTTCCATCCTAATCCTTCCTCTACTCAGCTCCCACTGCGTCTTGTGTTTGCTTTTTCCTCCTGCTCCTGCTCCTGCTCCTGCTCCTGCTCCTGCTCCTTCTCCTGCTCCTGCTCCTGCTCCTCCTCCTCCTCCTCCTCCTCCTCTGCTCCATTTACGCTGGTGACCTTGTTAACAAGAAGAAAAATCAAGAATATTTTGGGTGTGATGTAATCTCGACCCTGAGGACAGACGTTTGACAAAAAAAGAGAGAGAAAAAAAAAATGGTTCACACTTAACCCAGAGTCGGACACACACACACACACACACACACACACACACACACACACACACACACACACACACACACACACACACACACACACACACACACACACACACACACACACACACAACGTCCGTCAGATGTTAACTTCTCATTTTTACTCTGGCATTCATTAGACGCGTTCTGGGATGACGACATTGTTTACCTTATGCCTGCCGCCTCTGGACTGTTGTTCAGATTAGGAGAGACTTCTGGTACTGAGGGATTTAGAAATAATCTCTCTAGACCCATTCATTGCCATGGTTTATGTTGGTTTAGTATTATTTTGCCACTTCTTTGCGTTTTTTTTATTTTTTTATTACATGAGGCCACTTGGAATGATGTTATCCACTCCACTACGTTGCACCTCATGTATTATATTCTTGTACCAGTTTATTCAGAGGAAGAGTTGTATTAGAGATTTGCCCCTTCATTCCGAGGACATCTTTATAGGTTTTTGATACCCGAGATGGTTCGTTTAAGCGTGAGAGAGACTGTTCAGACTGGAAGATGAGAGACAGGTTTCGTAACGCCTTCTCTACCAAGGGCTGACTCGTCTCTTAAAAGTAAGAAAAAACTATAAATGACGTCCTCGGGCTGAAGGGTTTTCAATTTTCTCCACTAATATTCGACTTCAGTTCCATGCAAACGATTGGTCATTTGTTAGGTAAATAAAACTGTGTGATGATCGCTGTAATAAAACAAAAGGTGTTAATCTAGTGGAAGGACTAAAGGATACAGTTTTTCACCCTTTCAGTCTGAGAGGTCGTTCCTGAATAAGATAAAATTATGGTAGCCAGAATAAAGCGGAAAAGTCGCCCGTCTAGAGAAGAGACTAAGTAGAATGTTTCTGATGCTTTCACCACGGAAGGTCGCTCCTAATCCGAATAACAACATCTTAAGGTAGCAAGAACAGTATTCGAAAGACTTCATCGTACTGGAGAGGCTAGTGAAGATTGGTGCAAACGTTTCTATTAACTAGATGCCTCCCCTTTTGTAAACGCAATCGTCTGGTGGTGGCTAGAATGATGAAAACGTCGTTGCAAGGAAGGAATTAGTGGAGGTTTTTGTGGACCTCTTCATTACAATAGTCCTTTCACTTTAACTCGGCCCAGATTTTGGTCCTTTTGCAGCATGTTTAACGGAGCTCAGTGGAGAAAAATGCTACAGTTCTACATCTTTTCGATACCACTTCTTCCATGCAAGGACTTCTTGTATTCCTCCCTTGTTATAATTCAGCTGTCAGGATGAAGAGGCCGCAATTTTAGGCCAAGTTAAAGTGAAAAGATTATACTGTAGTGACTTCCCAGCACGAAAGCTACTGTGATGACATCTTTCATAGTTTAGTCTTCCTTACTGCAGACGATTTTAGTCTACTCGTGTGAAGCCGCCAGTAGTGAAGGGGTTAATGAACTGTCTCACCCCTCATGTTCAATAAATATTCCCTAAGCTGAATAAAATCGTCCGTGGTCAGCATGAATAAAGTGAACAAAGAAAAGACGACCTTGTACTTTTGGAGATAAAGTAGGTTGAGTCGTGACGAGTTGAGGTGTAAGTGAAATTTGATTGTCGGAGGAGTCATGTTTTTTCCTCTTCTTTCTCTCTCTCTCTCTCTCTCTCTCTCTCTCTTTTTGTAATAACAGTTCTACGCTGATGGTGGTCTTGTTTATAATTTCCGTTTTTTTTTTTTCTTATTCTGCCTCTTCCTGTTCTAGCTTTTGTTTTTTTCTTTATCTCGCCCTTTCTCTTCATCTTTTTGTGTCTTTCTCTTCCCCTTCCTCTTCCTCTTTGTTTTCTTTGGTTTCACGATTCATCTTTCTCTATGTTTCTCTCCCTTCTTCCTCTTCCTTTTCTGCCTTTTTGCCCTTCCTCCTTTGTCTCCCATCATGTGTCTCCTCCTCCTCCTCCACCTCCTCCTCCTCCTCCTACTCCTCCTCCTCCTCCTCTTCTTCTTCTTCTTCTTCTTCTTCCACGTTTGTCCCTCCCTCGCTTTATCTCCCCCGTCCACCCCGTCACCCTCATCATATCTCGCCCCACTGTCAAGGTTGCATGCCCAAAAATGGTTCGTCTTGGCCCCAGGGAAGGTAATATTTCAAGGCCTCCTCCTCCACCTCTTCCTCTTCCTCCTCTTCTTCTTCTTCTTCTTCTTCTTCTTCCACGTTTGTCTCTCTCCCTCCCTTTATCTCCCCCGTACACCCCGTCACCCTCATCACATCTCGCCCCACTGTCAAGGTTGCATGTTTCGTCTTGGTCCCAGGGAAGGTAATATTTTCCAGGGGATATTCTTTTGCTAATATTTCTCGACAGTATATCATGTCATACTCCGGAGGTAATTTTCTCCGAGTTATATTGGGATGGTAATGTTTTGGAGGCAATATTTTGAGGTAATACCGTTCAGTGGTAATATTTTGAAAGTAGTTTTTTGGATGTATTTTTCTTGAAGCAATAGTGAGATAATATTTTCGAGGTATTTATGATGTGATATTCTCAAGGCAATATTCCCGAGACATTCTGATGGCAATATTCTGGGGGTAATTTTCTGGAGGTTCCGGTGCCTGACAGTTCGGCGCGTGACGTCTGCGGTTCCACGAAAAAGTAATCTTGTTTAAGTGTATCGAGTGGTTGAGGAAAGAGGGTGTGTAAGGGGGGGGGGCAGGATGGAAGCGTAGGGTGTGTGGGGGGCAGGAAGGAAGCGTAGGGTGTGTGGGGGGTAGGTAGGAAGCGTAGGGTGTGTGGGGGACGGGAAGGAAGCGTAAGGGGTGTGGTGGTGGACAGGAAGGAAGCGTAGGGTGTGTGGGGAGGCAGGAAGGAAGAATAGAGTGTGTGGGGGGGTAGGAAGGAAGCATAGAGGGTGTGGGGGGCAGGAAGGAAGCGTAGAGGGTGTGGGGGAGGGGGCAGGAAGGAAGCGTAGAGGGTGTGGGGGAGGCAGGAAGGAAGAGTAGAGGGTGTGGGGGAGGGGACAAGAAGGAAGCGTAGAGGGTGTGGGGGAGGGGGCAGGAAGGAAGCGTAGAGGGTGTGGGGGGCAGGAAGGAAGCGTAGGGGGTGTGGGGGAGGGTGCAGGAAGGAAGCGTAGAGGGTGTGGGGGATCGGGCAGGAAGCGTAGTAAGATTGCCTATAATTCACCTCCTGCATCAACAGACACTCCCCCCCTCTCTCTCTCTCTCTCTCTCTCGAAAATCGTACCGGTATGTGGATAGCCAGAATGTTGTACAAGACTCCCTCATATTGAAAGGGTTAAGTGTTGTACGCAGATTATGCAATATATAGTCTGATATAGTTGGAAGAGGCCATTGCAGATATGACGATGATGATGAGGACGACGTATATTGACATGATAGTGATTTTTTGCGTAGTAATGATAATAGAATAATGTACAGTTTTATTGATTACGAATTAGTAGGTGAATTCTTTTGGCAGTGGGGGAGTTTGATAGTAGTGCTTTAAAGAGTCCGATGTGGCCTTGAAGGAGCTGCACAGTTGTGTCCTAATCCTTTCACCCGTCTAGGCCTCCTGTCAGTGAAGTGAGATAAATACCCTTCCGTACGCTTGAATATTACTCATTAGGAAGCTCCTATTGTGATAGTGTAGATGCAGTATGAAGAATATGTTATTATTGACTGGAAATGTGCAAAGAAACAGCTATTTTTCCCGGTCCCTCTGAAGAAAATTTACAACTGGCGAAACGCAGTGAGAATCCTACGTCCACTTACGCGAGTTTCAGATAGTTCGACGTTTCTGTTATGTATTCGTACAACCTTTGGAAGAGTGTATTTTCTCTGCTCATCCATCCATCCATCTTGTCAGGTAAATGGTGGTGATGGTGTTCGTTGTGGTGGTTGTAGTGGTGGCGGTGGTCATGGTTGTAGTAATGATGGTGGTGGTTGTAGTGGTGGTGATGGTGGTCATGGTGATAGTGGTGCATGGTTATTGTAGCAGTGGTGGTGGTTTAATGGTGGGGATGGTGATGGTTGTAGTAATAATGGTGATTGTATTGGTGGTGGTGGTGGTTGTGATGGCGGTGGTTGTATTGGTGGTAGTGATAGGTGCTTGTAATAGTGGTGATGGTCGTTATGCTTGTAGTAGTGGTAATGATGCTGCGTTGGTGCTGGTCGTTATGCTTGTAGTAGTGGTAATGATGCTGCGTTGGTGCTGGTCGTTATGCTTGTAGTAGTGGTAATGATGCTGCGTTGGTGCTGGTCGTTATGCTTGTAGTAGTGGTAATGATGCTGCGTTGGTGCTGGTCGTAGTAACGTTGGTGAAGTTGTTTGGGTAGCACAGGAACCTTCGAGTAACCTTGGAGACCGGTACCGCTCCCTCCAATACTACCCACGTCTCCACATTTACAAACTTTCTTGAGCTAAACGTGTGAATTAGATTGCTCGTTCATGCTTTACTTTTCACTCATCCGCCTGTCGTACGCTTCACAACCAATCTGGAGTGAGTATTGCAGTGAAAGAATATGAATAACTAAACGATTTCTAATAATATTAAAGCTCATAGGGACGGGTTTGTGTAGGAAATTAGTTAAGATTCTTGATAAATACGATGCTAGGTATTCATGCCCACGGGAGGGAGGGAGGGTAGGGGTTAGGGAAGGGAGGGATGGAGGGATTAGAGTGAGGGAGTGCAAGATGTTACTAGCGTGTTGCAAAATAAATCATTGTCCCAAACACACTATTGCCAAACCTCGATATTGTGTTTATTATAATTATGTGCTTCCGTGTGTGGGCGGTGAGTCTGATGCCATGAGAGGGGCCTGAGTCAGAGTAATGATGCAGCAGTGTGTGTGGATGTGAAGCGTGAAGCATGTGTCCTTGTCCTGAGGGATTAGATTGGTTTAGCGGGGCTCAGACAGGCGTTTGTTTATACTGGTGACGTCACGAGGCAGGCCACGCCCCCTCCCCCAGCCCGCGCGGCCTCAGTTGCTTCAGCTGCTGCCACGGCCGCCATCTTTCTTGTATCCTGTTCCCTGGTTGCTGTTGTGCTTGGCGTCACTGTTGTACATCATCCTACGTTCTGTTTGCACTTCCTCGCCAGTAGCAAGGAGGCACGAGAACAGTTTTGTTACAATTGCATTTGATCATTTGTTGGCCCTCTCACAGCCTTCAGTTTATAACTAGATATTCCTGCGAGACCGAATGCGGACGTTTGTTTACCGAGTTGCCTTAACTTGTTGGAGAGCCAGCATGATCCGAGTCAGCGGTCATGTTCGTAACTAAAAGTTCGTAATGTCTGCGTAAACCTTTCAGTACTATTTCTCCCTCCCCCCTCCTGTCTCCGGGGCATAAACTCAGCTATGAAGACCAGATGTGAAGCGATTAGAAAAAATTACTATCGCCTTCAGTACTTTCATACCTTTATTACCTTCCTGTTAGTCAGTGTGATTCTAACTTCTAGTACTTATTTAGGTATTGTTGCGGCCGCCTTGCTCACACCTGACTTGTGAAGGGTAAATACAGATGCTGCCTTTGATACACTTGTGAAAATATTAACGTTTTGGTCACGTAGGGATCCTCAGATTATAAAATCGTCAGTAGCTAGCCGGATTAAAATGCCTAAGTTCTCATTGCAGTGACAGGGGCGTAGGAGACTTTCCAACACGTTAATGAGTAGTTTTTTTTTTTTTCAGCTTAATTAAATTGCTTTGAATTAGCGAGAAAATAATACTTAGAATCGACCATAACATTGAAAGGGTAATCGGTCCAATACGGTGACTTTTTACACCCGAAAGCTGTAGCATGAGTGTATTTTTTTTTTTTTTTTACCGTGTGTGTGTGTGTGTGTGTGTGTGTGTGTGTGTGTGTGTGTGAGAGAGAGAGAGAGAGAGAGAGAGAGAGAGAGAGAGAGACACACACACACACACACACACACACACACACATTTCTCTTCAGTCCACGTTTTACTCCTGTCAGTTTCCTTTGTACTTGCCTCAGTATCTTGTATTTTTCGTCCTTCTTCTATTGCTGTTCTGTCTCCTATTTTTCTCGTCTTCCTCCTCTCACTCTTTTCCTCGTCCTCATCCTTCCGTGCATTACCCCTTCCTCTGATTCTCCTTTACCTTTTCTTAATACCTTTTTAATATTTTCCTCGCCGCATTTCACCGTTTGCCACCTCTACTTTCGTGTATCTTCTGCCCTTTTTAAATGTATAGTTCTTTCTTTTGCGTCCCCCTCCTCAGGTGCTTCTTTTCTTTTCCTTTTTTTTTTTTTTCTTTTTTTTTTTTTTACATCGGCTTTTTGTGTCTCCTTCAGTGGTTATTACTGTACTTCTTCCTTTACCCATCCTCTCTTAGACCTCAGCCCTCATTCTCCCTCCATCCCCATCTTCACCTATCTTCCGTCCCCTTCTTCCTTCTCCTCCTCCCCTCTCATCTGCCACCCCTTACCTCCTCCTCCTCTCCTTTCCCTCTTTACTCTTAATGTATCTTGCATTCTTTTGTCGTCACTTCCTCGCCCTCCCCAGTGTCATCATCACAGCATATCTCTGTCTCTTTCTTACTTTTTCCAATGACCTTCCTCCCCTTCTCTGTGCCTCTTCCTCACTCCCTCATTTGTACCTCTTGCATGCTCCTCTCTCTCCCCCTGGACACCACCTCCCCGGCCTCTCTCAGCAGCTTTATTTCGTGCACCCATTCCTTACATTACTGTGCTCCCTTTGTTTCATCTTTGATTTTTATTTCCCCCTACCTTGTCGTTCCGTCCTTTGCCTACATCTCTTGCTCTCCCTTTTCTCTTGCTCCTTCCCCACTTCCCTCTCCCTCTTCTTATCTCTGCCGTTATAGTCTCCAATGCCCATTTCTATTCCTCTTCATCCTCTCGTGTACCCTCTTTATCCTGTACCTTCACCCTTCCCTTCCCTGCACCTCACCCTCCACCCTTCTGATACCTCCTATGCTTCCCCATCTCCGATTCTCTCCCTCCCTCTTACATCACCCCTCCTCCTGTACCTACCCTTCCTCATTTACTTCTCCCTCTAACCTCTTAACTCCCACATTTCTTCCCTTCCCTCTCCTCCACCTCTCCACCACCCCCTCTCCTCACCTCCCCATCCCTCCCCCCCCACCTTAGCAACTAGGGCGGTGTTGCATCCTGTTTCGTTGTTGTTGTTCATTTCCTTGTCACTCGTGTGTTCTCCATCCCGTGTCTGTGTTTGTTTTACCGGCGATTTTTACGTGTTTTGCTTTTCTTTTTTACACTGTTTGCTCGCCCTTCTGAGTTTCATCACTTCTGCATGTGTGTCTTCTTTTTTATTTTCCTCGCCTTCGTCTTCTGTTTGTTCTCTTAATTCATCTCCTCCTCCTCCTCCTGCTCCTGCTCCTCCTGCTCCTCCTCCTCCTCCTCCTCCTCCTCCTCCTCCTCCTCCTGCTCCTCCTCCTCCTCCTCCTCCTCTTCCTCCTCCTCCTCCTCCTCCTTTTTCTGTTCCCTATGGAGTTCCTAAAGTATTCTCACTTTCTCAGTTTACTTTGGTATACGTTTGTGTGTGTGTGTGTGTGTGTGTGAGAGAGAGAGAGAGAGAGAGAGAGAGAGAGAGAGAGAGAGAGAGAGAGAGCATCCCCCTTCCTTGGTACTCATAGATTACCGTTACTCTGAACGTCGATGCCCTGTAATTGTCTTGGCCAGAGATACGCACATTAACTCACGAACATTTTTTTCCCTCCTCGTAAGTGAGATTGTGCAGCAAGAACATGGGATCGGGAGAATTCTGCGTGGCTCCTCATCCTGCCTACAGTAATGTCTTAGTTACGATAGAAAATTGACTTTAAGTTTGAGATTTCGGGTCTTTGGTTGAGATGTACAAATTTGCTTACGATAATTTTCCACTAGTAAGATCTCTATTTGTATTAAGAACTACACGTTGGAAGGTTGTACATTACACTTTACTTGTCTGTCTTGCAAAAATACATCTTAGTTATGAAGGATAATTAAGAACATAAGAGAAGATAACTACAGTAGGCCTGATGGTAGCTCAGACAAGAGTGTGACTGAACTAGAGTAAGACAAGGATAGCAAAGAAAATGGCTCTCTGATCGTACGTTTATATACCTTGAGCAAAATATAATAGACAAGTGGAGGCATGAATTTCGTTAAATAGGCACCAGGTATTTGCGGTAATCCTTTCAATAGTGGAGGTGTTCCCAAAGCTGTGTGTGTGTGTGTGTGTGTGTGTGTGTGTGTGTGTGTGTGTGTGTGTGTGTGTGTGTGATGGCAAGAATGAAACACAAACATGGATCATCAGTGTTTTTCCATCCCAAACTAATTAAAACAGTCTGGCGGTAGTAAGAGTTAAGTAATAGACATTATTTTATTTAAGAGGTTAGTGGATATACTCCCTATCTCCTTCACTACGAGAAGTTTGGCGTAAATTGAGTAGTCTCCTGGTATTAAAAATGAAATAATACAGGCGTCATTGTATTTAGAGTAACTCTTTTGCGACGCGAGGTGTTCATAAATCTAAGAAAGTCGACAGGTATTTTCAAGAACAAATTAAGATACGTCATTGCGCAGAAACATCTTATGGATTTTTATTTTTTTACAACGAGAGATTTAACCGAAGCTGCATGAAATTTAGTTGTGGTGATAATATAATGATAAACTTTATGGTATTATTAGGGTCAGATAATACTGTTTCTAAATCTTTGTAAGAGAGGGCTTTCTTTAACTGACTAAAATCATCCGACAGTAGCATGAATCAGACAGTCGAAGTGAAGGGTTATAACACACCCATATAAAGGGGGAGAGAGAGAGAGAGAGAGAGAGAGAGAGAGAGAATAATATTATACACGACTAGAGAGTCCTAAGAAGGTCCTTACGGTCTTAATACAGTTGGCCTGGCCCTCCTTGTTGAGAGAGAGAGAGAGAGAGAGAGAGAGAGAGAGAGAGAGAGAGAGAGAGAATTATAAATATATACACAACCACAGAATCCTAAGAAGGTCCTTACGACCTTAATAGGTGGCCTGGTCCTCCTTGTTGAGAGAGAGAGAGAGGGGGGGGGAGGTCACAGGGTTTTATATACACGTATTGAAGTGTGTGTATCACGGAATGTACAGTATAACCGATCGTGTGTGTATTAGTGTATGCACATGAGCTGTCATTTTGCTTCATGGATTGTCTTTATCACTTCACTCAGACGACTTATTTGGTTCCTCCATGTGAATGACTTGGGTAAATTAACGGGTGAATTTTTTAAGAGGAGGAGGAGATCTAGTCGCCATAAAGCCCTTCATTGATAGATATCATGGCCAAGTTTAATGTAATCGCCTTATAGTAGCAAGAAAGAATGTAAATAATTAGTCTTCATATTCAAAGGGTTCATAGTGAAAGAAAAACCTTAACTCGTTTAGTCAGAGGAATGTCTGTTAAGTTTGATTGTAGTTTGTTGGTTATATGGAAATGATAAGGGGTGTCATCGTCCTGAAGAGATTATTTTTTTTAACCGCCACTAAGGAAGTTATCTTTGGTTGGTTTGTATGTGTGTCTGTTAGCAACATTATGGGCAAAACTATTGTGTGGAATAATGACTGCGAACCATCAGAAGTTACTCAGTTTATGTGGGGAAAGAAAAAAGATGAAAAGTCGTCAGTCATGAAAAAAAAAAATGAAACGCAGATGGATCATATTGCACCAAATTCGGAATGATGATTAAGGGTCATCAGAAATGTAAGTGATTTGACTTTGGTTGGAAAGGTCAGAAGTCAGTGTCAGCGTCATGAAAAGCAGGATAATCACTGTATTACGCCTATTAGACGAGTGAAACAAGTTACAGATGTGAGAACAAGACTGTTATTTTTCCCATCGATGTTCTTTCATTTCTTACTGTATTCCTGACTTACGACCTTGAACTTCGATTAAAGGAAAAAAAAAGTTTAGGTAATAAAAGGGCCCAGCTATACCTTGAAATGTGAAACGTGGACGGAGATGTGAGCTGTCTAAACCATTCTTCTCATGGTGTCTCAGACAGAATAAAAATCGTGTGCCGATTATAAGAATATAACCTACAAGGCGGGTGTGATAACTGCACGGGTTAGTGAAGGTTATTTCTCACCAAATCCATTACCATTAGAGGTCTCTCCCAAGCAAAATAACAGTGTATGATGATACAAGGAAGAGGTTCTAGATGCGAAAAGGTTAAAACATAAAAACGGAACTGGTAGTAAGAACAGACAGATTTTCTTTTCAGTAAGGTGATGTGGCTCTGGACAGGGACTTCTTGACGAGGTGGCATTGATATAATCGGACAACAGAGCAGCCCGGTTATATCGGTGCCACCGCATGAAGGAGTCCCTAACTTCTTTCCCTATCCCCTTAGGAAGATGGTGGACGGCAGGAGAGTAACTTTAACTTACAGTCCAGCAGGTTCACCTTTATATGAGCCTGAGGTTGCGACAACTACGTTAATTACGATGATGTATTGGCGTACTTTACTTATGCTACCACCAGACGATTTAACCAGCCTAAGAGCGTCACCTGGTACTAAAGGGTGTAATGAAAGCCGTATCTAATGTAGTCAATTCACAAAGCATCTCTCAAGCCGAATAAAATTGTCGAGGTAGACTTCTTTGGGTTGATGGTTGAAAGGATTAACCGCTTTACTGTTAGGATGTCTCTTGTACTGTATTTATTTTTGCTACCGCCACGTAATTATGTTTTGTTTGGTAGATATTTGTTAATCAGGGGGTGAATACTCTACGTCAGATTCTCAGGAAAGCATATTCTTTCCTTTAATATTGGTGTTACATGGCAATTTTTTTTCAAGCTTAAGAAAATTACGCAAGGGAAGGCTGACAGATAACCGAGTAAGATATTGCTCTAGGAAAATCTAGGTATTGAAGGGTTGAATAATGTTGAATGTAATCTTCCTACGTTAGCAAGAATGAAACAGTAAAGGGTGACACCACTTCTGAATGAGTTAGAGAGAAAAATAACGTAGGCTGTTGGTATATTTCGCCTGTTGGTATATTTCGTAAAAGAGAGAACAGCTGAGCTATGTCCAGTCTTTCGTTGAAGGGATAGCAGCTAAAACTCTCAGTAGTAGTAGTGACAACCCAGACGGAGTGAGAGACTTTGACAAAGGAGCAGATGGGAGGATGAGATATGTAAATTTTCACGATTGGCGTAGAATAGATCAAGGACGAAAGCGTTATATCTGTAGACCTTGGAAGTGATAATAGCCAACAGGTCTGAGTGGAAAGAGTTTTAAGGGTTTTATTATATTTATTTTTTATATTTTTTAAGTGGACTGAGTGGAATGTGTTCGTAGCAGCCCAGTCGTTGTAGGTGTGCATATCCCCTTCCAGTGTAATGGCGTTTATATCTTACTGTTACAAACTGCGGATGATGGTATAAATTCTAAGAGATTTTTTTTGAAATGGAGAGGATAGATTTTAGCCTTAATTAGCCCTTTCTGTGGGGGTTTAATCGTCTTGTAGTAGCAAGAATAAGCTAGGGAAATATTACGTCATCCTGCTGAAGTGGTTAATATTCCAGACAGAGGTAGAACAAATGCTAACAAACAGATCTACGTGGGAAAAAAAAAAAAAAAAAGTCTTGTTCCGTGTAAATGGCTCCCCAAGATTTCAGATGATATATACCTCCACAGAGCAGCGTAAGATCCAGTCAGGTGATACGTTGAACTGGGATTCGGGAAATATAGTTACAACCAATTCCCTCTCTTAAGCAGGATATATTTTTGCCTTGGTAGTCAGGGAAAGGAGAGTGTGTGATCTTCCAATCTCTCTCTCTCTCTCTCTTTTTTTTTTTTTTTTTCGTCCTGCAAATATCAACTTTACAGTTAACATGAGGGTATTGATAATACGTGGTTTTGTGAATCTCATCCCAGACCTTCATCGCTGGACCACACTACCTTTAATTACTTTAGTACGATGGACCTTATTTAGCTTGCTATTTCCAGACGATTTTATTTACGGGGGAATCTAAAGTTGAAGGCATTACCTATAGCCTTTATTAACACTTCCAAAACGGGAGATTCCTTTTTTAAGTATAATAGAATTGTTTTGAAATAGTGTAAATATGCAAAAAAAAAAAAAAAAAGTTATCTTGCTGAAAATATTAACCCTCAGCCTATTTATGTATCCCTTAGCTGAACGTAGTTGTGACGTGGTGTTTGTCTGAGCAAAACGCATAGCCCATTTAATACGATGACGCCCTTTCTGTAGTTTATTCATGTTATCTTCAGGTGATGTCGTCAGCTTAGGAGAGGTCTTTCTGAACTGGAGAGGGTGGATGCAAGTTACTTTTACCCCTCCAGTACGAGAGGTAAATCCTACGCTTAGTAAAACTGTCGTATTATGGCGAATAAACATGTAAAAGACGTAATCGTACTGAAAGGATGTAATGTATCCTTATGAGCGAAATAATTTATTGAGAAATTTTAACTCTCACTATTAGAATTCGTCTAAGCTGAACAAAATCGTATGGCAATAGCCTTATTAAATACCCCAGTGTATCCGTCTTTTTTAATTTATATCTATGTGCATCTGTCTGTTTACATACGCGTATATATACTCCTTGACGTGCATGTGACCCAAAATGTGTTAATATTTGTTTACCGCTTTTGAAATGGTAGATTCTATGCAGATTTATGGATATGTGTGTACGAGTATGTGTGCGGGTTTGCAACGCTTTGCGTAAAATTGGTGGTGTGTAAATTTAAGACGGGGTGTGTGTGTGTATGTACAGTATGTGGATATGTGCGTCTGACCTACTTCCCGCCTCCCCCACCCAGTTGGCCGTGTGGGTGTGGGTGTGTATGTAGGTATGTGTGTGTATATTTAGGCTTGTGCCAACTAGGTGGCGTCTGGTCCCCGGCTGAGATGATCAACAGGCCTCACTCTATATCCGCCCCCACCATACATCTCCCATTCACGACCCTCATTCATAAACAACCTCACTACCATTTCTCTTTTTACTTTTCCCTTTTGTTTCCCCCTTTTTATGGAAGGGCTAAGAAAACAACAGCATCTTCTCATGTCTTTTTTTCCTTATAATGGTACTCGTATTTACGAAAGGAATATATTCGTGTGTTATCTTGTACATTCTTTCTCCCATTCTGTTTTCACTCGTACTCTTTGGCTTGCTTTGGCTCATCTACGCGTTTTTGTTATTTTTTTATTTTCCTCCTCCTCCTCCTCCTCCTTCTTTTCTGTAAAGTCATTTCTTTAATCTTCGTTTGTTCTTTTTTGCTAAGAGTATTGCGTCTCACTGTGTATATTGTTCGTGTGTGTGTGTGTGTGTGTGTGTGTGTGTGTGTGTGTGTGTGTGTGTGTGTGTGTGTGTGTGTGCGTGTATCTCGATCTTCTCTTACTCTTTAATTCGTCCTGTAAACTAGTAAGGAGAGAGAGAGAGAGAGAGAGAGAGAGAGAGAGAGAGAGAGAGAGAGAGAGAGAGAGAGAGAGAACATTCTTGTAATAACCAAGTTAGGACAGGAAGGAAGGGATTGGCAGTAGGGAGAGAGGGGTAGTGGGAGGTAGGGAATGGAAAACCAGGAGAAAGAAAAAGTATACAGATTCATTCACACTTAAAATTATCACCCCCCAAGCTTGCTAATTATTGTCACCCCCAATCTTACTAATTATCACCCCAAGCGTATTAATTATCACCTCCAAGCTTACCAATTATCATCACCCCAAGCTTACTAATTATTATCACCTCAAACTTACTACTCATCACCCCAAGCTTACTAATTTTCACCCCAAGCTTACCAGTTATCACGCCCAAGCTTACTAATCATCACGTTAAGTATGAGTCTTTCCTAAACTGATGAAATTAGCATAACGAGAGCAGTAACTAAATAAGACATCATCGTTCTGAAAGGGTTAATGGAGTCTTTATATAATACTCTCCAATACACAGAATCTCTTTTAGCCAAATTTATATTGTCTGGAGGGAGCAAAACTAGAAATACAAAATGCAAAATATAAAAAGAGGGAAGAGTGAAAGGTAATATATACATTTGATGGAAGGAGCAAAAAGAGTCGTTGTACAGTCAGAGAATCAACCACTTTCAAATATACAACTATCGAAATATACAGAAAATCCTGTCTCTGTTAGTGCGTGTTTTTGATGGTTCGATTTTTCCCCTATGTATTCGTCAAACAAAGGGAGGAGGCCCGGTTCTTTGTCTGTACAGAGAGATTTGACAGAACTGAGTGAATAAATAATCAAGAAGCCAATTTATGAGCGAGAAGATGAAAGTCAGATTAACCCCTTCACTTCAGAGAGATAAAATTGGTTAGGTCTCTGTAACGTGGGATAAATTGGTCGTTTGGTTGCAGTAATATTATGGTAAAATAGATGTGGTGATAAAGGGAGTGACGGAGATTTTAATAACCTCTTCAGTCCGAGAGATTTATCCTGTGCTGAATAATATCGTCTGGTGGGTGTAAGAACTATATTTAAAAGCGCTCTTATAATAAAGGAGCTAAAAGGGGGAGGGAATGAATGGGAAGGTGTGAAATAGAGTACAGTTAGCGAGATTAATGTGGGATACAAATAAAGCGAGACAGATTGTGACAGGAGAGAGAGAGAGAGAGAGAGAGAGAGCTAGGCGTGAAGGGCCATGAGACGGAGGACTGTGGTTCAGGTGTTTAATAAATGGTGTACTGATGGAGAGAGAGAGAGAGAAAGAGAGGTGTAGGTACGCATGTGCACGTGTGTGAATGTGTATGCGTATGTCAGTCCTAATGGATGTTTTTTGCTGAGTTTCATTCATACACGGCAGAGAAATATGTTAATGGAGGGAGAAAGAGGGGGAGGGAAGGGGATGAAAGAGGGAGAGGCAAGGGGAGAATGAGTGATGAAGGAAGGAAAATTGAGTGAAAGAGGGAGAGGGAGGGAGAAAGAATGAGGAAGAGAGGGAGTGAAAGATGGATGGGGAAGGGGAGAAAGAGTGAGGGAGGAAGACGGAGTGACAGGATAGGGAGAGAGGACCGTGCGGAGGAAAGTGAGAGTGGGGGATTGGGGTAGAGGGAGTGGGAGGAAAGGGGAAATCGAGGACACTGGGGTAGGAAAGAGAGAAGGGGAAGGGGAAAGAGAGGAGGGAAGAGGTAGGAGAAGAGGAGGGGGAGAAGGGAAAGGGAGAAGGTGGAAGAGTGGGGGAGTGTGAGAAAACGGAGGGTCAGTGAGAAAGAAAACGTGATGGGGGGTGGGAGGAAAAACAAAGAAGGGAAGGGAGTGGAAGGAAAGGGACAATGAGAGAGGGAGGAAGTAAGGGAGAGAATTAATTTGCATGAACGAGAAACTTTAAATAAATGAATCTGTTCAGAGAAATGAAGAGAGAGAGAGAGAGAGAAAGAGAGAGAGAGAGAGAGAGAGAGAGAGAGAGAGAGAGAGAGAGAGAGAGCAAAAAAGGCCGACGTGAAGGGCCACGAGACGGATGACTGTGTAGTACAGGTGTTTAATAAATGGGTGTACTGATGGAAAGAGAGAGAGAGAGAGAGAGGGTTGAAGGGTCCTGAGACAGATGACTGTGTATTATAGGTGTGTTAATAGGTATGGTGATGGACAGATGTGACAGGTTCTAGTGTGTGAGTGCTAAGGTGATAGGGAGTTTGGAGGGATGTGATAATAACCTGGACTTGTATTAATGGTTACCTGGTCACCTGGGCGTTTGGTGAGGCAGGTGGCAATGATGGAATAGGTGCAGATTGTGGCCTAAAACATAGTAGACGAATTTGTAGTGGTAGTAGGGTTTATTATTTGACAGGTACGGGACTTGGGCTGTTAGGTTACAAAGGATGTTTCTCTCTCTCTCTCTCTCTCTCTCTCTCTCTCTCTCTCTCGTGTGTGTGTGTGTGTGTGTGTGTGTGTGTGTGTGTGTGTGTGTGTGTGTGTGTGTGTGTGTGTGTGTGTGTGTGTGTGTGTGTGCGCGCGTGCGTGCTTGATAAAGTAGGTGTATGCTGTAGACAAAAACATATCTCAGTCCAAAGTAGGTCCACTGCAAGCCTGGACCTTCACCTGGGAGGGATAGTGATAGCCAGAAATATCAGTTCTTCCATGCTGGCGAAGTATGATTTAGTTTGTATTAGGTTACAGTTTTCGACATGGAGTGGTCATATGTCGCTTGCATTAATCTCCCCATATCAGTTCTTCCATGCTGGCGAAGTATGATTTAGTTTGTATTAGGTTACAGTTTTCGACATGGAGTGGTCATATGTCGCTTGCATTAATCTCCCCATATTCAGATGTCCCTCCCGAAACTGAATAAAATCAACTGTAGGTTGCAGGAATATTAAAAAAATATATATGCTGAAATGGTTAAATGTTCGCAATGGCTTGTGGATCACGCATCGCGAAATGAGTACGTTAGCCACGGAGCCACTGCTGGTCCGGACAAAGATATACACGGTGTTAATAAATATAATCAGTAGACAGGGATTAAAAAAGATAAAGGAATTATTAGGCTGATGGAGACACGTGTGTGAACGAATGTCATAATTTGTAGGTGATAATTTGTGATATGTGATGAAACAGAGGTAGTTATGAATAAAAACAAGTAGTAGATGACAGTAGGTTCTGTAAGCAAATAAGAATCAGTTAGAATCTTCTGATAAATTACCAATATGCTGGGAATCGAACCAGGGACTCTCAGGTGGGAGCCAGGCAGCATACCACTACACCACGACCAGGTACTCATCCTCTTGATGCCCACAGTGGGGGCGGAGGGACGTTGGTTACAAGATTGTGACAACGTGAGTTAACATTTACCTGGTCGTGGTGTAGTGGTATGCTGCCTGGCTCTCACCTGAGAGTCCCTGGTTCGATTCCCAGCATATTGGTAATTTATCAGATGATTTTTCCTGTGTACAGTACAGGTTTCTCTCTTCAATCAGTTAGAAAAATTGCCTTAATGATGATATATATGTGGGCTGATATAAGTGTGTTAAGGTGTAATTTGTTGTGTTAATGCTTAGTTGGTTGTTTGAGGTGACGTGTGTGAGATTAAAGGTTTCTTCATTATAGACGATTGGTAGTAGATTAGTATGTTAATAAGTTCACCATTAGGCAGGAGGAGAAAAAGATGTGTTAGGTTACGGGAGGTGCGTGTGTTGACGGATGTGATAATTTGTGTTACTAATCGGTTTGATGTGTGTGTGTGTGTGTGTGTGTGTGTGTGTGTGTGTGTGTGTTGAAACAGGTCTTTGCCAAAACAAGAATGTAGTTGACAATTATGCTAATAGGTTTTATCAGCAGACAGGTTGAGGAAAAAAGTCGTGTTTGATTACAGGTGATACATGGAACACTTGTCTATGGAAATGGTAGTGATAGAGGTGCGTGTTGTTGTGTCGGTGTTTAATTATTCGGCTAATAAGATTTCTTCCACATAAGCGTCTGATGTTAGCGTTGGTAAATATCCTTTGTATCTTGAACATAAGCGTCTGGTTAGCATTAGTAAATATCCTTTGTATCTTGAATAGCCTAGCACAGAAAAGATGTCCTCTGATCTGAAATGGTTAATGGAGCTTGTTTCTTATTCCTTCAAGCTGAGAGGGGTTTGTCTTAATCTTACGGGAGCCACAAAGACGTCCTGCATCTGAAGGGATGAAACTATAAGCTTGTGATCACCAGCGAAAGGATTAAAAGACCTCATTACCTGAATTAAACGTTAGAAATACGCAGCACCGCCGGGGTTAAATGTACAAATGTGTGTGTGTGTGTGTGTGTGTGTGTGTGTGTGTGTGTGTGTGTGTGTGTGTGTGTGTGTGTGTGTGTGTGTGTGTGTGTGTGAAGTGGTAATGGGCAGGTGTGTCGCTAAATCGGGTGAGGGGCGGGGTGCGTGAGGCGGCGGAATGGGGTCAGGCGGGGGGATAGGGAGAAGTGAGGGCCACGGGAGGAGGGTAGAGGAATAGGGAGTGGTGTGGAGCCATGGGAGAGGCGTGGGGAGAAAAGGAGGGGTGTGGAGCCATGGAAGGGGGTTAGGGAGGATAGGGAGGGGCGTGGGGGCGATGCGAAGTGGATTAGGGTGATTAGAGAGGAGTGTGCGGCCATGGGAGGGGGGTAGGGAGAATAGGGAGGGGTGTGGGGCCGTGAGAAGGAGGTTATGGGAAACAGGGAGAGGTGTGGGGGCGATGAGCGAGAAGCTGGGGAGATAGAGGTAGGGGAGAGAGAGGGAAGGGGATGGGGAGAGTATCTAGTGTGGGGATTGGGTTTTGTGGAGTGAGAGGGGACAGGGAGGGGTGAGACAGTGTGGGGTGAATGGAGATAGAGATGAGGTGGGGCTGTGGGTGAAGGGATGGGAGAAGGGATGGGGGATAGGGAGAGGAAAGGGAATTAGTTTGGAGTAGGGTTAGGAAGAAGGGAGGGAGGGAGGTGCGGGAAGGGGAAAAAAGGAGGGACGTTGTGGAGGCGAGAAAGGGGTGAACGGCATGGAGATATACAAGTGTTAGAAAATGAGAGAGAGAGAGAGAGAGAGTGAGAGTGAGAGAGAGAGAAAGAATGTATATTAACCATGAAAATGTAGGACAGGAAGGAAGGGATTGGCAGGTAATAGGAGAGAGAGAGAGAGAGAGAGAGAGAGAGAGAGAGAGAGAGAGAGAGAGAGAGAGATTAACGTTACAAGTGCAGGAAACATAAAAGGTAAGAATCAAAGTACTGATAAGGGGAGAGGGGGAGGAAGGGGAGGGGGAGGAGCAGGAGAGGGAGGAGATGAATTATAATAATAATGTATTTAGGTTATTTTTCCTATATATATATTTATTTTTGTTTATTTATTTTGAAAGATGAATAATGAGAAGGGAAGAAAATGAATGAGTGAGGGGGAACAGAGAGAAAGGAAAGAGGGTGAGGGTGTAGAATTAGATGGAACGCCAGGAATGAGGGGCTTTTGGAGAGAGAGAGAGAGAGAGAGAGAGAGAGAGAGAGAGAGAGGTTAGTTCTTTCCCTACAGTGGCGTCTCATTATATTCTTGCTGCCAACAGACGATTTTACTCATTTAGGGGAGAATTTAAGAACGGGGAAGATTATATATAGTCATTATTTACCCCATCACTACAAGAGACCCTAAGATACTGTAAGTCGTCTTCAGGTACCAAGAAAAAGCCTAAGACGTTAACATATTGAAAGGGTTAAAATGGAGGAAAAAAATGTTGGGATATTTGAGAGGAGAGAGGAAGAGGAGAAAGATGAGTGAGGATACAAGAGGATAGGAAGAAGTACAGGGAAGAAAAGAAAGAAGAGGAAGAAGTTAGATAAAATGAAGGGAGACAGGGAGCGAAGGAGGTATGCAGTTGATGGGAGAGAGGGAGGTAGAGAAGAGAAAGGGAGGTAAAGAAGGGAGGGAGAGAGGGAGGTAGAGAAGAGAAAGGGAGGTAAAGAAGGGAGGGAGAGAGGGAGGGGAAGTGAAGGGATGGAGGGAAAGAAAAGGAGCGATGGAGTGAAAGTTAAGAAAGAGGAGAGAAGGGAATAGGATGAGGATGATAAGGTGAACGGAGAGAGGGAAGATAGCGAGGGGAACTAGGAAGTGAAGAGTGAGGAAAAGAAGAGAAGGGAGGAAGATGGGGGGGAGCGGGGTGAGGGGAGTGAGAGATGAGGAAGAGGAGGAAGAGTGAGATAAGGAAAAAAAGGTAAAAAGAGGGAGAGAATGAAAAAGGAAGGGAGAAGGTGGCTGCCATTGAGTTTGTGTGGTAGATATTCACAAGTTCCTTTTCACAGCAGTCGAATAACCAAAACCTTCACAAAGGCAGTGTCTTCAGTACTTTCATGTTTTACTCTCTGTTCCTTGTAGGCCTATTTATCCTACCTATCCTAACACTTTTAAGGAGGTAGGTAAGTAAGTAGGTAGGTAGATGAGGGGGAGAAGAGGGAAGGTAGGAGGAGGTGGGTGCTGGGAGAGGAATTGAGGGGAGCATTGAAAACCAACGTCGTCTCAGTGACAACCCTGATGGATCTGTTGGAAGGTAATAGCCCGAGACTGGGGGGAGGGGGAGGGAAGGAAGGGGGAAGAGGGGAAGGGCAGGGGGAGGAGAGTACAGTGACGGAAGGGGCAGAGGGGAGGAGACGCAGGAAGGAAAGGAAACAGGAAGGAAATGGGAGAAACAAAAAGAGCGAGGAGACAGTGAAGAAGGGGAAAGATGAGAAGGAAGGTGAGGGGGGAAGGGAGGAGGGGAAGAGAAAGTAGAAGAGGGGACCTGATGGGAGGTAAGGATGCAGGGAAGACGAGGGGAAATGCGGAAGTGGGGTGTTTGTTTTCCCATCCTCGTTTCCCTTTACCTCTTGCTTTCTTTACCCTTTCCTCTTCTGTCCGTCACGTTTTGATTAACAGTTTTTCGTAAATACCTGAAAAATGATAAAGAAAAAAGACTTACATGTACCGCTAGTAATATTGCTATTTCCCAATGGTTAAGTATTTAATTAACAGAACAGGTACGATTGAGTAGTAAAAAGTCTTCTCAGTCCTGTTGCTTCTACACATTTTCCATTACGGATACTGATGAGAGGGTCTGGTGGGTGGGGGAGAGCTTTCTATTTTGCTCCCCTATTGTCAGACTTATCCAAATTTTTCTGTCAGTAGTAAGACCTGCTTAGCTAGAAGGGACCGTAAAGTCTGTGTGGTCTGTGAATCTAATCTAATCTCTCTCTCTCTCTCTCTCTCTCTCTCTCTCTCTCTCTCTCTCTCTCTCTCTCTCTCTCTCTCTCTCTCTCTCTCGAACACATATTTTTTCAAGCTGACCGCCGTGGAATGCCTGAGTGTGTTGAAGAGCTGGGTGTGAGTTATGAGGTGTGTGGTATGAAAGGGAGTATACAGTATATAGGGCAGTAGTGAAGTGAGATGTAGGTGTAGATGAGAGCGGCTACGAGGTGTGAGTAGGTAGGGACAGTAGTGAAGTGTGAGGTGTGGGATATGGAGAGATAAATGACAGTAGTGAAGTGTGAAGAGAGAGGTGTGCTTCGATTGAGGGCAGTAATAAAGGACAGTTATAGGTACAGAGTTGTAATGAAGTGTGAGGTGTGAAGTAGTGTGTAGATGACGACTTTAAGAGCCTTTGATAGAGATCCCCATGTGAGGTTAATTAGGAAGGTGAGAGGTCAGGGATAATTGAACTGAAGATTGACTAAATAACGAAAGCAAAGGGTTAATATAAATGGTATCACATTAGCCTGGGGTTTCGAAACTAGCAGTGTATTTCAAGACTCATTAACTAGCGATATATTTCAAGACTTATTAACTAGCGGTGTATTTCAAGACTCATTAACTGGCAGTGTATTTCAGGATTCATTAACTAGCGGTGTATTTCAGGATTCAATAACTAGCGGTGTATTTCAAGATTCAGTAACTAGCGGTGTATTTCAAGATTCATTCCATGGTCTGCTGTTGTTAAAAAATTTCTCAGTAATTTAGACCGGAATCTTGGCTTTAGCGAATTTTTACGATGATGCAAAAGTTAGACACATCATTCTTCAAGAGGTTAATATAACATAACTGCCTTCATGTGGACCACGATATGGTGTACGGGTGGTAAGAGGCTTGGCAGATGAAACTTGATGTACAGAAAAGTAAATTATTGGTGCATAGTGTGACCAGGTTTGTTGGATACATTGAATACAACGTAAATAATAAAGAAATGAATAAATACAGAATGTGAAATGGATCTAGGAGCCATGGTTAGCTGGGAGTAAAAACCGAGATAGTGAAGGAGCCCGCGAAATTAAGCAAACGGGGCCTTAGGATTTCTGTTCATAAACTGTGTAATTGAAATCCAAATTAATATTAGACTTTTATCTTGGTTTAGTAAGGCCACACTTGAATTATACGGTTCAGTTTTGTTGCCCGTGCTGGACAGAGGGTATTGGGTTGTTAGAGAATGTGCAGAAAAGATGATTAAAGCATGATAAATAATAGTAGGAAACTTCTTTATGAAGACAGATTGAAAAAGTTAAATTTGCATGTACTAGAAAGGCATAGAACAAGGGGTGATTTTACAGAGGTGTTGAAGTTGATGAAAAGCTGAATGCAGAAGATATTAGGAAGGTCTTAAAAGTGAACCAACAAGACAGAACTCCAGCGAATGGGTTCTGACTTTAAACAGAATCTAGTTTTTGTAGAAGGATAGGAGGGAACTGGTGTAGTAATGAAAGTCCTGAATAAGTGAAATAAATTACTCATTGTTCTTTTTATGCAGAGGTCAGGAGCGGGCTACATAAGTATACGAAGTCCTATGGATTCTCAAAAGTAAGGAGGACTGAATGGTGATTTTTTTTTTTTTTTTCCCCATAGGTTTCACTACGGCGGTGTTTTCCTTTCGTCCTTGCTTGCAGCATTTCCGAACAAGTTTTTCAAGTACTACATGGTGTTCCTCCTCACTTTTTCCTGCCGGCTTTGGGTGGAGGATTTGATGGACAGGGGAGGGCCTTCATTGTCGTGCGTATCATATTTCAGTAATCTAGTCGTACCCGTGGATAAGAGCTGCTGAATATGAGCCCGCCCGCCCAATACAAGTATCATCTTCTCCCATGTCTCATGTATCCTTATGTGTGATGTATTAGATGTACGTAGATATTAGGCAGTATGTGTTAGGCGATAGTGTAGACGAGAGCAGTAGTGAAATGTGAGGTGTGAAATGTGAAGAGGCTCTGGCCAGTAGTGCGGGATGAGTAGGTGTATGGCAGTAGTGAGGTGTGAGGTATAGCGTTGGTGTAGAGCAGTAGTGGGTTGGGAGTAGGTATGCGACAGTGGTGAAGTGTGAGGTATGAGCTATGAGTAAGTGAAGTACATTAGCGAGGTGTGAGGTGCTGGTGCTGACGAGAGCATTGAGGTGAGATGTGTTTTGAGGTGTCTTACCTTAGAAATGTCTGTGGAGTGACGTGTGGAGACACGGACAAATAAAACAACCTCGTGAGGAATGTAGAAATGTATGGTAAACTGATAGAGTGGGAAACATAAGGAGAAATACTTTGACATGGTTCGTTGGAGTGGAGCGAAAGGGGAATTAAACTGGTAAAGAGTTAGCTGTAGGGTTGTTAGAAGGAGACAGAGAACAAGGTGGAAGGACAGATGGACAAATGAAAGACTCGTGAGGAATGCTGTGTGGAGAGTTGGGGGGGGGGGTCACTAAGAATTGCTTTGAGGTTGTTTGGCCGACTGGAGAGAGAGGAGAATGAGAGACTGGGAAGGAGGGTGAATGACATCAGAAAGAGAAACATTGGACCAAGAATAATGTGTAGGAACAGATGAACAAACATAAGAGCTCGTAAGAAGTTTGTAGAATTTGATGATGTGGGAAACGCGGAGAGAGTTACTTTTGAGGTGTTTCTGCCTTGTGAAGTATAGGAGAGCACCGGATGATGATTGGAAGGAGCAGGAAAGGTAGACCAAAAATAAGGTTGAAGGACGAAAAGACAAACGAACGGCTTGTGTGGAATGTAGTGTGGTAGCTGGTGTTTTGGGTAGATAAAGAAAAACACTTTGAGGTGGTTCTGCCGTGTGGGGCGAAAGGGGAGTGAGGCTGGTAAAGAGGGTGTAAAAGATTGGACGGAGGAGGAGAGGTAGATCAAGAACAAGGGGGAGAGACAGCTGGATAAATATACGGCTCAGTGAGGAATGTTGTTTGGAATTTCAAGGGGGAAGTATAAAGCGTAATAAAGGTGGTTCGGCCTTGTAGAAGGGGTGAAGAGAGAGAGACGAGCAGGGAGTGAGAAGAGGATGGTTGGATGGAGCAGGAGAGGTAGACCAGGAATAGGATGGAGGGCTTATGAGGGAAAATTAAAGAGAAATCACTTTGAGGTGCTTCTGTCATATGAAAGGAGTGGAGAGACGATAGCCAGACATTGTATTGTGGAAGTTGGGTTAATTGAAAGAGAAGGAGAGGGAGATTAGGAGCAAGATTGGGAGTTTTTACCCGCGTCGCAAAACCAAGTTAATGAGAACAGCACGAGTTTATCTTCTGGTTGCTGTTGTTGATGATGATATTTGTTGTTGGTGTTACTGGAGAGACATTGAAATAAATCCTGATGAACTCAAACCATTAATCCTATCGCATCCATTTTTAAGGGGTATACTCTCATGGCCTTTCCCTACTCCAGCCATAATTCCAGCTCATATCACTTTTTTTTTTTTTTCCCACGTCCAATTTTTACCAACCCCCCATACACAAACACACTATCTTTCATAGAACGTATTTCAAAATGACCTTCACTTCACTGCACTCAAAGCGCTAAACAGCAGCACATGTTTACATAGGATACACATGCCTTCCCCAGCACATCCCACCCGCTCCTTCGCTCACAACTCCCCCCCCCCCCCCTTTTTTTTTCTCTCTCTCGTTTGTTTCATGGCGCGACATTGTCACACGGTTGCGTTAAGCTACATAGAAGGAGAAGTAAAACAAGATCAAGGGGGAGAGACAAGATAAAGAATGTACAGTTTATAAGGAAGGATAGCGAGCTCTGGCATACAGGATTGTTTTTGCTTTTGGAAAGAAATGTGTGGAGATTAGATAGTATGCTCTAGAATTTTTGAATAACATTACATAAACTAGACAATACCCAAAGAGTGCTTACGTCCCCTAACACCAATAAAATTTATGATAGACTGTTGTAACTCCTCTTTCCGACCATACGAATACTTTTACGGTGTCACATGTTTAGTTAATTTTACAATCTTAGTGTGCCCTGTTACACAGTCTCAAAGGGCTCATACCTCTGCCAAAGCCAGTGTATGATTTATTACTGCTTCGGATCCGGGTCCACCTCAAAATGGAATCAGCTCTCCCTTCAGCCACCGCCCACCTAGGCTTGGATAATGTGTATATAATTGTGTAGCTCTTTCCCTTGGGCATGGTGTTTGATAGTTCTCCTGCTTTAGTGCTTTCCTGGCCCTTGGTCCTACCTCACCTCATCTCTTGCGCGGGACTTAGGGTTGGGATAATGATGATGATGAAGGTGATAATAATGACAGTTTTAACTGTTTGGATGGTAATCACAAAGTATGTACTGATAAGTATTTTAATCTGGCTAGCGTCACACGGTTTTCTTTAGCCTTTAGAAGACTCATTGTACAGTACTATTATGACCTGTCTAGATCAGTGTTTTGGCCCGGATGAAAGCGATTGGTATTTGTTCCGGTTAACGTCAGATGATTTTATTTCGCTCAGAGGGGCCGGCCGCTGCCAGAGAGTTAAAACTTTGAAGCAGTGCCACCTCCTTCCCCCAGCCCCCCCCTCCCTTTTTTTTTTATGCCTTTCGTATTGAAGGGGTTTATTTGACATATGTAATCCCTCCAGATTGAGAAGTCTTGTCAAGTTGAGTAAAACCGTCAGGAGACAGCAAGAATAAAATGAATAATATGTCCCTGGCCTCATCGGGTCAAACCCTCAGGAAATAATGTTTTGTTTTTCTTTTATTATCTCTTAGCCTTGACTTGTACAGAATGTGGTTAACCCCTCCAGAACATGAGAAATCTAAACTATTCTATTGGCCAATCTTGCCTCTTGCTACTGTCATACGATATATATTTTTTTAAGTTTAAGAATGGGTTCCCGTTCTCTGATGTTGAAAGCAGTCTAAATAACGCCTTCATGATGGGAGAAAACTGTACTTCTTGCCACCGTCAACCAGTTTTACTCTCTCTCTCTCTCTCTCTCTATTTCAGCGTAGGAGTGGCTTCCTGCCCAATAAAGGTTACGTTAAGGAGTGTTGGGTGAACGGAAATGAGGCAGCTAATCCAGAGTATAAAAGTGTGCTGTTCTTGGTATTGACTATATTTGACATTATAACACTTTTTTTTTTAATGATATACGTGGGAAATGAGTCAGATAATGAAACTGAGGAATTTGTTTTGTGTTAGTTGACTTTATTTGTAGTTTTTGAATACCAAATATTTATTTTTCTGTAATATTTTCAGGGGAGTAAGCCTTTAGGATATGAAGTGCCTATTAATGTAAAACCGTATATTTCACATACTTGTTTCATTTTCCTCTGCAGTTTTTTGGTCATTTGGAGACTTTAGGATGGGGACATTATTCTCTTGACCTTTGATGGTCCTTAGCACATCTGCTTTAGTGATTTATTTGGGATAATCCGTAACCATTTGCATGCGGTGGGTTTCTCTTGAGCTAAAAGATATCGTTTGGCTGGAGTAAAATGGAAAGCTCTGTTCTTTAACCCTACCGTAAAATAATTGTCATACAAGGTTTCTCAGAGCTGAATAAGATCGTATGATGTTTGCCGGGGTAACGTATAAGTTTTCTAGTATCGACACACTTTGCCAAAATACCATAGGAGAGACTGCTGCTTTTTTGTATGCAGAAATAACTTTTAATCCCACGAGAACACTGCTCCAGGTATCATCTTAAGGGATTGCACAAAGGAAGTAAGCCGGCTGGTGAAAATACATTCTTACATTTTGAATTATTGCTGTTTTGATTGTCTTGCACTGAAGTTCTTGATTCTGGGGTGGTCGTGGGGTGTGTTCTTCCTTTAACATCTCTTCCTTATTATTTGTAGACTTCAAATTTCTGCATTAATATAATCTTCTGTTTTATCAATGGAAACTTTTATCTGTATTAAAAATGTTTATGCCATGGAAGTCGGTACGGACATTAATTTTTAAAAGTTCGATGACTTTTTTTTTTTTTTTTTTTTTTCATAATACCGACGGACGAGTTTATTGAATATAGGAGGGACATTTTATACTGGAAGCTTACACCCATCAGTAACTCCTCCATCATGAGCTGAAGAAAATCGTCTGGTAGCAGCAAGAATAAACAACAGGGAAGACGTCATCGTAGTGAAAGGATTAAAAAGATATTGATGTCTTTGGATTTCCCCTGGTTTCACGTGAACATCAGCAGGTTCAAAATAGCCACTTCCTTTGTATTAATGGAGTGGTGTTTGGATGGAATTTCCTTACCACAACCACACACCAACCCACCCTGTAAGTACTTTAATACCGGGGTGAAATTTTTATATATTATTCTATAACCAGACGATTTTATTGAGCGATTTTATTCATTTTTATACACAACCTGAAATCGTTTTAACGCCATGGTGAATTTTTTTTATATCGTATTCTTTCTATCTCCAGACGATTTTATTCAGCGAACTTATACATATGTGAGGAGGATTAAGTAGGGCTGTACCTAACCCCTCCAGTTCGTGAAGTATTCTTTTTTAAACTGAATAAAATCGCCTGGAGAAATGAGAATATTATTTAAAAGACATCTTCTTGCTGAATGGGTTAGGTTGCAGATCCTTAAAAAAAATAAAAAATCTCTAAAACACCCTAACTTCCTCTAGCACTCCCCAAACACCTTAGCTTCCTAATCAGTGACACTCCGCAAACCACCTTTCATCCATGGCACCCTAAAACACTGACATCCTAAAACACCCTATATACATGACACTCCATAAAACACCCTAACTCTTCCCACTCCACTCCCTAAAACACCTTAACTTCCTGAAACACCCCAGATCCATGACCCTCCTTAAAACACTGTAACTCTATGACACTCCCTAAAACACCCAGACTCCCCAAACACCCAGGCCCCCTAAACCACCCTAAACTCGATGCAACTCCCTAAAACACCCAAACACCGTAACTTCCTAAGGCACCCCAAATCCCTGCCTACGTGTACTTCTGCTGAGAGGCTGAGTGTGTTGCTCCGACTTCGCGTTTCCTTCAGCCTTAATTGCAGACTTTGTACAGGAGCGACACCTTATTCGTCCATGTGCTGAGTACGGACGGCCATATTTTCAAAACTGAGTCAAAGAGGGTGTGGGCAAACCAACTCGACAATAACGTTCGATTGTACAAAAATTATGGGTGTAAGAAATGGTTAGATAGCGTATTACTTTACTTAGCGTAGTATTAAACGAGGCAGAGAAGACACACTTGTTCGATTTCCCATTATTTAATTCAGTAATGATATAAAAAACTAATGGTTAGGCTTCCCTTTCACGACTTCTGATTTAATAATAAGGCTCAGTGCTGTTCCTCACATCGGCTTCCTTTCCCCTCATTGATTTCTTTCAGTCTGTCTCTCTTTTTGCCTCAGTGTCGCAGCGCTTTCCCTCTAGTATTGTAGCAGTGTACACTTATGAACTCTCTGCCTGCATTACTTCCCTTTACGGCGGGCACACAGCACCAAGCCATCTATACACAACCAACCCTCTTATAACTTTCTAAAGCAATTATTAACTAGTATTCTCAGTTATTCCTGTACACAATGGGTCGTCTCTGGAACCGTCTTTCTCACTCTAACTTCCCCTCCACACCGAACTTCCAGCCTTTTCAACATCTCGAGCTTGAATTTTGTTATATTTGGGTCGATTGTCTTTGTAAGAGTTGCGTTTGGAAGCTTGTGATGTTAGCTATGTTAAAATCAGACTCCATTAGCCTCATTACTCCGAGGATGTGTAGTATTTTGCATTTTTTTTTCTGTATAACATCAGACTTATTATATTCAGCTAAGGAGGTGAAGGGGTTAAAGAAAGGAACTCCCCAAACTCCCCAGCACGCACACACACACACACACACACACACACACACACACACACACACACACACACACACACACACACACACACACACACACACACACACACACACACACACACACACACACACACACACACACACACACACACACACACACACACACACACACACACACACACACACACACACACACACACACACACACACACACACACACACACACACACTGGCATTCCAAACAAACTCTTATAAAACTCACCATCAGCCCTTAAACCACCACAACACCCTGACCCATAATCTCCCTAACACCTCTTCCTGAGTGATTTATTTTTGGATATAGCTGGTTAGTATCCTTTTGTGCGTTATTTATTCTAAGGCGATATTGATCTCAGTAACACAAGAGACGATAGTAACTAATAAGCAAAATAACTCGTTTAAGAAAAGGTGTTAGGAAGCGTCCTTAACCACCGAGAATACGGGCTCCTGACGCTCCCTATTTGTCCCCAGCAGAGTAGTTACCAATGTCTCGATAACAACACGAAATTGGGCGAGGAGAGCTAAACAAGTCCCATGGTATTTCAGATGGTTTCGCGGGGTATCTTGGCTGTGTTCTCTGCCCCACTTGACACCATCTGCCACACCATCTGTCCCTCAGGTGTTAGGGTGGATGTGTTAACTGTCTTGGCTAAGGCTGGACACGTGGTTAACACTGGGTAACACCTGCTTATTGCCTCGGGCTGGATTGTTCTGGTGTGTGTGTGTGTGTGTGTGTGTGTGTGTGTGTGTGAAAGAGAGAGAGAGAGAGAGAGAGAGAATGTGTGTATCAGTGGATTGAGTTAGATATGTAGAGGGAGGTTAATTTAGTGTTGTTTCCCAATTTTTATTTGAAGATGTATACATCACTAAATACTGTGTGTTTCGGGGGGAATCTGTATGTGTATTAATTGGATCTCGTGTGTGTGTGTGTAATTTTGTTGTATGCAAGAGTGTATTTAAAGATATATTTGTGTAACCGAATTTCTGTCAAGCAGTGTGTGTATGTACTGTATATTGCATGGATTGAATTGTGCACGTGTCCAGTTTTATCTGACGTGGTATCGATTTGTCAGCCCATTCCCTTAGGCCCTTCAGTCCACCCACACGCCAGGAGATGTCGTGCATACCCTCACGTCCTCCACCTGGCCACAGCTAGCCAACCATGTGTACTGTGCTCAAGGCTGGAATGATGGTATTGCGGCGATTAGGTCCTACAGAAAAGACGTTTATTGTGAGGATAAAGCTGTTTCGGCTCGACTTGTACCCTCTTTACGTAGCACCTGAAGGACGATGAATGTGTTTAATCGAGAGTCTTAAATTGTTCCTTAGTTAAACTGTACCTCAGCTGAGAACGATCACGCTGTTTTGCGAGCAGCAGTCATCTTCCTCACCACTTACCACCACCTTCCACAGTTTAGCATGTCAGTGCGTTCTAGGTATTTTAAGATGATTCTGAGTAAAGTGATTCAGTACGTATGTGGCGATGTATAAAGTTTTGGCCACTGGGAACTATACTTGTGTGTGTGTGTGTGTGTGTGTGTGTGTGTGTGTGTGTGTGTGTGTGTGTGTGTGTGTGTGTGTAGATATGAACATGTGTATTTTTGACCTATGGGAACTATGCTTGTGTGTGTACTGATCTGTGTATCTGTGTGTAATGGTATGTGTGTATTAAGGCCACAGCCATCTTACCCTGTAGGTATGTCCAGGTGTTTCTCTCTCTCTCTCTCTCTCTCTCTCTCTCTCTCTCATTTTTATTTTCTCACTTCATTTTCCTACTCCTCTCTTTTATCCTTTTTATCATTCCTTTCTCATATCCATTCCTTTTCTTATCTCATACTTTATCCATACCTTTTTCATTCTCATGTTTACTTCTGTCTCACTTCAGTTTAACATTGATTTCTCGCATTCTCATTTTACCCTTATATTTTCTATTTCTCATTCATTCCCCACACCTAACTTTCTTTTCTGGCTTCTCCCCTCTCCTCTCTTCTCTTCTCCTCTCCCTCCCGTCCTGCCTTCCCTCCTCTCTGCATCCCTTCCACCCTCTCATCCTTCTTCCTTCTCTCCTTCCTCTCTACCTCCCTTCCTCCTTCTCATCCTCCGTCCTTCCTTCCTTCCTACGTCCTTAAAATACCTTTCCTTATCGTAAACTCTAACATTAAATCCTTCCCCTCATTTTTTGTTGGTGAGTCAGGCAGAGGAGGAGGGGGGAGGGAGTAACGGAGTCACTGGGGTAGTGGAGGGGTGATGGGGGATTAGGGGAAGGTGGAGAGAAAGAGGATAAATGAGGGGAGGGAGATAGAGGAAGGAAAATGCTGAAGATAAAGAAAAGGGAGGGAGATTGGAGGAGAGATGTGGGGAGGAAGAGAGAGGAGTGGGAGAAGAATAGAGGATGAGAGAGTTTGGGGGAATGAGAAGTGGAAACGAAGCTGAGGAACAAGGGAAAGGTAGAGAGAAGGAGGGATGGGAATAAAAATAGGGGAAGGAGGGTTGGGAAGAGAAGGTGAAAGGAGAAGAGTGGGAGAGAGTGAGGGGGGTGGAGAAGACATGGAGGATGAAGGGGAGAGGGGAGAAGGGATGGAGGGAAGGAGGTAGAGAAAACGTGGATGGTGAAGAGGAGAGGGGAAAAGTTATGGAGGAGGAGAGGTAGAGAAGAGATGGAGGGTGAAGGAGAGATGGAAGAAGGGATGGAAGCTTAACCTAATAGCGAAGCATCTTAACAGCGTAGTGGAGTATTGGATGGCATGGAAAGGAATGTGATAAGGAAAGGAATAACGAAAAGGATCGGGGAAAGGAATAGAAGGAGGAAGGGCTAGGAAAGGACAAGGAAACAGAAGGAGGAAAAAGAGAAGGAAAGGTTAAGGGAATAGAAGGAGGAAGGGATATGGGGAAAGAAGGGATAAATGAAAGGAAGTTTACATAATGGGAACGAAAGGGGTAGGGGAAAGAATGAATAAGGGAAGGACGAGAAAGGAAGGAAGTAAAGTATAAGGGAAAGGAATGGATAAGGAAGTAGGTGGCGACTGGGAAAAAAGCGAATAAGGTGTATAGCATGAATAAAGTGAGGAATACGTCATGGGGCTGAAGAGGTTAAAATTAATACATTGCTATACAGTCTTCACGCCAGTACTGTATACACACTTTCACTGATCTGGTGTATGAATGACTGTGGCCTCTATTGCATGGCGTTCTGTCTGTCTGTCTGTCTGTCTCTGTCTCTGTCTCTCTCTCTCTCTCTTTTTGGGAGTGACATTATTTTTTTGCCAGTCTCCTTCATTGTTTGGGTGTAATATTAGTTGCATCCTCAAGGTCATTTTTTTTATTTGCTCCACCGATACATGCACCTTTTTTTTTTTTTTTTTCTTAAATACAACTTCTGCTGCCATTGTATCTTTTTGTGCCGAAGGGATTGTTTCCCATTGCACTTTCATTTATTATATCGATAAACACACACACACACACACACACACACACACACACACACACACACACACACACACACACACACACAGCACGATTTGATTTTCACGGCCAGTTTTTTTTTTTTTTTTTTTTTTTTGGGGGGGGGGGTGTTTGGGGTGGGGAGGGGTGTTATTGCCTGTACCGAAGATATTTATTTTTCACACTGCTCTTTCATTCATTATTTCAATATTGTTTCAGGTCCTTCAGTCCAGTGATGTGGTTCTCTTATGTATGCACAATACTTCCAGGCAACAGTATTCAGCTCAAGAAAATCCTCTCGTACTTAATGGGTAACCCCTTCAGACCGGTGACGCGTATTCTTTTTTTACAGATGCCTCCTGCAGACGATTTTTTTTTTTTTCAGCGTAGGGAGGACTGTAGGTTGTGGGGGAGATAATTAAAGCTTGTCTCAATTTCCCTCCATTCCGTTTGATAAGTTGTTCCAGAGCTGAATGAAATCGTCTGCCCTGGCCTGGATAGTTGAGAAAGACGTCATCTGAGTGAAGGGGTTAATGAAGGCTGTATATCTTAACTCCTGTTCAGAAAAATCTTCTCTCTTCTTGTCTGTCTATCTACCTGTCTATCTGTCCATCTATCTCATGTGGTAAATAAAAGCGTATGAAGGTAGGAGTAGTGAGATAAAAATTGAGTTATAGGACTAAAGAGGATAACTAAGGCTGTATATTTTCGTGGTCAGTTACTTATAATTTTCTTGGCCGGTTACTTATAATTTTCTTGGCCAGTTACTTATAATTTTCTTGGCCGGTTATAATTTTCTTGGCCAGTTACTTATAATTTTCTTGGCCAGTTACTTATAATTTTCTTGGCCAGTTACTTATAATTTTCTTGGCTAGTTACTTATAGTTTTCTTGGCCGATTACTTATAATACTCTCGGCCAGTTACCTATAATTTTCTTGGCCGGTTACTTATAATTTTCTTGGCCAGTTATTTACAATGTTCTTGGTCAGTTACTTATAATTTTCTTGGCCGGTTACGTATAATTTTCATGGCCAGTTACTTATAATTTTCTTGGCCGGTTACGTATAATTTTCATGGCCAGATACTTATAATTTTCTTGGCCAGTTACTTATAATTTTCTTGGCCGGTTATAATTTTCTTGGCCAGTTACTTATAATTTTCTTGGCTAGTTACTTATAGTTTTCTTGACCGGTTACTTATAATACTCTCGGCCAGTTACTTATAATTTTCTTGGCCGGTTATAATTTTCTTGGCCAGTTATTTATAATTTTCTTGGCCAGTTACTTATAATTTTCTTGGCCGGTTATAATTTTCTTGGCTAGTTACTTATAGTTTTCTTGGCCGGTTACTTATAATACTCTCGGCCAGTTACTTATAATTTTCTTGGCCGGCCACTTATAATTTTCTTGGCCAGTTATTTACAGTGTTCTTGGCCAGTTACTTATAATTTTCTTGGTCAGTTACTTATGATTTTCTTGGTCAGTTACTTATAATTTTCTTGGCCAGTTATTTACAATGTTCTTGGCCAGTTACTTATAATTTTCTTGGCCGGTTACTTATAATTTTCTGGGCCGGTTACTTATAATATTCTTGGCCAGTTATTTACAATGTTCTTGGCCAGTTACTTATAATTTTCTTGGCCGGTTACTTATAATTTTCTTGGTCAGTAACTTATTATTTTCTTAGCCAGTTACTTATAATTTTCTTGGCCAGTTACTTATAATTTTCTTGGCCAGTTACTCCCTTACCTTCATTACGTGTATTTGCGTCAGATTCTTGAAACTGCCCTTTCATTCATTATATTGATGTTTATTTATTTATTTATTTATTTTTCACCCTAATGCTATTTTTCCTTTTTTTTCGCCCAGTGTCTGCCTTGCAATTATTAGGTGTATTGGTAGTTGTGCCGTTGATATATATTGTTTTTCATTCATTTTCGTTGTTTTATCATCGTGTGTGTGTGTGTGTGTGTGTGTGTGTGTGTGTGTGTGTGTGTGTGTGTGTGAACTCTAATATTACACAACCTCTACCAGTGCACCGCGGTTCATTGATACGTGGTAATACTGGTTCTGCCCTCAAGACATTTTAGTTTCCACCCTTGCCAGTCGTGCTGCGTCATGCTTACAACTCCATTCAGGTTTTCTGGGCTGGCCTCCATTCAGCACACCCTGCCTACCTGCCACTCCCGCCCTGTCACCCCCAATTGCCCCCACTCACCTACCCATTAAGTGATTGGGCCGACCTGATGGCTAGGTTAGACGCAGCCCTGTTAACCCATTCCGTGTGCTGACGTCATTGTATTTATTTCTTTCTAGTTACTACCAGGAAAGTTTATCCATTCCATACGTTGTCGTCATTTTGTGTTTTTTTCTGGCTTCTCTGTTTTTTTTTTTTTTTTTTTTTTTTTTTTTTGACATGCCATACGTTGTCGTCACTTTATATATATTTTTTGCTCGCTACTACCAGACAATTTTATCCATTCCATACACTGTCGGCATTTTATATATATTTTTCGTAGTTACTACCAGACTGTTTTACTCAGCTTTGAAGGGTTTCTCGTACTGAGGAAGCTACTCGTATATCTGACCAACTGAAGCTCACAAATTCTCTCCTGGGCCTATTAAACTCGTCTGGAAGCAGCAAGATATAAGGGGAAAAAATGCGTCATTGGAGTGAAGTAGTTAACCTCCATGCTACGATACATCTCCCCTGTAAATGAATATCGTATGATGGTAGCAAGAATAAAATTAAATAGGCACCATCTTCCTAACCTTATTTTTTAGTATAGTCTTGGAGCTACCGGACGATTTTATTCAACTGGTTAACCCCCAAGTAAAAAAAAATGTTACTGAAGTCTTTATCTAACCCCTCCTGTTCGAAAAGTCAGTCTTAGGTGCACAAAATCGTCTGGCGGTAGTAAGAGTGAAATTAAGACATCATCGTACTCATACTGAATGGGTGAACAATGATAATCACGTGTTTATTCATTTCTATGAGTAGAATCAAAAGGAATAATTACTAACCCATTCCCTCACAGTTCATCCTCAGTCCCCTCCCCCCAGCTTGAGAGAGAGAGAGAGAGAGAGAGAGAGAGAGAGAGAGATCGGAGGGAAGGTGGGGAGGATAAAGAGCTAAGACTACAAAGAATCATAGGTATTCAAACTATTTACGAGTCCAAATATAGATCTTCGGCTTCAATATTAACATGTAGTCTTCCTCAATTCATAGGAAAAAAAAAAAAAGCATGTGGGTGAGTGGAGAGTGTAAAGAGGTGAGAGGAAAGAGTAAAAAGGTGAGAGTAAAGAGGTGAGAGGAGAGAGTAAAGAGGTGGGAGGAGAGAGTAGAGGTGAGCGGAGAGGGTAAAGAGGTGGGAGGAGAGAGGAAAGAGGTGGGAGGAGAGAGTAAAGAGGTGGGAGGAGAGAGTAAAGAGGTGGGAGGAGAGAGTAAAGAGGTGAGCGGAGAGGGTAAAGAGGTGAGAGGAGAGAGTGAAGAGGTGAGAGGAGAGAGTAAAGAGGTGGGAGGAGAGAGTAAAAAGGTGAGAGGAGAGAGTAAAGAGGTGGGAGGAGAGAGTAAAAAGGTGAGAGTAAAGGAGGTGAGAGCAGAGAGTAAAGAGGTGAAAGGAGAGAGTAAAAAGGTGGGAGGAGAGAGTAAAGAGGTGAGAGGAGAGAGTGAAGAGGTGAAAGGAGAGAGTAAAGAGGTGGGAGGAGAGAGTAAAGGAGGTGGGAGGAGAGAGTAAAGAGGTGGGAGGAGAGAGTAAAGGAGGTGAGAGCAGAGAGTAAAGAGGTGGGAGGAGAGAGTAAAGGAGGTGAGAGCAGAGAGTAAAGAGGTGAGAGGAGAGAGTAAAGGAGGTGAGAGCAGAGAGTAAAGAGGTGAGAGCAGAGAGTAAAGAGGTGAGAGCAGAGAGTAAAGAGGTGGGAGGAGAGTGTGGTGGGGGCCGTGTTGCACCTCACCTCGCTATCTTAACAAGGGCCAGCCGCTCTGTCACCGCGTAAAAGGTAGTAGTGCTGGCTTGGTGCTGGTGGTGGGGACGGGGTAGGTGGGGAAGAAGGGGTTAGGTAGGGGTAGGGTGAGGTGGGGAGGGGAAGGTCAGGGTGGGTGGATTTGGTGAGAGGGGGAGGGAGAGGGCTTGATTTAGCGTGGGCGGGAACTGGTTACTTTTGGAGTGGTGTAGTTACTGTAGCCAGGGTGGTTTATTTATGCGTCCTGAGAGTGTCCGTTTAATATTTGACTTATTCTTTTTACCCTGAATTAGGTCCAGTTTATGGTCAAATACACTTTACCCTTCCACTACAAGACCATTTTTAGTACATGTGTTGGAAGAGGGTAGATGCCTTTTATTTTGTTCTTTTTCTTCTTGATTTTGGAAATTGTGAATCCACGTCCATTTGGTCAACCTGTATATAGCCCGTTCTCACAAGGAGCATTACCCACACACTGAGCCACCACCAACGACTGTCCTAGTCAGTCCTACCCCACCTATTTTGGTCTGATGCAGTGATTATTACAAAGAAGACTGCTTTGACAACTAATCGATCTGTAACAACCTTATTCACAGGGTATACTTAACCTGTCGTGTCCCACTACCCACTGTTCTCCAAGCCTTTCCCACCTGTTCGTCTCCCTTCCTCCCCCATCCCACCCAGTCCTGAAAACCCTGAATCAACAGAGTCCATCTCAGTCACTGAACGGTTAGGGCTGCTTCTTGCACACACCTTAATAGGCATGACCCAAAATATTGTGTAGTGTCCCGACCACCATCACATCCCACTCCGCCCATATCTCTCTGCCCACCCCACCCATTTGTGTCCTGATATAGTGAATGGCCCTACATGATTTGAATGGACCTAATTGGACGTGAATGTACCTGAACTGCCCAAATCAGGGATTCTTCGTCGGGAGGACTTTTCCCGCTGCAGAAAGTATTGGCATTTATTTATTTATTTATTTTTTTTTGGGGGGGAGGGAGGAGGGAGAGAACTCTAAATTGTGTATCGTCACCTGAGAAAGAAATATTCATAGCAGTCTTTCCTCAGAATAAGGAAACTCCTTCTTATTTCCTGTGCTTTAGCTTTAGGAATCACCCAGGATGTCAACAACCATTTTGACAGGAAGCAGTTCCAGAACTCTCAGGAGAGAGAAAATTTGTATTGTGCTAGCTAATTTTAAACCTTACCTGTGTTTACTCAAGAAAGAGCATTTTTCCCTATGACATTGAGTCATCCTGTAATAAGTTATGGAAATAATTCATGAGGAGAAACAAGTAATTTTCTGTGTTTCCGGTATTCGGACTGGGAATGTCATCAGTAGAAGTCAGAAAGGGGAAAGGTGGGTGGGGAAGCGGGTGAAAATGTGAAGGCCCTAAAGTGACCGGGAAAGACCAGACCAGTTCGGATTATACATGTTACTGACCTGACTGGACCTGAAATGGAATGGATAGACTTAATGGACCCAGCTCTATCTGAAAGGACCAAATTAGTCGTAAATAAAACTGAATGAAAGGGATAAATAAAACCGTTGTAACTCGTTGAATATTGCTACTTTGAGACAGTTACATTTCACTTCGGAACACCCTTTTCGTACTGTAAGTTAATAAAAGCTGACTCTAACCCCACCATTCTGAAAAATGTATCCAGAAACTGAATGAAATTGTCTAGAGACAGCAAAACTAAAATAAAATTTTGTCATGTGTTTAACTTTCACAGTTAGAAGAACTTTTTATAATAGCTAAGGTCTCTCCCAAAAACAAAATGAAAATATTTAGGGGTGGCAACAGTAAACCAGCAGTATAAACGTCAACTGATTCAAAGTGTTAAGCAGGGTATGAGGGAATATTGGCTGAGTATCATGTAGTTTGCAAGTGTAGGGGCTGGAGGCAAGGCTACCTTAGTCTAGCCAACTCCCCTGGATGGCGTTACATAATCGAATAACTTCCACTTACCTATTGGTAATTAAACCTTTGCTCGTGGCAAGGCGATTGATGTTCCCTAAGTGGCATTTTACATTTCTCTTTACACTTTTAAATTTAACAGAATATATTATTATGCCATATTGAGAAAAACGTTTATCTTTTTATGAGTCGATAAACTTGCCTTAGACATAGCAGAATATTTTTTCTTACTTTGCTCAGATAATATAACTTTTTTTTCGGCATACTAAGCATAAAAACACAAAAATATACTAATATGCCATGCGATAAAAATGCTAATAAGGAAGAAATGTCAGTGAGTCTACCAAGCCCACGAGTGTACGGTCATTGATCTGCAGGTACAGCAACAAGGCAACAACGTCCCAGTGAATATGTCACCTCATATGTTAGAGTTAATTAGCACGCAGTATTTAACTCTTAGCGGTGTATGTTTATTGTCGCGATATGCAGATGAGGTTAAACGCCTTCACAAGAAAATGTTTATTATATTGATTCAGCCCTTTCATTGTTGTGATTACATTTAGGTACCATATTTATTTTTATTTAGCCAAGGAGAATTTATAACCCACAAGGTGGTAAAAGCTGTTCTGCCAACCCCTTTGTATTCATGTGTTTTATCACAACATCAGACGAGCACCTTCAACTGAGGGAAATTTCTTGGTGGTCAAAGGGAAGAGTTTGACCCATTTTTCATGCATCCCTTTACTGCGATTTTTATTTTCGTAGGTTGATTTGACGTGCACTAAGACAGTATTGTAAAGATCCTCGGGCTGAAGGAATGAAGCACACTTAGGTCTGGAGAGTCGTTAGCTTTGACGATTAATAATTTTGTGGCTCTTGAAATTTTCCTTGGTATATATATATATATATATATATATATATATATATATATATATATGATGTTACAGGGAATTTGTGTAACCAGTGATTTCAAGAAATCCCTAGTGAATTCGTGAAATAAGTTCAGACAGGGATGAGTTAGGTCAGTATTGTTAGGTTAGGTTAGGTTAATTTAGGTGAACTCTTAACATACCTTGGCGTTCATCAAAATTAATCTAATCTAACCTAACCTAACTACCCTAGCCTAACATAACCTAAACATAACCTACATTATCCCAGCCTAACCTAACCGCAGCTTATATTTACCCAGCCTAAATTAACCCATCCCAGTTCAAACTCAATTCACGAATTCACAAGGGATTTGATGAAATCACTGGTTACACAAATTCACTAATATATATATATATATATATATATATATATATATATATATATATATATATATATATATATATATATATATATAGATATATAGATAGATAGATTATACAGTATATATATATATATATATATATATATATATATATATAGATAGATAGATAGATAGATAGATAGACAGACAGACAGATAGATAGATAGCTATAGATAGATAGATATAGGTATAGGCTGGTTACGGGTGTCAGTTGATTGCAAAGGATGCCAGGTAGTCGGTGGGTTGCGCACCAGTTGAATGTGGCCCCGAAAGATTTTAATCCGAGGAGTGGTTGTGGTTTATGCTCACATAGTGCCACTCAGGGCATAGCGACTGTTCACTGTTTTATATGTTTGGTCCGAGTACCAAACCCGGGGAAATACGCTTCATTTAGGACAGTAAGGGCTAAAGAATAACAAGACGAAGAAAAAAAAAAAGTGGATTAAGCCCATCTTTAAGACGACACACTTTTTGCAGTGTATTCTTGCGTCTGTCAGACAGCTCTGTGTAGTTTAGGATACTATCGCCCAGGTATGAAAGAGGTAAATGAAGATCGCATCTAACCTCTCATATCTGAAAAGTCTCTCCTGTGGTGAATAAAAAGGTTAGAATAAAGTATGATTCGTCCCCCCATCTGAATAGATTAAACTCAGGTTAGAAATAGGTATAATGTTCAAATTTGTGTCACCGGTTCAGTCTGATGTTTATATATATTTGTATATTAGACGGCTTTATGAAACTTAACTGAGGACATCTAGTTAAGAAGGAATAAATGAAGGCTGCATCTAATCTCTCCAGTTTGAAAAGTCTATACTTAGCTGAATGAGGTCGTCAGCATATTACAGCTATTTACAGAACACATCTTAGGACTGAAAGGATTAAGTCGAGTGGAGATAAGTTGATTGTCACTTTGTTTCATGAGGTTATAAAGCTTTTCGGCAAAATATAAGCGATTCTTATTACAAGTGGCTTAGTTGACTTTGAAATAGCGTTTTTAGAGTATGATTTTATTTATGAATTAGATTTAATTATATTAAAAATGAGTTTAACAGATTCGATATAGGTTATTTTCGGTAGAAGCATTCCTGTTCAGTTAGAAATAATTAGGCTGCAGTGGACAGGTGAGGGGAGGGAAGTTGAGATGAAAAGCCTTTGATACCACCCTGTTTAAATGAACTATTGTGCTTTCTCCCTCCACACACACACACACACACACACACACACACACACACACACACACACACACACACACACACACACACACACACACACACACACACACACACACACACACACACACTCGAGGTCTAACAATACCCCTGTTCAGTCAATAACTGTACGAGGCTGAAGAAAGCACAGAGTAGGTTCAGCACAGCGATCCTCAGAGAAGCTGATTATGCAGGAGAAGTAATGTGATATCTCAGAGAAAAATTACGAGGCAAGGAGAGACACGTAAAATATTGTGTGGTGTTGAGGGAGAAAGTTTGTGTTGTTGATGGAAAGGGGATAGTCTTATGGAGGAAAGTTGTGGCGCATTGAGAGAGAGACGAGTCGTAGTTTGTGATGCAGTAGCGAAAAGAGGAATAGAAGTTTGTGACGCAGCAACGAGAATAGGGACTGCAGTTTGTGACGCAGTAACGATAAAAGGAATCGAAGTTTGTGACGCAGTAGCGAGAAGAAATATCTGTGCTTGTGACGCAGTAACGAAAAGAGGAATCGTTGTTTCTGACCCAGTAACAAAAAGAGGAGTCGAAATTTGTGACGCAGTAACGAAAAGAGGAATCAAAAGTCTGTGACGTTTTAAAAAATATCGAGTTTAATTTTTTACCCCAAGAGAAGTGATAGAATGATGATTATTTTTATTTTTTGTAGGGATGTTATTCTCTTAGCCGTTTGACTGCTACAACTTATTATTTTTTTATCATGTTCTTGTTTTCTCCAAGCAGTTGCATTTACTTTATGAGAATTTTCGAGCTGAAGAGGTTAGATACAGCCTTCATTAACCCTTCCACTGTAGGGACTGTCAAGAAGTTAATGTAATTGTCTCGAGATTGAAGAAGAAGTACAAGAAGACATAGTGAAAGTGTTAGTAATTATGTAACTTCCACCTGTCTTGGAGTGGACGTAGGTGTGTGTGTGTGTGTGTGTGTGTGTGTGTGTGTGTGTGTAAATAATTATGTAACTTCTATTATTGTTGGGGTTGTGTGTGTGTGTGTGTGTGTGTGTGTGTGTGTGTGTGTGTGTGTGTGTGTGTGTGTGTGTGTGTGTGTGTGTGTGTGTGTGTGTGTGTGTGTGTGTGCTCCCTCTATCTCGTGTGTATCTTTATGTACCGTGTGTATGGCTGTCTGACTCTTCCCGAGGTAACGCCTCTGTCCAACTGTATCTCGTTTATTCACTTTTTTTTTTCTTGGTTTGGGGTCATCTCTCTCTCTCTCTCTCTCTCTCTCTCTCTCTCTCTCTCACACACACACACACACACACACACACACACACACACACACACACACACACACACACACACACACACACACACACACATCTAAGTCCATCTTCCTAAATATTTCGTCATAATGAATCACATAATTATGAGCGATCGATGTTTACTTTCAATTAAGTTTGGAAATGAGCGGCCCGGCCCTGCCCGACCCGACCGTCACGCGAATCAGAAGCTAATAACTTTACACCTGTGTGAAGTAGAGTTGAAATTCTTTCTTCATGTGTTACAGTCATTCATTTAGCTTTGTTACCAACTAAAAAGTCACCCATAAAGGCGTAGGAACCCCCTGGAATCTCGAGTTTTCCAAGGAAGTGTTTGGCTGTAATCGGTGAACGCCTCAGTTACGAAGTCAAATTTAAAAAGTTTTTCCGTCGTAACACTGTTTTTTTTTGGCATCATCGCTAGAAATTCAATATAAGAGATTCCGCCAATAATTTTTACTTTAACTTTTTTTACATGTTTTGATGGTGAAATCACGAAGAGAAAACACCTCATTTCTGGCTTTAGTCATCACAGCAGTAATATATTTTTCATTGTACAGCCACCATCATGAATAAATGATACATCAAGGGGAAAGTGTGATAACATGGGCTCGCTTGCTCGTCACACGCTCAGAAAGCGCACTTTAATGGTATACTCGCTTTCTCTGCATCTGTCTCTGTTGACTTTCATTGCTAACTTTGTGTGTGTGTATGTGTGTGTACTATGCCGGAGTGTTTACAGTGCATAAAGCGAGGTGGTGTTTACGTCTGCGGTCTGATCCCTATCTGGTTTACCGTCTGGTTTACTGTCGCGTATTAAAAGTATGCTTACTGTGGGTGGCTTTACTGTCTGGTACACTGGACGAAAGATTTTGAAATGCTACTTTGTTTTTATTTCAGTGATCGTATATTATTTTGCTATTACGTCACTCAAAGGAGCACCAAGGAAAGCAGTCATCAACTTGCTTTTTTATTTTTTATATTTTTTTAAGACTTCTGTTTTAGGGTAGATTGTAAATAAGGTATCTAATGTGTGAGTCAAAGTTAAGGGTAGTGCAGTAGGAATGCGGTATTTGAAAACTGTATTGTATTCCGTCTGTCTGGTCTTTTTATTATTCGTCTCTGGTCAGCGAACCGCAGCATAAGGTTAATAATAATAATAATAATAAAAAAAAAAAACTGATTATCATTTTGACCAAGAACTGAGAACTTCGAATCACATTTCCGCTAACATACATTTTTGTTCAGTTCTGAAAGACCCACCGGACACACACACACACACACACACACACACACACACACACACACACACACACACACACACACACAATGCTGAAGGAATTAGTTGATGTTCTGTTGGTGGTGCCTCTGCCTCTTCCCCCACTTTTTCGTTTTGTTTAGAGGTAGGCGGGTACAAACTGGGTTTTGCTGAAAGTGGGTGAAACGAAAAGTGATGGAAGGATATACTGGTCAGAGTTTTTCATGTGTGTTGTTTGTTTCGTTGGTGCTATCACTTCCTCTGTCTTCCCTCTGTTTATTTTATTTTATTAATTTATTTTTTTGAAGAAAGGGATTTGTAGATAAGAAGCTGTGTTGGACAGGTGGGTGAGGCAGAAAAAACGATCCAAGATTATGGTCCCTTTCTTACTGTTATGTTAATGTTGAGGACGGTGCTATCCCCTCCTCCCCTTTTCTGTGTGTGTGTGTGTATATATATATATATATATATATATATATATATATATACAAGAAATTAGTTGTTTGAAACAGAAGGTAAGGGATTTTGGCAAAAGATCGGTAGAAAAATTAAGGAATAATGTTATTTTGATGTGCCTTCCTTTCATGTTATTTGTCACTTTGTTGCCGTGCTGGTGTCTCCTCTCTCTCCCAACACCACTTTTTATTTCCCCCCTCTTTTTTTTTTGGGGGGGGGGAGGAGTTAGTAAGGAAGGGGAGTCGAGAATTTTAGGTTCACAGTATTTTTTTTTTCTTACATGTTACGTCACATTGGTTCACAACCCGTCCCTCTCCTGTTGTTTTGGAAGATGGGAGTTACGGGGAGTAGAAGAGGGTTTGTGGAAGGTGGGGGAAAAAATGACAGAAGAATATTTTGGAGTGTCTTCCTAGTATGTTGTTTATGTCACTTGGGTTCCGTTCTCGTCCCTTCCTTCCCCTCCTCCTCCCCCTCCCTCTCCCCCGCCCCCCTCCCCGTCCCCGCCCCCCCTCCCTTCCCTGCCACTTCCCGTGCACCCTCTTCCCCGCCCCCGCTGTTTTGACTACGCGTATTTTGGTGTAGTTTCGACATTTGCCGAGAAGGGATGAAAATTAAGTGAGCACGTGTGGAGACGCTTGGCTGTGTGTGTGTGTGTGTGTGTGTGTGTGTGTGTGTGTTGTTTTTACCGTGTGTTTAACTCTGTGGGATAGATGGTGCAGTCCGCTCCCTGAAACCCAACAGTCCTACACATCAATAAATAATACCACTTACTCACATCCGTACATATTACCATTTGGCTGCTATCTTAGGGATGGCGTGATGGCGCCAATAGGGGTGTTTGTATGATTCCAGTGTAAAGAAGAAAAATGAATACTGACGAAACTAAAATTCACTTGACTCTTCTCTGCCTTAGCTGGGATCTGTACTATGGTATTACGGTCAGCAGTCCACTCATGTACCTCTTGACCACCACCACCTGATGAGATGTAATTTCTAAGATGTTACTTTAGGATAATATTGGTCTAAGTGTAAGCGCGTAATGAATGTAAGGTGGGCAGTTAACATTTTTACTTAGATAATCTTTTTTTTTTTTTACCAATAATTTCTGGTGTTTTTATTTAGTGGAGAGCAACCCTACGCCTTAAAAGCTTAAAAACAAACTTTATAATGCTTTCCGTTTGTGGCAGAGCTTTGATATTTGAATCTTGTGAGCCCCTTCAGTCCGATGACGCATATTTGTCTGTGTTCATGCTATATCCAGACGGTTTTATTCATTTTTGGAAACTCGAACTACGGGGGTAAAGATGTGGCATTGATTAACCCAGTCGCTTTTACTTGTTCACAATAAATTGAAATAAAATAATCTGGAGGAAGTATGAATATATAAGAAAATACGTCGTGGGACTGAAGGGGCATAGCTCCTGAAGGTTATATTAAACAGAGAGAAGCCCCATGCAGCCAGAGGGTTAATGGTCATCACTAGAAGACACCTTAGAGCAAAAAGAGATGGCACAGCTTCTGCCTTCGTGCGTCACTTACCACTGTATACATTGCTGATTTTTTTCTTTACTCCTGTGGTGTCTTGATCATTTATTAATAGGACGTATTTGTACCTGTTAAACCCCTCTGTTAGGTGGTTTATATTTGTTCAGTTTAAGAGATTTATTTTTCAACTGGAAATTAGATACAACCTTCATTAACTACTTCACTTTTTAGGCAGCTTTCCTGAAATAGTCTGGTAACCCTAAGAATAAAACGAATATTACGTCCTCGGATGGAATGGGATAATGGTGGTGACTGGGTACGCAATGGTAAGAAAAGATGACACGACACAACTTCCGCCTTCATCAAGTGCCCTCACCTACTAACCTCCTATACACATTGGTAGCTCATGTGATTTGCATTCCTTATTGGCGCCAGAGCACTAATAGGACACCCATTTTGCTTTTTAACCAGTCGTGCAAAGAACAAGAGTAAAGTGTTTACAGGAGCTTGGCGGGTAAGGGACGCAGCACAATGGCGCAAGTTGTCCAGTGTGTGTTTACTTAAGGGTGTCATGTCACCACCACCAGGTCATGCCTCAGACAGTGCTGCTTTACGGGTCTTCCGTATGTATCACAAGACTATCAGTCTGTCTATAGCTAGACACTTTAATCCTTTGGGGGCGGCCATGAACACAATCGCCTCCTCCCCCATCTGGTGGCTCTGCCTTCATCTCTCACTACTCTCACTCATTTGCCTCTCCACCCCGTCACTTCAACCAAGCTTCGGGATCCCTCTACCCAACTGTCCCTGCTCCTCGCACACGTACACAATCTTGTACGGCCAATAATTTTCCATTCACTCCACATGGCGAAACTATCTCAGGATACTCCTGTTACTTTCCAGCACAATAACGTCAGTTCCACAACGCTCCTGAAATTCCTTAATTGTCTTCAGTCTCTTGCCGTAAATGCAGCTTCAGTACTATAGTTTAAAATTTATGTTACTTATCCCCTACAGATTTAGGTAGTGTAGATGAGGTTCACCTTCCAATCTTTCCTATGAAATTTCGTTTTTCTGTGCTGCATGGTAGTCCTCACTTTTCCTGCCGGCTTCCGCTGGGGGTGGGGGTGGGGTTTCCTGCTTTCCTATCCATTATCTCTGCTCTTAGAATTAGATATAGTCAGAGACTAAAAAACAGCCTCGAGTGGACCACAGGGTCTGTTGCTGTTTGCTTTCTTTTGTAAACGAAACTCCACACACATTCCTCTCACTCTTTGAATTGTGTCCTTCCAACGAAGTTGAAGTTTCTCTTTCATACATTAGTACCTTTATGTAATGACAGTAATCACTTGGATTATTTTGTGCTGTGCTCTGTAATCCTCTTACACGCCTGAGGATCCGAATCAATAGAGTAAAATTTCAGTCTTTCAAACCTGCTTGAATATTACTGTTTAGCTTAGCTAGGTATTACCGGTTTTGACCCATTTTCAAGGCATTGTTAAATAATTTTGACCACAACTATACCAGTAACTGTTGTACGTAAAGTGCTGCAGAACTAACCTGTCTTGTGTAGCATACATGCAACCATTATCATGGACAGTCAGAATCAGTAGTTCATTTACGCCCTCCAAGCCACCAGTATACTATGAGAACTTGCAGAATTAATTGTCGATAATTAAATGGATTGGAACGGGCATCAGTAGTTCAGAACCACATATGTAAAGGAATTTATTGACCATGACAGTGCGTAATAGTTGTGTGTGTGTGTGTGTGTGTGTGTGTGTGTGTGTGTGTGTGTGTGTATCGGGTCTTTTTTTGTCACAGTATTTTTATCTGGTGTCTTTGTGCAGAGTGTTAGAGTTTGGCACAGTGTTAAATTTTGATCTCATTATCCCCAGAGTTAAATTTTGGCACGGTACTCAGTTTGGTCCATTTGTGCAAAGAATTTATCATCATCATCATCGTCACCATTATTATTATTATTATTATTATTATTATTATTATTATTATTATTATCATCATCATCATCTATCAATCATCCAATCCTACATTGCCTCATGAGGAGCGTAGGAGCCCGGGGCTAGGCAGTTGGTCCTGACATTTAAGATGAGAGTGACCAGCCTCACTCATCCCTGAGTGGCATTACACGAGCAATCAACCCCAACCACCCCTTGGATATAAACTTTCACCGGCTCAATCCGATTGGAGCGCAATAATTACCCACTAAACCACCAGGCGCCAAAATTTGGTTATATGGTTACCACCCAGGACCAGGAAACCATTTGACTTGTCACTCAGTGTAGAGTCACCCACAGGCAGAAGGAAGAGAAAAGAATGAAGGAAAGAAAGACAGAAGAGAGCGTGTAAAGTTGCCCATAGGCAGAAGGACAAGGAAAGAATGAACGAATGGAAGACAGAAGAGGATGGAAAGAAAGAGGGATGGAGGAGAGGAAAGGTCAGACACCCGAGAGCAGCACTACATCGAGTGAGTGGATGGTGAGGGCCCCCACCTACCACAAATTATTATTATTATTATTATTATTATCATTATTATTCGAAGTAGTAGTAGTAGTAGTAGTAGAGATATTCGCATTTACATAAGATAGAC
>NC_137040.1:9242996-9272996 GCF_032717465.1 Coenobita brevimanus | reverse complement strand
ATGTTGAGGAAGAGAAGAGATGAGTAAGTTATATAGGATGAGGGGGAGGGGTGATAATGATGAAAGGGAGAATAAGAGAAAGAAGCGAAGAAAGAAGATGGAAGAGAAGGATAATCGAACATTAGGAAGAGAATAATCTTAGGAGAGGGGAACAGGGAAAGCAGAAAAGAGATGGGGTGATGGAGGTGTAAAGGAGGAAGAAAAGAAATGGAGGGAGAAAGGAAGAAGTAAGTAAGAGGAGCCAAAGAATAAGGATAGGAATATATGTGAAGAAAAGAGAGGAGAGAAGAATGGAACTGGAAAAGAGAATGGAGAGAGCAGGAAGAAAGGAAGAAAGAAGAAGAACTGGAGGTTAAAACAGAAAAAGAATACTGTGGAAATTAAAAGACAAAGGAAAGGGAAAGAAAAAACAGTAGAGTGGAAGATAGCAAAGTGGGAGAAAGTGAAGGAAAGAAATAGAAATAATACGAAAAATAAATAAATGGATAAGGAAGTGAAAAAGAGAGGAAATATAGGAGAAGGTAATCAGGGAAGAAGGGAAAAAAGCGGGAAATAAGAGAAAATTAGGAAAGGAAAAATGGCAGAAGGTAATGAGGAAGGATGGGAAGAAACTGGAAATAAGAGGAAATTATGAAAAGTAGAAAAATCGATGAATTTAAAAAGAAACAGAGGAGAAAGAAGAGAGGGAAGAAATAATTAAAGTTCAGTACCGAAAAATTCAGGGAGATATATGAAAAGACTGGAAAAGAATGGCATAGGAGAAAATGTTGAGTGGAAGTATAAGGGAAAGAGGAAGAAGTAGGGTAAAGAAGAAAAGATATTATAGTAGTGAGTGGAAGAGAAGTGAGGAATATTAACGAAGTGTTAGAAGGAAAGGGAGGGAAAAGAAAGGAAAGAAAAAACAGAAGATACGAATAAAAGGAGAGAATAAGTGAATAGAAAAGGAAATTGAAAGAGTGGGAGATAGGAAAAAAAACATATAAGAAAGAGAAAAATGAACTTAGGGAAGGGAGAAGAACTGAAGGGAGTGGAAGAAGAAAGTAAAGATGAAAGAGAATCAGAGGAAGAAATATAAAAACAGAAAAGAAAAAAGCAAGAAAAGAGGAAAGGACTGTGAACGGAGTGGTAGAAGGTAAGGATGAAGGAGAAGGGCCAGAGAAAGAAAAGAGATGGAAAAGATAAGAGAAAAAAAATGAAGAGAAAGAAAGAGAAGAGAAGAGGGAGGGGAAAAAATAATGTTAAGAAGGAAAACAGTGGTAAAGGAGAGAAAAAATTAAAGTTAACCATGATATGTAGAAAGAAAGAATGAAAAGAAAACGGAGTAGAGGAAGAAACCAAACCAAGACTAAAAGGAGAAAGAGTGGGAATGAAAAACGGAGGAAAATTAATTGGCAAGGAATTCAGGCAGGAAAAAATAGGTGAATAAGGGAAAGGGAGATGATAAAGGAGGGAGAAAAGGCAAAAAGAGAGAAAAGAGGAAGAGATGAGGTGGCACAGAAAGGAGAATGAAAAGAGAAGGAGGAAGGTGATGTAAGAAATTCCTATCCCGACCATAATTAAAGTGATTCTCTCTCTCTCTCTCTCTCTCTCTCTCTCTCTCAGTTATCTAAATCTAGTGTTGTGTGGAATTCCTTTATACTGGTATCTTGGCTGGCTTGCAGACCCCCTTCCCCCCCTTCCCCCGTCCGTGTTTACTCTCCTCCCCTCCCCCAGCTCTCTCCCCCTCACCCCCCTCTGCCCTGTCTACTATTCTCCCCCTTAGCCCCACCCAATTCTGTCTCCCCCTCCCCTCCTCCCCCTCCTCATTCTCTCCCCCTGTCTTCCCTCACCCTCCCTCACTTCCCTCCACAGTCTCCTTCGTCCTCCTCTCCCCCCTTCAGTGTCGACTTCTCTTCCCCATACCCCCGCCCTTCCCTCTTTCCTCCTTCCTCATTCGCTCTTTATTTATCTCTCATCTTTGTCTCTCTCTTTCTCCCCTCCCATTATCTCTCTCCTCCTCCCTCTCCTCTCCTCCTCACTCCATGTGTCCCCTTCCTCTCCTTAACTCTTTTCTCTCTCCTCGTCTCTGCGGCTTCCTTATTCCACCTCTCTCTCTCTCTCTCCATTCTCATCGTCTTCCCTCTGTGTTTTCCTCTTACCTTCTTTTCCCTCAGTTTTTCATTGCAGTCCATTCATCCCTCCGTTTTTCACTTTCATCTCCCCACTCCATTTTTACCTCCTCACTTTCTTCCCTTTTACATTCTTCAATTCTTTTCCCCATTCTGCTATTTTCTTGTCCTTCATTTCATCTTTCGCCTTTTTCTTCATTCTCATTCCCTTCGTCATTCTTCTTGTTTCTCCATTCGTTCCCTCTTTTCTTCATTGTTTTTCTCTCTCGCTGCTTCCTTATTTTCTGTTCCCTTTGCCACTGTTTTTCTCTCTCCCCTTCTTATTGATTTCCACGTGTTCTCTGCATCCCTCTCCTGTCGAAACTGAGTATCATTTTCCCCGTTTCTGCTTTTATCCTCCTTCTTTCCTTTCTCTTTCTTATGCCATTTTATGTGTCCCTCTCCTGTCTCTCGCATTTCCTCTTCTTTCTCCAGTCTCTTTCTCCTTCCACTATTAATGCTTTCTGCTTCCCACATTTACCATTTCCTTTTCTCACATTTTCACCCTCCAAATTTTCTCTCCTCTTTGTTCCCCCCACCCTCCCCGTCTCTCTCTCTCTCTCTCTCTCACACACACACACACACACACACACACACACACACACACACACACACACACACACACACACACACACACACACACACACACACACACACACACACACACACACATATTGCATACCTTTTCTCCCCCTCTCCCCCTCATCTCACAGCACACGTCTTGCCTTGCCCCCCATACTCTCCCCCCCCCCCCCGTTGAGTACAAGAATACTCGGCTGCTTACTGGACCCCCCCCCCACACACACACACACACACACACACACACACACACACACACACACACACACACACACACACACACACACACACACACCCACACACACACACACACACACACACACACACACACACACACACACACACACACACACTCAGACATACTTTATACGTCTCGAGCTAAATATGTACTGTGTGTGTGTGTGTGTGTGTGTGTGTGTGTGTGTGTGTGTGTTTGTGTGTGTGTGTGTGTGTGCAAGCTTGTAGTCTATGTGCTTGTGTTGTGTGTGCACCAGTATGACATTTGAACTCGCAGGACTATTCATGGCTTCAAAATAATAGAATATAACGTAGGTGTAATGTGAATCGCGCCTCTAGCGGCCACGAGTTGTGCTTACCCCGTGGCGACCCTTCGGCGACCCGGCATGACCTGGCGTGAGAGGGTGTGGCCTAACCCTACGCTTGGTCAACACCCACCATCAGGCTTTTTATCCCTTGAGTCCATAGTTTTTGTTTTTTCCATTTTTTTCCCAGCTACTTCCAGAGGACTCTATTGAAAATGTGACCTCCTGTGCTATAGTAAAGGGATTAGTGAATACTTTATTTAACCTCTTCATTTAGAAAGTCTCTCCCAAGCCTGAATTAATCGTCTGCCAGTTGCAAGAATGGAATTAAAAGTAAGTGCTTGTATTGGAGGAATCTATGTTGTCTTTAAAAATAGCCAGGAATATTTAGGATTTTACAAATGCAAAAGGAAAAAAAATAAACTACTGGATCTTACATAAACTTACCGGTATTCCTTCTATAGACAGCCCAATAAATGATAGCCGTAATTGGCATCCTTTCATTTCGAGGTGACTGCACAGAGAACGGTGAAAGAAGAGAAAATAAAATGAAGGCAGGCTGTTACAGGGTTGAGTAGTTCTGTGCCTGAAGGATTGGGAATAGCAGTTAACCCTTGCCATGGAGTGCTGGATAGGAGACGGGTGTGAGTGTATGTGTGGATAGGCGGGTGCTGTGTATCCGCATTAACGCCTTGACTGGTGGGAATTTCTCGGTGTTGATGAATGGAGTTGTCCAGCGTTTGTTAGACTAAAATACCTGAGCGGGACCCAAGGAAAGTGTTAAATCAGGCGTTCAGTTAGAGAGCAAGTAATAACCATATCCAGTATAACAGTGGTACTAGGGAGAGAGAGAGAGAGAGAGAGAGAGAGAGAGAGAGAGAGAGAGAGAGAGAGAGCTCAGTGAGGGAAAGGGATTAGACGAGACAAGAAGCCATTGACTCCACCCTGTTTAGAAGTGCTTTCTTTGGTGATCTCCCTCACACATAATGGCTTTGTTCAGCTTGGGGGTGAACAAGTCTCCTGTAAATTTCACCATCTGTACAGGGACACAGAGAACACGCAGTTGGTTCAGTACAACCTTTTCTGTGAAGTTAATTTCGCAAGAGAAGTTATTTACAGAAATATCCAAAAAAATGGTGTATAAAAAGGTTAACATTCACTCCCGTCTTACCCTTTGCAAATATTAGGAACCCCAGTGTAGAATGAGTACGTTGTGATTAGTCCTGTGAAAAGCAGACAGTGTAAGCACGAGTATTTATAGGTAGTAATGTGTGGCAGTTTTAGGAAATATTTGTGTTGACAGACGTATTTCGTGAGCTTGACGTGTGTGTGGGTGTGGGTGTGGGTGTGGGTGTGGGTGGGTGTAACAGTATTCTAGTAAAACATGGCTCCTTGAAGGTTTTTGCCGGTCTCATATTCACTCATGCCAGATCCACCAGACACACACTTACTTCCCCCCCCCCCGCATCTCTCTCTCTCTCTCTCTCTCTCTCTCTCTCACACACACACACACACACACACACACACACACACACTGATATTATTTTTTCTCCAGTCGGGGATGATAGGGATATGTGGGAGACGCGTGCAGACTCCATCATATTGTTGTTCTAGGCGTTCTTCATATGCTTGGAATTTAAAGCTTACTATAACTTAGTGATTAGAGACGTATCATAATAGTAGTTGTTGAATTTCTTATTAAATATTGTAGAGCTAACACGTGATTGGTATTTTGACCCGGCAGGAAAGCATAGGAAAAACAAGGAAAATTGTAGATGACTGTGAAAATGGGCGAAAGAAAAAGAGAATGTTCGGAAAATTAAACTTTGGAACGGAGGAGGAGGATTATTAATTAGAGAGAAGATAATGGGAAAAAGGAGGAAGAAAAATGTGTGTGTGTGTGTGTGTGTGTGTGTGTGTGTGTGTGTGAGAGAGAGAGAGAGAGAGAGAGAGAGAGAGAGGATTAAGAAAAACTGTCAGAAGGGGAAAACATTAAGAAGAATAAGGGAAATAAGTATATAGGAAATGTAAGAAAGGAGGTAAAAGAGGGGAATGCATTTAGAGGGGAGGCTGAAGTAAACAGAGTGAGCGGTTTAAGGTCAACACGCCTAGTCCAACACCTGTGGCTGCCTGAGGAGTGGGGAGAGGCAGGCAGGCAGGCAGTCACGTAGTGGTGGAAGGCAGGAAGGTACAGTAGGTAGGTAGAAGAGACAAGCAGTTATTGTAGGTATGCAGGTAGAAAAGATGAGGAATAGGAAGGTAAATAGATGAGTAGGGAGGAAGGTACAATAGTAGCAAGATGGTATAGTAGGTATGCAGTTAGGTAGATAAGCAGAGGAAGTGGTAGAAAGGTAGAGGAATAGGCAAGTAAGCATAGTAGTTGGGAGGAAGATGTAGGAGTAGCAGGAATGAATAGTGCATGTGCAGGTAGGTAAGTAAATAGAAAGGTAGAGGAAGAGGCTGGTGTGTAGAGGAGTAGCAGGAAGGTATGACTGGTGTGCACGTAGGTAGGTAAGTAGAAGAGGTAGATAGACAGAGGAAGACACAAGTAAGCAGAGGAATTGGGAGGAGGGCAAGCTTTAGGGGAGAGATGCTAGACCACGGATACTGAAGAGGTAGGGAGCCAGCTCTAACCTCCTCAGTTATTTATTTATTTATTTATTATTTATTTGCTATATATATATATATATATATATATATAAATATATATATATATATATATATATTTATATATATATATATAAATTGATATATCCATATAGTTGCATAAAAAAGAAAAAAATCAGAAGAGAATATTTTTACGTGTCTTCGAAAAATAAACTTGTAAAGAATGGGGGGTGTCAGGGAGGCTTCTAAGTCCACGGGAATACGGGCGACAGGCAGAGTGACGGGTAGGAGGTAGAGAGGGAGGGGGAAGGGATATGGAAAGTAAGGGGAGAAAGGAGAATGCTTAGCACAATGGAAGGAAGCGTTTAAGGGAGAAGAAGAGGCAAGAAATATCAGTAAGTAAAGGAACAGTGTGGAAGAAAGTAGTGAAATTAGTGAAAGAGAAAAAGAAAGAAAGGGAAAAAGAAAGATGATAATTTCTGAAAGACTAAAGCTGGTAGGAGAGAGACAGGGCAGGGAAATGGTGAGCATTTTTTTAGACAGGTAAATTGATAATGTAGAAAGAGATTTAGCTTGAAAACAGGAGGAGGGGAGAGTGGAAGGAAGAGAAATGGGAAAGACAATAATTACAGAGAAGTGGAAACTCAGAAGGAAAGATAAAGAAAGATGGAATAATGAGTGCTGGGTAAATATACTTACATATGGGGAGAGAATTGGGATGGAAAACATGAGAACGAAAAGAGAAGAGGAAGGAAGGGAAATAAAAATGGCCTAATGATTATGGAAAATATGAATGCAAGTGTGGGGAGAGGGAGGGAAGGAAGAAGTAATAAACATCAGGTAAGTAAAAAAAAAAAAAAAAAAAAGAGAAAAAAAACACACACACACGCACACACACAGAAGAATGGAATGGAAATAAGAAAATGGAAAGGTGAGGGACTGGGAAGGAAGTAGTAAGTAATGAGAAATATCGGCAGGTAAGTGGATAGGGATAGACAAGGAGAGGAGACTGAGATGGGAAACAGGAAAATAAGGGAATGAAAGTGAAGAACAGGAAACAATAGAACTAAGACCAGCATAATAATCAGAGAGAAAAGGAAGCTGACAGGACAATAATGGAATGTTAATAAAGCAGGATGTGAATCAGAGGAGGAAGACGAAGTAGGTAATATAGAGGAAATAAAAAGAATAAGTGGGAATAGAAAATAGTTACAGTGACAGCGGCTTATTAAGGAAGAGAAGGAAGACAAAGCAGAAATAAGAGAAGAAAAATGAGATAAAGAATGTTATAAATTCTTGTATTGTGCTTTAATATTTTGGCGTTTGAACGAGTAAATGTAGAGAACTAGGACGGTACATAGGAAAGGTAGATACTGTTAACAAAAGAATAATTGAGACGCCCACGTTTGATTCAGTTAGACCAGAGTCATACTGCTTAATATATTCTGGAGTGTGTGTGTGACAATTCTAAGCATCTGAAAATCCAGGTTGATGCCAAATTATGTTACTTTAGGTTGACGCCAGGTTGTTACTTCAGGTTGATGACAAATTATGTTACTTTAACGTAGGTTGATGGCAAATTGTTACTTTAGGTTGATGGCAAATTGTTACTTTAGGATGGTGACAGATTATGTTACTTTAGATTGATGGCAGATTGTGTTACTTTAGGTTGACGCTAGAATATGGTACTTTAGAAACAAGCACACTAGTACGGAATGTACGGTCACTGAAATAAGATAAGGAGTGTATATCAAAGCTCTTCATATTCTTTTTCAAAATGTAAAGTTCAGCCGAGATTTGTTCCCCTTGACTGTACATTTAAAGTACATTTTTCAAACCGGCTTAGTAACTCAGGCTTATTATTATTATTATTATTATTTTTTTTTAGTTTGTATCACAGATTTATCGTTCCTTTCCTAAATATGTCCATTTTTTTTTTCCCCCCCAGAAACCTATAATAGAATGATGTGGCTGCGTTTGAGAGTGTGTGACCAGCTCTTTGATTAAGCTGTGAGGCCGACCATTCCTACAGTGTATTGATAACTGCCATAATTTTGTTTATTACAGTATTAGTTTACGACAGATTGCGATAGGAATTTTAAAGCGAAAGAAAACTACGCAACACCTGGCAGGAAAATAAAAGATAAGTCAGGTGTTTAAAAGAAGTGGCTTTATTTATGTATTTACTTATTTACTTTTTTTTTTCCTCAAAGGGACTGGACATTTGGATCGCCAGGTATGTAATATGAAATAAAATGTTAAAAGAAATGAAAAATGAATGATGGTAAAGTGATAGAAAGTATCAATACTACCGTGATGAAAATTAATGAGGTAGGAAAGAGAAATGGAGAGAGAGAGAGAGAGAGAGAGAGAGAGAGAGAGAGAGAGAGAGAGAGAGAGAGTAAATAAAAGAGAAGGGGGAAGAAGTAGATTTTTGCTTACACACGTGGTTAAATGTCAAAGGGTTGAAGTTGTATTAAATATTACGATGACGGAGGTGGGGTGAGGGGAGGGGAGGGGAGGAAGGGAGGGAGGCTAAAGAAGGAGAGGATGTGGGAGAGAGGGAGGGAAGGAAAGGATGAGGGAGGGAGGAAGGGAGGGAGAGTAAAATGCAAATGAAGAGGGAGGGAGAATACGTGGATGGAGAGAAGAGAGGAAGGGAAGGGGAGCTAGATGCAGAGGGTGAGGGAGGGAGGGATAGAAGGAAGGAGAGGAGGGAGAGTTAGATGCAGATGCAGAGAGAGAGGAAGGGAGGGAGGGAGAGTCGTCATCCACTCAAGCTGGGGCTCGGTAAAGGTTAACCAGAATGACGCCACCACCACATCCACCACCACCACAATCACAACCACTACATCCACCACCACAACCACAAACAGCATAATCATCACTCATATTCCACGTACCAGAGCATGTCATAACTATCACATCTACACACTCCCCTTCCTTTTAGTCACTCCTGTAGCTCTGAAAACTTAAAATTTTATCATCATCGTAATTGTTTACATCTGATAAAGGGAATGGATAGGATTCAGAAAACTTTATATGTATTCATTAATCTTTCAGGGCTTCTGAATTTTCGGCTTTACCTCGTAATATGTTTCATTTGAGGAAGTCGCTTTCGCAGCTTTTGTGGGCAGAGACCATGGAGTAGATTGCCTTGTCGAAATGTAACCTTGGTCATATATACCTTCATACATTTCGGTACTTATCCTCCATTCATTCTTACATACGTACAGTAATATCGATCCCTCGTATTTTTTCGACTTTACTACAATGACGCCTTTTCTGAAATGGATGTAAGATTCTGGCAGTAACAGTAATAATAATAGATAGTCGTCATAATAGAGACTGAGTTTAATCTCTGCAGAGTGGAAGAAGGACGTCCAGACATAGCTAGAGTAAAATAAAGTCGTCTTTGTCCTGGTTACCTGGTAATCATGACCACACCTGGCCATGCCTGTCTGCTGCCAAAACTGTGTGTAATCCATCTGGTAGGCAACACACCTCCTCACAACACGTTTCCTGGCCACTTCACAGAATCCATACCGGGAGTGCCACTAGACTAGGTGACGACAGTGTTGTTGGAGCTGATGAAAATTTACACTTACGTGTCACTCCTGCTTTTAATACGTAGTGATGCACATCAGGAAAACAGCGGGCCAGCTTGACACTGACGTATCCCTCTTATTTTTAAGAATGTGACAAAAAAAAAAAAAAAAAACTTTAGGCCAACTTTTACGGTAGGTTACACTTTTGAGACGCAGCATTGGAAGCAGCAGGTGCTGACCGAAGACACCGTCAGGTTTTTGGTCGAAGTACTTCCAAAACGGGAATACCATCACACACACACACACACACACACACACACACACACACACACACACACACACACACACACACACACACACACACACACACACAATCAGTGTTAGGAGTAGTGGAGCGAACTTGTCAATGAACTTGTTAAGTTTAAAAACGAAATTTAACCCTTTCAGTACGATGGTCTTATTTTTTTCGCTTTGCTTTCCCTACCGCCTAGCTGTGCTTAGCAAAGAGGCGATATCTTGTACCGAGGCAGCTAGGAATTCGGGTCAAAGGTCAGCACTACGTTGACTCATTTTGCTTGACGCCGCCCACACCTTACTCGACGTAGTGGCAGTGGAAGGACCCCCACCCCTCCCTTACACCTACACATACACTTATTAAGGGACGTTCTTTATACAGCGGTGTGTGTAGATTTGGCGCTTTTTATCTTTTGGAGGTTTTCAGTAAGGGGGACTTTTTATTAATCTGATATTCTCTCTCTCTCTCTCTCTCTCTCTCTCTCTCTCTCTCTCTCGTGTGTGTGTGTGTGTGTGTGTGTGTGTGTGTGTGTGTGTGTGTGTGTGTGTGTGTGTGTGTGTGTGTTGACTGCGGAATCAACTTCGGAATAATGTCATTGAACCACTGATCTTTGGACTTGTAAATTTCAGTGTATCAGTAAAAATGTCAGTGTTTTATGCGGGAATATTGACACTCTCGGGTACCTTAACCATCTTACTATCACGCACACCTACCACACACAAACTTTGCCACACATGTCACACTACCACCACTACTACACTTGTCACACTACCACGATTACCACACCTGTCACACTACCACCACTACCACACACAACCAGCGCTACCACAGTTGTCTTACACTGCCACCACTACCACAGCTGTCACACTATCACCATTACCACACCTGTCAGTACCACCGTTACCACACCTGTCAGTACCACCATTACCACACCTGTCGCACACCACCACCACTACCACACCTGTCACACTACCACCAGTACCACACCATTACCACATCTGTCACACACTGCCACCACTACCACACCTGTCACACACCACCACTACCACACTTGTCACACACTGCCACCACTACCACGCCTGTCACACACCACCACCACTACCACATCTGTCACACTACCACCACTACCACACCATTACCACATCTGTCACACACTGCCACCACTACCACACCTGTCACACACCACCACTACCATACCTATCACACCACCATTACCACACCTGTCACACACCACCACCACTACCACACCTGTCACACACCACCACCACTACCACACCTGTCACACACCACCACTACCACACCTGTCACACACCACCACCACTACCACACCTGTCACACACCACCACCACTACCAAATCTGTCACACACCACCACCACTATCACACCAATCACACACCACCACCACACAAACTACCACCATTACCACACCATTACCACGCCTGTCACACACTACCACCATTACCACACTTGTCACACACCATTACTACCACACATGTCACACACTACCACCACTACCACACATGTCACACTACCACCTTTACAACACCTGTCTCACACTACCACACCTGTCACACACTACCACCACTACCACACCTATCACGCACTACCACCATTACCACACCTGTCACACACTACCATTACTACCACACCTGTCACACTACCACCACTACCACACCTGTCACACCACCACCACTACCACACCTGTCACGACCACCACTACCACACTTGTCACACATTACTATTACTACCACATTTGTCACACTACTTACAACCATTACTTCCACACCTGTCACATACCAATTACCACACCTGAGACACTACCACAACTACCACACCTGTCACACTACCATCACTACCACATCTGTCTCACACTACCACCACTACCACACCTGTCACACACTACCACCACCACCACACCTGCCACACGACCACCACCACCACACCTGTCACACTACCACCACCACCACACCTGTCACACGACCACCACCACCACACCTGTCACACACTACCACCACCACCACACCTGTCACACGACCACCACCACCACACCTGTCACACACTACCACCACACCACACCTGTCACACACTACCACCACCACCACACCTGTCACACACTACCACCACCACCACACCTGTCACACGACCACCACCACCACACCTGTCACACGACCACCACCACCACACATGTCACACACTACCACCACCACCACACCTGTCACACGACCACCACCACCACACCTGTCACACACTACCACCACCACCACACCTGTCACACACTGCCACCACCACCACACCTGTCACACACTACCATTACTACCACACCTGTCACACTACCACCACTACCACACCTGTCACACACCACCACTACCACACATGTCACACTGCCACTACTACCACACGTCACACTGCTACCACTACCACACCTTTCACACACTTCCATTACTACCACACCTGTCACACTACCACCACTACCACACCTGTCACAGTACCACCACTACCACACCTGTCACACTACCACCACTACCACACCTGTCACACTACCACCACTACCACACCTGTCACACTACCACCACTACCACACCTGTCACACTGCCACCATTACCACACCTGTCACACTACCACCACTACTACACCTGTCACTACCACCACTACCACAGCTGTCACACTACCACCGTTACCACAGCTGTCACACACTACCACCACTACCACAATTGTCCCACACTACCGCCATTACCACACCTGTCACACACTACCACCACTACCACACCTGTCACACACTACCACCACTACCACACCTGTCACACACTACCACCACTACCACACCTGTCACACTACCACACCTGTCACACTACCACAACTACCACACCTGTCACACTACCACCACTACCACACCTATGACACTACCATCACTACCACACCTGTAACACACAACCACCACAACCACACCTGTCACGCTACCACCACTACCACACCTGTCACACTACCACAACTACAACACCTGTCACACTACCACCACTACCACACCTGTCACACTACCACAACTACCACACCTATGACACTACCATCACTACCACACCTGTAACACACAACCACCACTACTACACCTGTCACGCTACCACCACTACCACACCTTTCACACTACCACCACTACCACACCTGTCACAAATTACCACCACTACCACACCTGTCACACACTCACCACTACCACACCTGTCACACTACCGCCACTACCACACCTGTCGCACAACCACCACAACCACACCTGCCACACACCACTACAACCACACCTGTCACACACCACCATCACAGCCACACCTGCCACACACCACCACCACAACCACACCTGCCACACACCACCACCACAACCACACCTACCTCACATCTCCAGTCCCATTATCACACCTAGCACACACCACCACCACAACCACTCCCACATCTACCACACACCACCATCACAACCACACCTGTCCCCCCCCCCCACACACACACTACCACTCCTGCCCTCCCCCACACATTCTTCTACCACTATCACACATGTCACACACCACCACTCACACTTGCTGCCACACACACCACCACCACTACCACAACTGTCACACACACTACCATGTATAATGACCTGGGTGTGGGGTTTGTCGTGTGGTAATGATTGATGGCCAAATGGCATTGTGCACGATACTGATGATTCCTAGCATGTAAACGTAAAAATAACAACAGTACTACAACAACAACAACAACAACAGCGGTAGTGAAGATATGAACAACCTTTCGTGAACTATCCCCCAGCTGAACAAAATCGTCAAGTGGTAGGAGGAGCCAAATGCAAATGTCAGTGTGGTGTGAGGATAAATGGCAGGGAACGTCTAAATCAGGAGGTGACCGGGTGAACGCTTAGACGTGCACGTAGGCGAGTTGGAACGGGCATGGTAACATCAGAGGCAGGCACGTAGGCAGGGAGGAAGGCACAAAGTTAGGCAGGCAGGGGCACCGTAAGGCAAGCAGGCAGGCAGACTTAGGCAGGCAGTGACACAGTAAGACAAGCAGGCAGACGAACATAGACAGGCACATAGTTACATATGCAGGAAGGCATGCAGGATGGCAAGTAGGCAGGCATTCAAGTAGGCAGACAGACAGTTTGGTAGACAGGTATGCAAGTAGACAGAAAAACAGGAAGGCAGGCATATACTGTAGACAGGCACAGAATAAGATGGGGAGGTAGGAAGGTAGAGTCATGCTATCAGGCTGACAGGCAGGCACAAAGTTAAGGAGACAAGCACAAAGTAAGGCAGGCAGGCAAACAAGCAAGCAAGAAAGCGTTAGGCGAAAAGGCAGGTACAGTCAGGAAGGCTAGCAGACACAGAGGTCAGAAGGCAGCCTCACACTGATTTAGAAAGGTAGGCAGACTGGCAGGGAGGCTTGAAGGAGGCAGATAGGCAGGCAGTAAGGGAGGTAGGCATATAGAGTTACAGGCAAGCAGGCAGGTACAGAGTGAGGCAGGCAGGCTGGCACATGGGCATGCAATGATGCTGGAAGGCAGATATGGGAATTAATCTCCTTCAGCACGAGAAATACTTTTGTATTGTGCTCTTGCCACCGCCAGAGGATTCTTCACCCAGGAAGAGACCTGTCGTAGAGAATGAATTAACTACTTCAAAATTAGAATAGCATTGTCGTCGTACTGAGAACCTACTTTTTTTATTTAACGGTTTATTCAGCTTAAGAGAGACTAACCAGACCAAAGGGACTGATGAAGGTTGTATATTCCTCCTCCAGTTCGATGAGTCTCTCCTGAGCTGATGAATATCGTGTGAAGGCAACAAAAATGCAGTATAATTGACGTACATGCTCTGAAGAGGCTAAGACGTTCATGAAACAAGGATGTGGACTCACCCAAGAAGCACATGTTTGATGCAGTTCTAGGAAAAGAAGTGTTAGAGCAATAAACAGTATATAATGAGGATGTAAAGCTTTCACCACACCCACGTCTCCAGCACCACCACAGCCACACAGCCACCAACACTGTAAACATTTCAGTTCGAGGATGTCATTTTGATTTCATTCCTGCTGCCTCGACAAGTTTTTATTGAACTTAGAGAGCACTTTCTTAGGGGAAAGGGTTAATGAAAGCTGTATCTAAGTCCTCCATCAAAAAAAAAAAAAAAGTCTAAGGCAGAATTAAATCGTCTGTGATAGCAAAAGCAGAATATGAAATTCGTCATCAGTGTAAGTAGTTAAATAATGTAAACAAAACCATTAGTTAAGCGGTATAAACAACATCATGTCAGATTTTAGACCTACCAAGTCCAAGAAAACAAGCGTGAGAATAATAGGTAGAACGCCACAGGGCAGAATAATTTACCACTGACAAGAGATTGCTGGAAAGTAAGATTATATTTCCGGGCTCCATCGGCTTATTTCCTCTGATTTAAAATATTATAGTGACGTTAATTTGTTGTCCACTCCCAGGGGTCTCTGATTTGTGTGTGTGTGTGTGTGTGTGTGTGTGTGTGTGTGTGTGTGTGTGTTTGAGAGAGAGAGAGAGAGAGAGAAGTTTGAAGATATTTTAGTAAAGCATGGTTCAGCTTTGTAATCTGTTTGTACTTGTTTATACATGTAATATTAATCCCTATTACCCTTGGCGCCAATGAAAAAAGGAAGTAAGCAATCAGACGGTGAAAATTGTATATATGATTGTATCGGTGTACCTCAGAGCCGTGGGTGGCGTGAGAGCAAGTATGCTATCAACAAACACCTTAGCACTTTGTCTAGGCAGTTTAGAATTTTATTTTGAAAATTGTTCTGCCTACCGCTTGACTGTTTTTCAGTAAGAGGAAGCACCCTGCAGAAAATACAAAGAAATTATAAAGCAGATAAAGTAAGAAAGTGCAATAAAATGCAGCAAGTAAGCTTGACCTTTTGATATGACAGTCTTTTATATTCTACCCGTGGTACCTTCGGATGAAACATGCAGTATAATCCAGGGAAGACATCTCGTAGTGAAGGCGTTATAATGTGGCGCATCTTCGTTAGACCTTTCACTGTGTGTGATTCTCACAATGCAGGGTAACTTCAGGGAGAATGTAAGTAGAGAGATGAGGAGTGTGCTGTATAAGGGTGAGTGCAGTGGTGCCTTGTTGGTGGCGGTAGTGGTTGGCGGTACCTTCCGGCAGCATAACTTCCAGTGTGGTGATGTCATTGCTGTTCATGGCATCAAGAATAACGTCTTGCATCATTGCCTCACAAACACCTTACACAGAATTACACACCCCATCACAAAACTAGCCTTGGGTGGGTGCAGTTGATGCATTTATGTATTACTTGCCAGAAAGTCAGTTAACACGCCCATTGCATGAATATTATCTTTAGAAATTTATACTTCTTAATAACAGTTGTTGATATGCGAAGTAGAGCCGGAGGTAATTTTTTAGGTGCGTGTGTACGAGGGAAGCGTGGGAGAGACCATGCACTATGTCAGTATTAAAGGCTTCCTGAACACGCAACAACTGATGTAATATTATAATTGCGGGCTTGTATGTTGAGTAGACATTATTAATCCTCTTCTTAGTACCTCTACAGCCAGATAATAATAATGAGAGATTTTTTTTATAATTACAAGGAGTTACAGATAAAGCTCTCCACTACTTCTCTGCTGGGGGGCTTCCCAAAACTTATTAAAGTTGTTATAATTAAAGAATTCACGAGAGAGATCTGTAAAGTGTACGCAAGCCTCTAGTTACTGACAGTCGTTTGCTAAGCCCATGATGTGAATAAAGTGAATTTGGTTTCTCTGCTTTGTTCCTGTATGCTTTATAAAGCGTAGCATGTAAACTGACTAAATGTAATATTCTGGCTGTTTCATAAATGACTGGCACAAATTGGGAGTTGCATACACCTTCTACCCCCCAGTTAGAAGAGTAAGATCGTTTGTAAGAATATTATAAATCAGACTAAGGAAGAGAAGTTACTACCGTGACTTAATATGTGTGAAAAATTAGAGCACCAGACCCATCAGAGAGAAGCACAACTAACGAAGTGGGCGATTACAGTCAGACATACAGGCACAAGTACTGAAGAGAACTGGCACAGTCCAGCACAGTCATGAGCAGCGAAGAGAACAATAGATCCAGTGAAGGGGAGCTCCATGGTGTATGCAGCCTTGATGAGCTGTGGTATCTGTGACAGGCGGTGTAGGACTCCTGATTAAACATGTTGGCCAATAGCTCTCCCACGGCACACATGATGACAGGGCTGGGCTGGGGAAGGAGAGCAGGGTAAGTGGGAGGCAGAGTGTACTGTGGTAGTTTCATTTCACAGTGCCATAAATCGTTCAGATGGACAAGTTACATCTACATTTTTTTTTTTTATGCGAGGAAGAAGGAACCAAAGGCCATGAGGCCGCAGTAACAGTTCCCTCCAAGAGAAAAACAAAATACAATAGAGAGCCAAATTCAAGATCCGATCATTTTGAGATGCCTGGACACACTACGTTTGAAAGACTGGAGATCATAGGCAGCAGGAAATACAGACAGAGGGAGACAGTTCCAGAGCTGACCTGTTGCATAAATGAAAGACTGGGAGTAACGGGTAACTCTTGCATTAGAGAGTTGGACAGAAAAGGGATGAGAGTTTGCTGCCAGACGGGTGCTACGCGCCCGTCGTAGAGGTGGAGGAATGCAAGCAGACAGTTCAGAGGAGCAGTGACCATTAAAGTAGCGATAGAAAAGAGATAAAGATGCAACAGTGCGGCGAAGAGACAGAGGTTGAAGGGAGTCAGTAAGAGGAGGAGAGTTAATGAGACAAAAAGCCTTTGACTCCACCCTATTGAGAAGAGCTGTATGTGGGGAGCCTCCCCACACATGAGAGTTGTACTCCACACAGGGGCGGATAAAACCCCTGTATAGAGTCAACAATTGTGCAGGGGTAAAGAAAGAGTGGAGTCGGCTTAGCACACCCAATCTCTTGGAAGCAGATTTTACAAGAGATGTAATATGATCTTTCCAAGATAAGTCCCGAGTAAATGAAACCCCAGGCATGTTCAAGGATGATGCAGGATTAAGCTGAATATTATTAAACATTAGTGGGTATACCTGTGGAAGATTTTGTCGGGTTGATAGGTGTAAGAACTGATATTGTGCTTAATAAATGGTACAGCAGTTTCAACCTGACTGGGAACCTTTTCAGGCATGGTACCAGCAGTGCAAGACGAGAGTGGTGTGTGCCGGCATTCTTCTTCTTGGGAAGAAAGTGATTCACATATTCATCATGCTCATACCGCCTAGTCTACAGAAGCGATATTCATAGAGTGTACTATATCACCCGTCCCACCCAGCTCCGCCATCTCACACTCTTTCAACAGCTCGTCCTACCCACTCTTATCTGCCTTTCCCATCCATCTCTGCTCGTCTCCTACTTGTTAATGTACAAAGGAGTACAGTGGGTTCAAAGGAAAGCAAACAGCAACAGACACGTTGCTTCATTCGTGGCTGTTTGGTATGGGGAAGGTTATGCTAGGAAAAAACCTCACAGTCCAACCTACATTGGTCACTCCACCCGCCCTGCCATTCAACCCACCGCACAATCTGTCTGTCACAACCACCCCATTTTTTTTTTTCTACCGTCCATCAGATTTCAGTGATATATCTTTGACATTAAAATTTACCTTATCAACCAGCCTATAAATGCTATCTTCGCCTGGCATATCCTCCTTTATATTTCCTACCACTAGACACCATCCCAGTCCGCCCTGACCACGTTTTCCTTTTCCATCACCCACCCACCCTCAGCCTTTAGGAAAAGTTAATTATTCATAGCTTGGGACCTGAAGGGGCGTAAAGTGGCCCGTGTTGGTCAGGGGACTAATTTGTTGCTAATTAGGTGACGGAAGATAATATTGGACTATTTTGACTCGTTCTTCGGATGCTGATGGCAAGATGGTGCAGGTTCGGTGTCAACTATAGCGGCTGTTGGAAATGAGTAGGAGACTGTAGGGAGAGAGAGAGAGAGAGAGAGAGAGCGAGAAGGGTGATTGCTGGAGTAAGTTAGAAGAACAGAGTCAGAATCAGATGCCTGGTAGAATAAGAGGTAAAGGGAGCAAAAAGGAGAAAAAAAAAAATAGTTCGATAGGTGTAAATTACCGTGCCTGTAATTTCAACAGGAGAGAAAATACAATATGGGGAAATGAGTGAGGACTGATGAGGTGGCCGTCAGTCAATCACCAGATATCGGTTTGTCTGTTTGTCTGTCTGTCTGTCCGTCTGTTAACAACTTTTCGCGAAAACTGCTTGTGCTATTTTGACTGAAATTACAGGGATGATAGGCTATGACCATCTGATCACCTGATTTAATTTTGGGCCAAATTGGGCCAAGGCCCAGGCTGTAAGCCCAAAAAATGTAAAAAAAAAAAAAGAAAAGAAAGAAAGAAACAACTTTTTCGCCATAACTCGTTTCAAGTTCGTCATATCGACATGAATCCAAAACCTAAAGCTGTACCTTTCAAATCAGCATCCTATAACATGCCTCAATACATCAGGAGGGTCACCCCCTAGTTAGCGGTAGGGGGGTCAGTGTCAGGTGGGTCTGGCCTAAAACTTCAAATGGCCATAAAATTGTCAATTTTCTCCCAATTTACTCCAAACTTGATATGTGACATCTTTGATTACATATCCTGTTGTTTTTATACGTCAGCACTAAAATGACTGCCGGGGACGGGTTTGCTGTGCCTGGGCACCGCATCTTGTTTTACATAGTTTTGTTGGGAAATACTACTGCAGTTTTGATTTACATACCTACCAACCTACCTACCTACATACATACATTAATTCATACATATGTACATACATACATACATATGATACATGCATACATACATACGGCCAGTATAATTTTCTAGGAGAGCCATTGGTAAAATGTCCAAGTAGTAGAATTAGACAGTGACTTATTTCATTCAACATTCAACGTTTCGAGATACCTATTGGCAGTAGTGCGAAATACGGATGTTGGTAATGATAGTAATGGTGATATTGACAACGTGATTGAGTGAGATGTGCAAGGTCTTATGAAAAAAAAAAAAGTGGTTGAGTTAAATGTGGAAGGTGTTACGAAAGAAACTGGTATGGGTAAGTGATAGATGAAAAGAGATGTGCGTGAGACCGAAGTGATCATTAGTGAACTAGAGGGCTGGAGGTACAAGATAGCACTGATGGTAGGTTGAGGAAGGGCAACATAATCCAGTGGAAAAAAAAAAAAAATGTAGGTTATGAGAGAGCGTTCAGAAATGGTCGTCGTTGTCGTCATCATTGTAGTCCTCCTCCTCCTCCTCCTCCTCCTCCTCGCTGCAATAGTAGTAGTAGTAGTAGTAATAGTACGGTAGGTACTATAACTACTACTACTACTACTACTACTACTTCAGCTGCTAATGATGATAAAATAATAATAATAATAATAATAAATAATAATAATAATAATAAAAATAATAAATAATAATAATAATAATAATAATAATAATACAGAAGAAAAGATAAAACTAGCAAAGGGTAAAGTAACAGATGGTGAGATCAGTTAAGAGATATAAAATGGGAAGGTGTTAAGTATATAAAACACAGAGATGATCAGAAGATAAAGAACAAAAAATAAAAGTAAGAGAACTCCTTAGATATTTATAGAAAGGTAGTAAATAAAAAAAAATAATGATGATAATGAAGGAGAAGAACAGAGAGAAAGCTGAAAATGTCTATGACGAAAAAGAAGAAGAAAAAGGAGGACAAAGAGAAAGCTGAAAATGTCTAGGTTAAGAGCAGAATAAAGAAGAAAAAGACAGAAAAATATAGTAAATAAGGGTGACCATAAAATGCCAAGATTGAGAGGAGTGGATAATAGAGGGGAGGGTCATGTAAAAAGCAAAGAAAGGTTGTGGTCTGCAGAGAGTATGAAGGAACATGAATAATAATAACAATAGAATTACAGCAATAATGAAAGTGGTAGAGATGGGAATAACGATGATGATGATGATGATGGTGATAATAATAATAATAATAATAATAATAATATAATAAGTGATAATAATAATAATAATAATAATTTGTAGTAGGATTATTATTATTATTATTATTATTATTATTAGTAGTAGTAGTAGTAGTAGTATCATCATCATCATCATCATCATCATCAGTTATCAGTCGTCATTATCGTCATCATCATCGTGGTATAGTATCTGCAGTTCCATTGAAGATAGTGATAATACTGATAGTAGTAAAAAAATATATGACATAGAAGAAAAAGAAATAATGTAAAATGAGCTAATTTAGAAATAAATTTGATTAGAGTTTATCCAAGACGACGGGACAAGATTAAGAATGAAGAGGGTTCAAGATAAATAATAATAATAATAATAATAATAATAATAATAATAATAATATAAAATAGTTGAGACGATTAGAACATCTGAGGAAATTTCCGGAACAATATTAATACTGATAATAATTACCGTTTCATGACCACTCTAGTATTTAAGTGTAGCTAAAGCCAGATGATTTGATTTAGGTGAGAGTAAGGATGGGAGCCTGGGTGTGTTAATATCTAAATACCTAAAAAAAAAGAAGGGATTGTCTAAGTAGAGGGGGCTAGGTAATGTGTGACCATGGCTAGAGATGATGATGATAATAATGATAATATTAAAAATAAAAATGATAATAATAATAATAATAATAATAACCAACAACAACAGCAACACCAATAGTAAGGAAGAGGAGGTACAGACAGAAAGATGAAATTAAGAAAGAAACGCAAAATAATATGTTAAAAGAAAACCAGACCACGTAAGAGGAAGAAGAGAGAAAAAAGTATGAATTATTGTAACTATAAACTAGATTAAAAGAGAGATTATCTAAGAAGAGAGGGGCAAGATAAGAGCCGGAGAGAGCCAGAGATAACCTGAATTAGGGCCAGGGTAAGGGGTGAGTTTATTGCCTTTAGCTGGTTCGCTATCATCAGGCTCATTATAATGTTAACCCACTTTATATGAACGTCAGCGGCGGCACTGTCTTTGTGGGGCGCGTGCGTGTGTGATTTTTGCTCCTTGTAGTGTTTTTGTGGCGATGGGTTTAATGTGGGTGGTGTTCAGTCTGTGTGTGCCATCCTTGTGTTAATCATAAGCTTTTAGTCATGACATAATAACAGGTGTTTCAGATATAAATGTACAAGTCAACAGTCCTGGGTTGTTGAGTAAGAAACTTTAACCAATATTTTACGAGTATAAGTCAGCATGTGATTCAGGCTGCAATATACGTCTTGCATGCACATGAATAGTTTTATCTGATGCTTAATATGTTCAAAATCTTTCAAGATCCTCGCACTGCTGACAGAGTATCTATCTATCTATCTATCTGTCTATCTATATATATATATATTATATATATATATATATATATATATATATATATTTCTCTATATATCTGTCTATATATATATATATATATATATATATATATATATATATATATATATATACACACACACACACACACACACACACACACACACACACACACACACACACACACACACACACACACACACACACACAGACCCGTCCAGGCAGTGTAATGGAATTTGTACTAGTTAATACATGGGTATGGTATTTAGCTGAGGGGAAAACTTCAGTGTCACTGGGTCCATTACCGTATAGTCTTAGCTACAGTATATGCTGCATCACACGACGGGTAAAGGGACAGAAACAGAAGAAAAGGAAGAGAAGATAAAGAACAGTGGTAGAGTTAGTCTTTTTGTAGATTAAAGAAAGCATAAAAAAGTAGATCATGACCATCATCATTATCAAAATTGCTCAATTATGAATGAGGTATAACAATAGTATGGTATAACAAAATGTAACGTAAGGAAACACACACACACACACACACACACACACACACACACACACACACACACACACACACACACACACACACACACACACACACACACACACACACACACACACACACACACACACACAGAGCTGCTGCGAGAGAAATGAATGAACGCTAAAAGGAAAAAAGAGTAAAATAGAGCGTGATAAGCTGCCTTGTAATTTTTTCTGCCACAAAACGGATTTCTTAAATCATAGTTATTAGCCGGGGTGGAAGGGGGAAAAAAAAAGTGGATTTAGCAGAGTTGTGGAGTGGATGAAAGTGGCACTGAGAGAGAGAGAGAGAGAGAGAGAGAGAGAGAGAGGTTTTATGGTTTAGATGTTTGAGAATTCATGGACATTGAAAGAAAATGGGAGAGGATTGAAGAAATAGATGAAAAGCAAGTTAGTGTTCAACGATTATTTTAAGCAAATAAATAACAAATATACGGAGGAAAAACATAGGAGGGGGGGGGGAGAGGATAAGGTTACGAGTTAAAAGGAGCGCAGTAATATGAAGACATACTGTAGACTAGACAGTTGATCAAAGAGGCAATTTAAAAGATCTTATGAAAACGACGTTATTGGAAATATATAATGCGATAAGGAGACGAAATACAATACTGCGAAAGACAGTAATTCTAAGAAGAATAGGTAGAAAATTTAACTATGTGAAAAGAAAGTTGAGAAAATATATAAAGTACGAATCATTAGTGTATCTCGTCCTAGTGATTAGATTGTAATTTTTCCTGTGCTGTCTATGCCAAGTGTTGATTACAAAAATTTGTTTCGTTTGGGCAGTTAATATTTTGGGTTCATATTTACACCGAAAATATTGGTTTTCAAGTTTAAGGTTCGTGACAATCGTCTGTGGTTAAAATCTTTTGGGGGTCCGATGGCTGCGGCTCCTGTTAGGTTAGGCTTATTTGGTTGAGATATGCTAGGTTAGAAAATTTTGATAGATTTTTGTCTTATTGTGGATAGTTTTTGGTGATTTTTCTATCTGGGGAAAAATACCCAAAAATCCACTTATGGGACATTACCCCAGGAAAAAACCCTAAACAATAAAGCTGCCAAAACAGGGTCACAAAACAGCCGATAAATTCCTGTATTTAGAGGCACGCTACTTATGTATAAATACTAATATTAGACGAAGGGTATACATAATTGGAATGGAAGATGAAAGAGATTATGGAGATACAGAGGAAACACAGTTATAATAAGAATAAAGGAAAAACTAGGTGTAAAGGGGAGCTAATATGTGGAAATAATGCCAGGGAAAGCACAGTTGAAATAAGAGAGACAATAAAGAGGGAAGGAATAACCAAGAAAAAAAAAGGGGAAGAGAAACCAAGAAAAAGAGGAAACCAGCGAAAAGAGGGGAAGAGAAACCAAGAAAAAGGGAGAAAGAGAAACTAAGAAAAAGAGGGAAAGAGAAGCCAAGAGCACGGCCGAGAGACACAGGGGTCAGAGAAAGTGAAGGATAAGAAAATACGAGATAGGATCACCCTCACCCGCCCTACACTATATAGGCCGCTTTAATAGGCGTCCTTTGATCTCCCTGTGTGTGTGTGTGTGTGTGTGTGTGTGTGTGTGTGTGTGTGTGTGTGTGTGTGTGAATGTGTTGATCCTTGCATCTAAGCTGTGTTGGAGGAAACGTTTGTGAATTTATGTACGCGTCTATGTTGATGTGTGTGTGTGTGTGTGTGTGTGTGTGTGTGTGTGTGTGTGTGTGTGTGTGCTTCCACGTATATACAGGTCACTTTATTTTGCGTAAACTATTGAACTTGAGTTACTCCACGTTTGTATGTATTTGTATGTGTGTGCTTTCACTTGTAAACATTCATGCGTATGTACAATCGGGATATATGCAAATGTAGGCATGAATAACAATAATAATAATAATAATAATTTTAATATAATAATAATAATAATAATAAAAATAATAACGCCCCAACCGAAGCGTGAGGCGTAGGCACAGGGAGACACGGCCCACTTACGAAATTTTGCAGGTCATCCACCATGGTCTTTCATTTGTGTGTGTGTGTGTGTGTGTGTGTGTGTGTGTGTGTGTGTGTGTGTGTGTGTGTTGTAATAAATGGAGTGTAGGAGGGGTGAATTGGTTGAGAGGGGGTAATGGTTGCTTAGTAGAGTGTGTCAGTCAGGTCAAGAGGATGCCACCCACCCCCACATAGTAACACACCCTAACCCCATCACACACACACACACACACACACACACACACACACACACACACACACACACACACACGTACAGGGTAATCCCACACTTAACACAGACACACATTCATACAGTCACACCCACAAACCCGGAGACACACCTATCTACACACATAAATGCACACATGAGCGCATGCAAACACATAATCGGACACTTACGCTCTCTCTCTCTCTCTCTCTCTCTCTCACACACACACACACACACACACACACACACACACACACACACACACACACACACACACACACACACACACACACACGAGAGAGAGAGAGAAGCAGGCGTGCAGGCATCCACATTCACACGCAGACTGCAAATATAAATATACCAGGCCTTATAAGATTCACTGTTTGACCCTGTTCTCGGAGAAAGAGTGATGGCCTGGACTGACCACTTCTCATGCTGATCAAGTACGAATCATGCCTATGCATACATTTTATAGATTATAACTAACTTTAAATACAGCTACGGCAATATCAGCTTTTAAAACTAATAATAAATATGTCACCACACCACACCTTTCTCCCTTCAGTACCCCATTTTAGTGGGTGAGTATTTCCGGACCATAACATTGTTCTGCTTATCAGCTGAACAGTTATGGAAGTCTTACACAGTATTCTGAAAGTTTATTTGGCTCAAAAAAATGCGGTGGGAAATCATTGCCCATTCTCACGTTATTTATTGCAGTGAAGTGAATCGGTATATTATTTTTGTCCACCGCTGTACCACGGCGCCCTGTCCCACCATCCACTATTATCCCTGCAGTCCGTCCCAAACCACTGTTCTTCTCTGTCCCACCAGCAGTACCTCGCCTCATACAGCGCCTCATACGTAGAGTGTTTTCGTTCCGTCCAGTCCCACCATCCACTCTCATCCCAGCCCAGCCCGCCCACTGCCACATTCTGCTCCTCCGTTGACCATTCAGTTGCTCAGTAACCATTGAAACAACTGAGCTGATATTTTGCACATGGGGTCAGAGTCTCGTCATCCGTGCATGGTACCCGCCTCGTTTATGTTGGTGATTACTTTGGCAGCCATATTTGATATAACGATTTCCCCCCAAAAAAATTCTTATGTTGGAAATTATTATTCCTATTACACCTTATTCTTTTTCTTGCACCCCCTCATTGATACGGCTTGAATTGATTTTTATGAACCTGGATGAATCTGACGACCCTGAGAGACATATCTTAATGACCATTTCACCGACTTGTTGATCTGTGACTGACAACAGTTCGGTGTATATTGACGTGAATCATTCTGAATGACCTGAAATAGCCCAGACTTACTGAAATATACCTAAAGGGGAACTGTTTGGGTCTAAACATGGCTGAAAATTACTAAAATTAGTAGATGGATATGAGCTCACCTTACTGGATTTGACAGAGCGGAAATTACTTGTACGAATGTGAAGAGGATGGAGGGTGAAAGACTGACGAAGAGAGTATATGTGAGTGAGGTGGAGGGGGGAAGAGGGAGGGGGAGGCCGAGGATGAGATGGAGGGATGGGGTGGAGAGGTATATGAGAGAGGGGGGTGTGAGTTGGGAGCAGGGCAGTGAAATGGCGGGGGACAGGGCGACTTGGAGGCGATTTGTTTGTGGCCACCCCAAACGGGATTGAGGCGTCTGGCAATAGATAGATAGATAGATAGAATATGGACCTGAAGTTGCCAGAATTCAGTGGACCGGTGTTGAACAGAATAGTAGGCTACTGTACTGACCAGTTTATTAAGAGATGATTATGGGCAGTTATTATTATTATTTTTTTTTGTCGGTCGCCAGATTGTTTTTTTATGTGGCATATTTTGTTGGCCGGCTGACTTAAATGTGTGTGTGTGTGTGTGTGTGTCTGTGTGTGTGTGTGTGTGTGTGTGTGTTGTCAGTCGTTTTGGTCGAGTTGACCACATTGACATTCACTCCCCAATACAAGAATTTCTGTGTTGCTGTCTGCATGAGGGATTGTATGTATGCGTGTGTTGAGGGTAGAGCACTGTTTGCCACTGGAAGGGTTGACTGTGTGTGTGTGTGTGTGTGTGTGTGTGTGTGTGTGAAGCAGTGTTAGGTGTTTGGATGACCAGGTAAGCATAGTGTAAACGAGTCACTTGCAAGATACGATGCAGTGATCAGAGAGAGGCTGAGTTACACCAACACTCTTACTTGTTTTCCACCTTGATTTTAACCCCTTTATATGGTGACGCCTTTGTTATTTTATTCGTGGTACCTCCAGACGATTTTCTTCAGCGCCGGGGAGACCTCTTGTCGTGGAGGGGTAATCTCTCCAGTTTGAAAAATCCCACATAAGCTAATAAAAATTGTCTAAAGATAGCAAAAACAAACTTGAATGTTGATTTTTTTTTTTTTTTTTTTTTTGTTAATAATGTGAGCTTAAGTGTGAACATATTTGTGTTAATGTTTGTGTATCACTTCATTCCTTTGACAGTAATGGTGTTGGAAGTCGTATTTTACATCCCCCTCCCCCCCCTCTCTCTCTCTCTCTCTCTCTCTCTCTCTCTCACTCTCACTTTTGCTGTTTCCCCATAATTTTCTTCAATTTGGGGAGGGCTCCGTTGTGAAGGGTTTAGAGAAGGCTGTATGGAACCCCTTTCAGTTACAAAAGTCTCTCCCGAACTGAGTGATACAGTCCAAAGATAGCAAAATAAAATACAGATGAGGTCATGTGATGGGAAAGGTTAAGGCAGGCATACAACACCCCATTGTCTGTACACTGTCATTTTCTGTCCTGTAAATATTGTCAGTCTTTGAAATACACAATTGGTCATTTCTGCAACAGTCTTCTTCAGTTTGTCGTCTTCCCTACTGTTAAGACTGTGTGTCCTGGCACCTGAAAATATTAGTTCTTAATTTTGACTCCCTCGATTAGCATTCTTTGCAAGGAATTAGGTCTATGTACATGTTTCCAATTTTCGGTTCCTTCTTAAAAAAAAAAAATAATAATGTATATAGAAGGCTCCTTAGAATTTTTGAACTCGTTAACGTTCTCATGTATGTTATTTATGGAACTATATCTTTCTTAAAAACATTTCAATAACACACAGGAAAGCAAAGGAAGGGGTGCTAGTGAGTCTCCTGAGACCACGGGTATACGTCCCCAATGACCCTAACATAGATCTGATAAAAAAAAAAATAATGTCTGGGTCTGGTAGATAAAGGAGTGCGAGTATCAGTCGACACTTGGAAATAGTGGAAGTATTTTGGCCATTCATTGGGGATATTTATGTACTGACGCGTGGAATTAACCCCTTCAATGCGATGGCGTCAGTTTTAAATTATTTGTACTTTCTACAGTTTTATTCAGCACAGGCAGTACTTTTCGAACCAGTGGGGTTTATATATCGTCTTCATTGCCCCTTCCATACCTGAGCCCTTTTCTGTATTCATCATCGTCCGGTGGAGCAAGAATAAAGTAAAAACGGCGTCAACGGATTAAAGGTTGAACATGTTTGCTGTCAAGATAATGAAATCTGAGTTTTTGTGTGAATATACAGACACTACTCTGTATGTGCGTGTCTGTGTTTGTCTGTCTATCTGTCTGTCTGTCTCTCTGTCTGTATGTATGTATGTGAGCAAGTGTGTGCGTGTGTGATAGGGGTTAACTTTCCCACACGACCGAGCCCTTGACCCGGTGGTGGTGACGTCACACAGTTACCAGCCACCAGCCAGTTTCACTACTTCCTCTCTCTCTCTCTCTCTCTCTCTCTCTCTCTCTCTCTCTCTCTCATCTACTCTACCTCGATTTTTCTACTGCATCCGCACTCTCACTTAGTCTTGTGTCTCTGTTTCCTCACGTTTTTAGTTTCGTACAACCCTTCTACTGTTGAAGAGTTTAATAATACTTTGCAGGAACAATATTATGGGATGATAACAATTAGAGAGAGTGTGTGTGTGTGTGTGTGTGTGTGTGTGTGTGTGTGTGTGTGTGTGTGTGTCTTTTTTTTTTTTAAGCAGTACAGCAACTTCTTGATTTTGAAAAGAATGTCAGTGAGCCCCATATCTTCGGGTATTATGGCAAAAACACTTAAAAGCCATGAACCAAGCATGATGTTAAAAGCTAGGATGTTGACTATTATGGAGAGAACTGGGGTGATGCTAATAGCGGGGACGAAGTGTGGGGCATAGAACTGCACGTTACGAAGTATTTATACGGCGGTGCTCAATTACCTTCAGTATACCCTTCATCACCACACTACCTTATCAGCAGCCGCCAATCACCTCCTTGTCCTCACCGCTGCTGCTGATGGTCACCCTCATTGTTCTCCCCAGGATGACGGATGCTGCCCCACTACACCTCACAACACCTCATTTTTCACACCCACTGCATCGTCTCGCACTGTTGCCTGTCGTCACGCTTATATGCAAGTCAGGGCGTGTGTGTGTGTGTGTGTGTGTGTGTGTGTGTGTGATGCTATGTATAAGAGAGCGATGCGTGCCCCATTTCGTGTTACTTGCTTCCTATGACACCAGGTACTGTGCATAGGAATAACCCATATGTTCTTGTTGCTGTTGTTGGAGGAACTTTAAAAATAAATCATCACCGTGCCCAAACTGGCCTAGGCTACTTAAAATGCATATTTTCACAGGGTGTTTTATCCCCTCCCCGTCTGTCCCAAACAGCACTCTCCACCTCACCCTCCCATCCCCTTTTCGGCACCCCGTAGCACGGAACTTTTAGGAGAAATATGTCCACCATTATTACTGCCTTGAAATCCAGGTGACCTACAAAACACATTAGGGAGGGGGTCACTTGCTTAGTCACTGTAACTGGTGCTCCTCGTCTCCATGGATCAGTTGCCCTTCAGAACACATTAAACATAGATTGCGTGTGTATAATAGAGCTGCCCGCCCATGTCGGGTGCGTGCAAGTTGGCCGCTTTATTGCCTACATGCATGCATACCTACTTACTCCATCATGGCCTCCTACCCACCACTATCATAGCCTGTCCCACTCACGTACCCAACCCGGCCGCCCAGCCCATCTCTTTCCACCCACATCCACCCATTTCTTGCCCCACCTCTGACGTGTCCATTATCGTCTTACCTACAGTAACCATCTTCACAGCATATACCTCCCTGTCGTGGCCCGCCTCCCACCACCAACGCAGCCCATTCCGCTCACACCTCT
>NC_137040.1:9235496-9240496 GCF_032717465.1 Coenobita brevimanus | reverse complement strand
AGGAAAAATGGAAGGGTTGAGATGGAGGGAAGGTGGACAGAGGAGGAGCATTGGGTGGTGAGAATGGAGGGATGGAGGAGAAGGAAGAGAATGAAAAAGAGAGGTAGAGTAGCAGGGAGAGGGATGGAGAGAAGGAAGAGGAAGGAGTAGAGGGGAGAATGGAATGGTGGAGTTGGAGTGAAGGTGAACAGAGTAGGAGAATTGGGTGGTGTGAATGGAGAGAAGGAGGAGAGATAAGAGAATAAAAAGGAGAGGAAGAGGAGCAGGGAAAGGGATTGAGAGAAGAAAGAAGATAGAATGAAGGAGATAGAGAGACGGGTCGTGGGAAGAAGAGGAGAGTAATTCAGTGAGGTGGGGTGTCAGTGGAAGAATGAAGAAAAAAAAGAATGAAGGAGAGGAAAGGAGGTGGACGGAGGAAGATAGAATGGGGGAGAATGGTAGGATCTGGGTAGAGAAGAGGAGAGGAGAGGAGAGAAACAAGGAGACTGATAGATGATGGGGTAAGGGGAGTGTGAGGTGGGTGATGGTAATGGGGGGGAGATGAGTGTGTGGGTGTGACGTAACAGGGGGAGGGGAGGGATGGAGAGGGGAGGGATAAGGAGGAGGACTTTAATGGATGGATGGGTAAGAAGGAAAAGGTAAGGAGGAACGTAGAAGGGAAAAGAAAATGTGAGAATTAAGCCCATCTTTAACAGGCCTTTCCTAACATATATAATCATGTGACGATAAAAAGAATATACCTGTACCATAAAAGATATCTTGGTGGTGAATAATTAATCGATACTTCTAACCATTTGGCAACTGAAGCTCCATCCTAAGGTGATTGATATCGTCTGGCGGGAGCAACACGACGTCACGGTGCCTGGTGGGTTAATGGAGATTTTTTTTTTTTTTTTTTTTTTAACCCCTTCAGTTCCGTGACGCATTTTTTTTTTTTTCAATTTCGCTTTTGCTACCATCACACGATTCTGACCTTTTCTAACCATATCAATATTTTTCAGTTCTGTGACGCATTTTTTTCGTTCTTGCTACCATCACACGATTCAAACCTCTTCTAACTATATCTAATTCTTCAGTTCTGTGACGCATTTTATTTTCGTTCTTGCTACCGTCACACGATTCTAACCTCATCTTACTACATCTAACCCTTCAATTCCGTGACGCATTAGTTATTTCGTTCTTGCTGCCGTCACACGATTCTAACCAACCCTATCCCTTCAGTTTCATTACTCATAATTTACTTTGTTCTTGCTTTCTTCAGAGTGTGAGATACAGCTGAGGAGAAACTTTTGGGGCTGGAGGAATTAGATCTCGCCATTAACGCCTTAAATACGACGGCTTTCGCTGAGATGTATCAAATCGTCTGAATAACAAGAACAAACTTAAAGAAATCGTCGTGTTGGGATTCTGGAGGATAACTAACAGAGGCGCCACCTAAACTGAACCTAATGATCTGGCGGTGGCAATATATAAAGGACGTCATGGTGCTGAAGGGGTTAATGGAGAGGGTTTATAATTGACACTGTTTCTATACCTGTTCTTTACCCGAGTTATTTCCTGTCATCATCATCATCTTCGTCTTCATCATCGTCATCATCATCATTATCATCATCATCATCATCATCATCATCATCATCATCATCGCCATCATCTTCGTCATCGTCATCATCATCTTCATCTTCGTCATCATATTCATCACCATCATCATCATCTTCGTCATCATCATCATCATCATCCTCATCATCATCATCATTATCCTCATCTTCGTCGTCGTCGTCGTCGTGGTCATCGTCGTCGGACCCTTTTTCCCTCCTCAAGATGAGTGACGTAGATCAAGGTGTACAGAATTGTCCTGTGATATCCAGACTAAAATATAAAAGGCATTGTGGTACTGAAGGAATTGAAGGTGTTGAACTGAAAGGAAATATATGGAAAGAATGAGAGAGAGAAAAACATAACAGCAGGAGAAAAGAGGCTGTTTGGGAGTCGGCGAACCGGAGAGAGAGAGAGAAAGAGAGAGAGAGAGAGAATAATAGTTTACCAAAACGAGGAAGAATACTAAAAAACAAATAAATAAAGATACGTAACCGAGTTGAAGGAGTTAACCGGAAAATCTATCACAAGAACAACAGTCGAAAAGGTTTATGACATTCGTGCGTGAACTACTTAGGAACAAATTAGCTCAACTCTCAATTCAGGCCACTTCATATACTGTTATACTCCCACACATGAACACATTGAATCCCGTGACGTCTGTTTGTCTCTATCCTTGGTTTATGCGGACGATTATATTTTTTCCCAATGGAGATTTTTTCGCTGTAGAGGGATTTTATACAGATTTCATTAATCCCTTCAATACGGGACAGTTATGTTTGGCGAAACGTCTGTTAGTAGTAAGAGTAAAATTGCAAGAAAAAGAAAAAAAGCAACAATTGGAGGGATTCCCATATCAGCCATGTTCAGTAGAAATATCTTTAATATCTAGGAGGGTCAGTTGTTGTTCTTCACCTCTAGGACACTCCGGCTCCCTCAAGCCATTTCATGCTAGCCAGGACCATCATATCCAATTCGACTGTCTGATCAATTCACGTCTGTTCAGGTCTGTCCCATGGCCTGTCAATACCCCTTAGGTCCGTCCACATCTACTTAGGTCTAGTCAGGTTAATCAGTGCCGTTTCAGGTCCAGTCAGCACCTTTACATCCATTGCAGATTGATCACATCCTGTGTGGTCAGTTAAGGTTGAGATGGGTATATCAGGTCCAGTTAGTCCAGTTCAGGGTCTTCAGGTCCAGTTAGTCCAGTTCAGGGTCTTCAGGTCCAGTTAGTCCAGTTCAGGGTCTTCAGGTCCAGTTAGTCCAGTTCAGGGTCTTCAGGTCCAGTTAGTCCAGTTCAGGGTCTTCAGGTCCAGTTAGTCCAGTTCAAGGTCTTCAGGTCCAGTTAGTCCAGTTCAGGGTCTTCAGGTCCAGTTAGGTCCTTCGTTTCCATTCATGCTCACTCACGTTACTTTAGCTCTGTTCAAGATTATGCAGGTCCAGTCAAGTCCGCTCATGACTTCACTTTCAGTCAGGTGAAGACTTTTTTGGTCGACTTCGATCCTTCGTGGTATTATAGTTTATATTAGCTGTGTCATGCCGATCAGTTCAGGATTTTATCGGTCAATTTAGATCCTTTCAGGTCACCTCAGGTCCATCAGGCCAATTTACGCCTCATTACAGTATATCCATTTAGGTCATATCAGAAATTGGGGTTTCGAAATCAGTCTATCCAGGCAATGGTTTTCGAGATGTGCCAGTTCATGTCTTCCAGGTCCTTTTAGGTCCATTTCGGTCCTTCAGATAGAGTCAGGTTAATACAGATCGGTTCAGGATTCAGGAATATTGATTCAGGTATTTTATCACTGGGTTTCAATGGATGGTGATGACTGGCGGGCCACAACGGGCGAAACCCACCACGTGAATATGGATACGGCAGGACAACCACCCATTAGAACGGAAGTAGGTGGGGTTAATGGAACTCAGTGGGCAGAAACGGTCAAGATGATTATCGGATCACAGCATAGATTGTTTCAGGCCATAACTGTGAAGGTGTGTGTGCCAAAAATCAGTCCTATCATTGAGGGGGTTGGACCGGGTTGCTGTTGGGGGATGTGCCATTATGGGGTAAAAAGATACTGTGAATATGGATAATTTAGATCGGGTAGTAGCTCAGGCAGTCACTTTTATGATAGTACAACATCAGAATAAAAGAGGGTGTGATGTTTGGTGAAGAGTGGGCTGGATGGGCTGTGGTGGTGGTGGGTGACGAAGAGGGGCGAGGGTAACACACCTTGTTGAAGATGGGCGCTGCAGATTGGCTGGTATGGGCGTGACTTGGATTCAGTTCAAACAACAACAAGAATGAAACAAAAGCATGCATGTACTACTACCTTATCGCGTGTACAAGGTGACAGCCTCGTTACATACATACATACATGCACATAAACATAACATACATACATACATACAGTCATACGTACAAAGTCAACACAGGTAAAAAACTGTGTGGATAAAAAATAGACCGAACAGACAGAAGCGCAAAACCAACACGACTCCAAATTAGCTTAAAGTGACAGACATCATAGAAAGCGGCCTCGAAAAAACTAATTAAGAAAGCAGCGTCTAACATTGAATAATTGGTCGTAAAGAGAGTCGACCCCCTTCGCCTGAGGTCGCACAATCTAGTCTGACCTGGTTGCCCATTGGCCCGCGGAGAGAGAGAGAGAGAGAGAGGAGGGGGGGGGTAGTGGAAGGAGGAGTGTTGGAACAAGAATGGAGAGAGAAAGAGAGAGTGAAGGAGAGAGAAAAGAGTGTGGAAGGAGGAATAGGAAGGAGATAGGAGAATGAGAGTGCTAGGAAGGGAGTTGTTTGTAGGGAAGGAGAGAGATTAGGGGAATAGGGAAGAGTAAGGGAGGGAGGTACTCATTAGAAGGGAGTAAGGAGAATCGGGGGAGAGGAGAGTAGGGAGGAGGTGGATGGACGGGAGAGAGAATTGGTAGAGAATGTGGGGAGAAGGAAGGGAAGAAAGTGATGGAAGGAAGGGAGGAAGATGAAGGAAGGGGGAGGGTATAGAGGGGAGGAAAATGACTGGGGGAGAATTGGCTTGCTGGGTAAAGAAAAGAATGGGGAGGGGAAAGAGGCTAAGGGAAAAGACTGTGTGAGTAGAGGGAGTAGGAGAGGGAGAATGGAAAGAAAGTAGCACTGGTAACAGAAAATTATCAGAACATCAAAACACTTGTAACACATTTATGGACTGGAATTCGAATTATTATTATTATTATTTTTATAAATTGTCCACAACGAGAAAACTATTCCAAGCTGGATGTGAGAGGTTTGACGACAAAAATAAAATAAATAAATAAATAAAATAAAATGGAAGACCATTGTAGTGAAGGGGTTAATGAAGATTGTTTCCAATCGTTCACCACGCGAGTACTCGCCTAAGCTAATTATTTATATATTTA